>NC_047523.1:18296761-18635756 GCF_902827115.2 Pseudochaenichthys georgianus | reverse complement strand
AAGCAATACATTAAGATATTCTCTTCTCTCTTCTGTACCCTCGATGCCTCAACGTTACAGTATGCTGTATGTTGTTGTTCATCTCAAATAAGTGTAAGCAAGCATTATCTGTCGGAGAAGAAGTGGACTTAGAGAAAATTACGTCTTGGTTTTAGAACTGCAACTTGTAGATTCTATTTTGGCCTTATGCTGGTTATCCCCGTGTTTCTTTTACAAGAAAAATAGATAAGATTGGGAAGCAATGGTAAACAGAAAGTTACAATTATGATGAGAAAACAGTGTTTAAGGTGCAAGAGGAAAACTTTAAGAGAGCACCCAAACAGAACAACACCGTTGTTGCAATCGGTCAAACATAAGGTATTCCTAAGCAGTGGCTCAGTCAGTAGGGGCTTGGACTGAGCCGTAGGGTTGCCGGTTCAAGTCCCCGAACAGACTTTAAGGGGACATATCATGCTATATTTGAACAATATATTCTAGGGCCATACATATAAAGTATATAAATATAGTTTTCTTTTCAAAATACCAAACAGATCCTGCATTTTAGCCATGCCTCATTCGCTCTATTTGCTCTTTCCAGCACTGTTTTTGCAGGGGGCTTATTCCTTGAGCTGCAGTTGACCACGCCCCCCTGCAGGAGAGGGGAGCGTGCTTTGAGATCAGCTGCTGGGCTGTCAGAAGAGGGGGAGAAAAAGGGATCTCCGTCCTCCGTCCTCGTTTTATTCTTATAGAAGTAAGAAGAGAAGTAATAGGGCAGAAACCCTCCTTTTTACGCAGCGGTCCAGACATAGACATCAAACGGCGACACATATTCAGTGTGCAGTTACTTTGGCATTAGGGCAGGGATATCTAGATACTTTCCAAGGTTTGACATAATGAATTGTGCTACTTTTAAAGCAAGCAACGATGTTTTCAAATCTGTAATCAAAAAGCTCTTCAAAAAAAAAACGCACATTATCCCTTACATATGATTATATGAGTCATTATTCATTTGTTTTAAATCAAATGCTTGCCTCGGGGAGGGAGAAAAAGAGCCACAGCGGAGAATGAACAGAAGGGCAACCATGGCAACCATGCACGGGAAGTCTTCTTCGCTGCTTTTGTGGCAGACTACAGCGTCACTTACAGGCCTGGCATATGTACTACAGCGCTTTCGAGCGGCAATAGCCGGCCGTGGCCCAACCTCTCATTCCCCTGATAGGTGGAGAGTTGCCCACTAAGCGGAGCACCACTTTTGTGACGTAGAAAATAATTCAAATCTGGATCAGTCTGTATCAGATCTGTTGCAGCCCCTTTTTTAGAGATGTGGGTATAGAGGAAAAGAGAGAGGGTTTTATTTTCTGACACTTGGTGAGTTCTGACACACAAGGAACACTTCATGTATACAAGACGTACAAGAGTGCATTTTGCATGATGGCTCCCCTTTAAAGTATGGAGTGTGGACTGCTACTTGGAGAGGTCCCAGTTCACCTTCTGCCGTGAGCAAGGCACCGGACATGAAAGTGGTATTTGGTTAAATTATTAAAGGGCCCATGTCATGCTTTTCCGGTTATTACCCGTCCCCTTGTGTATGGCGTTACTATTGTGCCTCTATCCTGAGCACGCAATGAAACATGTTGAGCATAGAAAATGCGATTGAGCGCACACTTGAACATTTTTGAGCACAGAGAAATATATTTCTCTCATAAAACTCCTGCTCCGTGCGCAAGCAGACCGCTGCACGCGCTTCCTCTCTCCCCCGCTCGCTCGACCTCTCCAGCCTGTGCGCGCTCAGCTTTGCTGCGCTCCGCTCAAGTTGTCACAGCGTTACCACAAAAACCAACCAATCGGAGAACTCGAGAAGGTAAATTCTGATTGGCTGGTTGTCTCCAATCATATCTTCTATCTGAGATGAGAGAGGGATTTTCGGTTGCCATCAGGCTGTTGATGTTCTTATTACACATCTCTCGTATCGTTGACATTTACACATGCATTTACAGGACATGACAGACTCGGATGAAGAGAATAGTACGCCACAGTGTCAGGTGAGTTATACATTTCTAGTTTTCTGATATCACGTTATTGTTTGCAATGCCTGAGTTTGCTAGCCGGCAACATAGCTATAGGGGTAGTTTAAGCAAACAGCTAACAAACCGTAGCCTACATGAACCCTTCTGAGGTATTGATTACTTGCTGTAAGCATTAGAGGTGGCAGAATGACAAAACATGTTTCTCTCTCTATCACCATTTTGGGTTGACCAGAACCTGGACCAACTTCTGTTTCCTGTTCTACAATGGGCATAGAGCTTGCGTTAATTTTCAACCGGACAACTAAACAGATTAGGCTCGGATACCGGATAAAGTTAGCAACACACGTTATCCATGAACAGCCTATTAATCCGTTCTCTTAATGTTATTTCATCCAACGTTGTGGAATTAGAGAAAAGGGGCTAAACGTGCTTTTATCCGGGGTGGAGGGAGTTACATATTAGTTAAATATAACATTGGGGCGTGTGATTGTAGTGGGTGGAGGTGGTGAAATGAGGATATCCATTTTGGAGTTCAAGCTAGTATAATATAGTTAACGTTACATAATAATAAGGAAGAGAGCTATTTTTGTCATATATCGCTATTGATATGGATTTAGAGTGGATATTTAAGACTTCCAAACAGTACAGAGTGTTTTTAGCAGAGCCATAATGTCCTTTATGTTGATTAGTACCTGTCTGTATTATGTTGCAGCTCAGCTGATTTTGGATTGATGGCAAAGGGAGAGGGACTTAAGTGAGAGTGAAAACACAAGGTAAGTTTCAAATAGGTCAGCAATTTCCCATCCTATAGGTTGCTAGATGTATCTAACCCTCTCTCAGCACAAGAACCCCAGGGGGATTCAATGGAGCCTGAAGACCTGCAATGAGACCCTCACCCTGAGCCTGAGTCTCAACTCCCAGAGTTTTGCAAGCCTCTCCCTGTTCCTTATTTTTGATTAAACAGACATTAAGCTTCCCAATGGTGTGGTCTTTGTTTTGTGAAAAATATGATTACCTCACATGTTTTGTTGCTGTTGTTGTCTTTTGTGATAGTTAAATTGCTCCTGCTGACTTGAGCCAGCCATTCTTTCCTCCTCTCTGTGTCAGTGGGGAAACTTTACATTTGTACTCCTTTCTCTGAGCGCTTGGAGCAGCACAGCAAACCATGGGGGAGACGATATGCCAGGACAACACAGAGGAAAAGGCATGACATGCTATTCAATGTTTATTGAATTCCATTTATTTACATGGATGTTCCTAAAACAACACATTTAACATCATGCTGCTGCTAGTCCTTTGACTCATTGTGCTGTCAGTTGACAATCATTGATAGGCACCTGTGGGTCTCATGTCCTTTCTGAAAGTCATAAAGATTACATTAGTCATTTAGATTAGGTCCTCAATTACCAGGGGATTACTGAAACCACCATGAATTAAAGAAATGGTAGAAATTATTCTAATCTGAATTTTGAAACCCTCCTTCCCTCCCTCTAAATATATCAATACACATTAGGATATGATGTTCTAGACTACCATACAAGTTTAAGAAGATAATATTTGTTTTAAAGAAATCAAAGCAATAAACAGCAACAGGCTCTGTAACCAAGGAAACGTTAGCCTAACATGTATATGTTAACAGGTAAGATAGCTGTTCACACTATGTATATTTTCTACTTTTTGTAATGCTATGTTATTTCTATTTAAGATGTTTACATTTTCAATTGTTTAATTCTAGTCTTTTAACTGTCTAACGTACAATGCCTTGTCTTTTGCTGCTACAGCGTAAACATTTCCCCAATTGGTATCAATAAAGTACTTCTTATTCTATCTTAATCCTCAAATATTAGCACATTTTACAAAAAAAAAAATATCGATATGTTGCATACATATTGCAAATCAAAACCTTTATTGACCACTAATTACAAAAAATTGCATTTCTATCCTGTTATTAATGCATTCAAATCATAATTCAAATGGCCCGACACGAACTTTCCGGCAACTTTCTGAGTCTCTCTGAACCACGTGACGATGTGAAGCATTTTTGGACTTTCCGCTGTCGCAAATCTTCTCTCTACATGGCGCTGGACCAGCCAATCAGAATTGACCTTCTCGAGTTCTCTGGATACAAGCGGCCGAGATGGTGTTTCTCCGCAGGGTGGCTGGTGTCTCCCTTAGGGATAAGGTGAGAAGTTCGGTCATCAGGGAGGGACTCGGAGTTTGAGCCGCTCCTCCTTCGCGTCGAAAGAAGCCAGTGAGGTGGTTCGGGCACCTAGTTAGGATGCCCACCTGGGCGCCTCCCTAGGGAGGTGTTCCAGGCACGTCCAGCTGGGAAGAGACCAAGGGGTAGACCTAGGACCAGGTGGAGGGATTATATCTCTTCGCTGGCCTGGGACGCCTCTTGGGATCCCCCAGTCAGAGCTGGTTGATGTCGCCAGGGAAAAGGAAGTTTGGGGCTCTCTGCTGGAACTGCTACCCCCGCGACCCGACCACGGATAAGCGGGAGAAGATGGATGGATGGAGTTCTCCGATTGGTTGGTTTTGTGGCAACGCTGTGACAACTTGAGCGAGCGCAGGCAAAGCTGAGCGCGCACAGGCTGGAGAGGTCGAGAGAGCGAGGGAGAGAGAGCGCATTCAGCGGTCTGCTTGCGCACGGAGCAGGAGTTTTATGAGAGAAAATATATTTCTCTGTGCTCAAAAATGTTCATGTGCTCGCTCAATCGCATTTTCTATGCTCAACATGTTTCATTGCGTGCTCAGGATAGAGGCACAAATATAATGCCATACTTGTGTGTTATGTAGCTTTTTCTGCATGTAAACGGTCTGCAGAGTCACAAACCCTCACGGCCCCTACACACGGCGGCGTGCGTTGCCGCTTCAACGCTTCTGCCCATTCACTTTGAATGGGGTGACGTCACGATTCGCCGAACTGCATTGTGGGAGCAAAGCGTAGCTTCTCTCGAGGTGCTCGCTGCAAAAGTAGAGCAATGTTCTACTTTTGCCGCCTCGACGGAGGCGTCAGCCAATCAAATCCCTCGTATGTAAATCTGACAGTACAAGCAGTAGCCAATCAAACCGGGTGTATGTTGGGAGAGCCAGACAGCAGTTATTTCCCATATGTCAACAAAAGGAGGAGAAAATGATCGTGGCGGTAGGGAACATACAGGGATACAAAGCGGAGGAGCCAGGCATGGGGGGAGGTGGCAAAGACAGTGGGGGAAACTGGTAGGTTTTCGCTTGTTTGGGGAGTTTATATCCAGTGTATTTCATTTGAATGGACAGCTAGCAAGCATAGACAGTATATTTAGCCAGCATGGATGTAGCATGAATGCTTTGCTTTGTATGTCCGGGGCGGGACATTCATGTGGTTGGTTGTTGGTCGGGCTGCTCGCGTTGATTCCCCAAGCTCAAGACACGCCCACCGCCAAGCGGCAACGCACGCCGCCGTGTGTAGGGGCCGTCAAAGTACACCCTGTAGCGAGTACAACTCTAACACAGAAAAGACCTGTCTGCTGCCCCAGAACGCCTCGTTGGAGATTTCTCTTTTTCCATTGTTTTCTTCCTGGGTACATTGACGTGCCCATACCCAAATGGACCCATTGGACCAATCCGTGGAGCCGTTACGTCCGCGGAGCCGTTAGGACCAATCCGCAGACTTCCACACACACACACACACACACACACACACACACACACACACACACACACACACACACACACACACACACTCACTCACTCAATCTTTTCTCAGCTGCAGCTCCGCCGATTTCTCCTCCCTGAGACGGCGGGACGCGGCGAGGCTGTGAGTCGGTGTGTGAGCAAACACACAAACTCCCAGCCAGGCTGCGGGTGTGTGTGTGTGTTCGGGCTGGTTTCGGCCTGGGTTTCGCTGTGTCTCGCTGTCTCGCAGACGGCCACTAGGCTCATAAGGAGGGGGGGGCAGGAGCTCCAACAAGCCGTTTAGGACAGAGAGTGAATACACATACTATACAGAGATGCTGTATGAGAAACCAATGTGAGTTTGGAAAATTGCACAATATAAATCTATTTTAGTAGACCTCAACAATGGAATTATGATCAGTAGAAATGGCCATGACATGGGACCTTTAAGGTGTCAATTTCAGACCAAATAAATTGTTCAAGTGAAGTGGGAGGTAATTTACTCAACAGTCTGTTAAACCTGCATTAAAATGTGCCTCAGAGGAAATGCAAACACTTGAAGAGTCTTACTTTAATTGCCTTGTCTTTTCTGTGGTCTTTAAATCATGACCAGTATTCAAAATGATTTATTTTTTAAACACGCAAAGACGGTGCATATCAGCTCCAAACATCAGCCCAACGCGAGCTGTAAAATGTCACAAATGTAACTCTATCTTCAGTGCCCTCGGCTTTCTTCGAAGGATGGCTGAGGCCATGACCAAGAGGGTGTCACATTGTGAGAGCACCACAGGGATGACTGATGGGTGTGGGTGCTGAGGCTCCACCCTGCTGGCTACCCAGCCACTGTGATGGATGCAAGAATGAGAGAAGCACAGGGTCTTTGGATTTCATTTGCTCACCGCTCACTTGTTCCTATTGATTTAGGGGTGTGCTGGTGACGGCTGCTGGGATACTGTGTGTGTGTTTGTGTGGGTGTGTGTAAGAGTAATGTGGGTTGCATCTTACTTGTTTTTAATTAAAGAATCAGTCCCTTAAGATCAGTGACAAACAACCAGGAGAAAAGCTTTATCAAAATGCATCCAATTTAAAAGAAAAAGATGAGCATGCATTCTCTGGTACAACAACAACATCTGATAAATAACCGCAGAACCTAGTTTACTTGATATGTATATTACTTCCAATATGTTTGGATAATAAATGTATGTTGCTGCTTTTTAGCTGTGAGAATCATTCATTTGTTAGGCCAAATGTTCCCATATGGCAATTAGTAGTTATTTGTGCTACATGTGCCAAAAAATACATGTGGATTCATGAAGTTCCCCGAGACAAATTAAACCCAATGCATGAATTATAAAATAACAATTCGAACACTCACACTGGTTTATTCAGGATGTATTGTCCTTATTTTTTACAACAAAAAACAATTGTTGGGTGGGAGTGTTTCCTGGACCCAAAATAAGTCTTTCATTGTCTTTTATGTTACACCTACCTGACACACTGACCTCTAAACAGCAAAACAACATATCAAATATAATAAAGAGAAAGTGACTAACAGGAGTTCAACTTAACATGGACATTACTGTATATGAATGCATGCTGAGTACTTCCGCCATGAGGCTGGAAAATAGTGTGTTAATTGAATTTTGCCTGGGTGTCAATACAAAGGATTTATGACCTGTTCAGTATTGTTATGCAGGTTCTGTCCAGTGGCGTGCCAATATCCCTCATTGGAACGCCTTTAGTAATTGAATTGGAAGTCCTAAAGTACACAGTGAAAATCTATTTCCATAATTCTCCAATCAAAAGATTGATTGCCTTGTTGGCACTGTAAGACGCAATGACTTGCCAGATATTGACAAAATCCCCCAAGTTAAGCCCCACGTGTCCCTAATGAGCCCTCTATTGACCAACTTCGGACACACACACACACACACACACACACACACACACACACACACACACACACACACACACACCACACACACACCATCTTCACACTCGCACACAAACCTTTGTGTTCAAATAAAAAATCACTTCCCTAGTAGTCAAAATCCCCAGCCCAGTGATTATTAATATGCATGAGTCATAAACAAATACCAGAATAGTACATTTCATTTTTCAGTCCCACTTGTTTTTCTCACCTCCTAGCACTCTGTTTAAGTTTTACTTTCTTCTCCTTTTCTGTTCCTTTCTCATAAAGTCAAAGAGCTGACATCAAGTTCCCTAGTGAGCAAATACTCCATTCATCTATCCATCACCCTCATCCCTGGTGTGTGTGTGTGTGTGTGTGTGTGTGTGTGTGTGTGTGTGTGTGTGTGTGTGTGTGTGTGTGGTGTGTGTGTGTGTGTGTGTGTGTGTGTGTGTGTGTGTGTGTGTGTGTGTGTGTGTGTGTGTGTGTGTGTGTGTGTGTGTGTGTGTGTGTGTGTGTGTGTGTGTGTGTGTGTGTGTGTGTGTGTGTGTGTGTGTGTGTGTGTGTGTGTGTGTGTGTGTGTGTGTGTGTGTGTGTGTGTGTGTGTGTGTGTGTGTGTGTGTGTGTGTGTGTGTGCGTGTGTGTGTGCGTTCCTAATCTGTAAAGATGTAAACATTATCATACAATGAGCAGGTCTGACAGTAAATCTTTAAAAGCTCCATTCCTTAACCTGCCCGAATGGTTTCTGTCACTAATATAATTATGAAGTAATTATTTTATAGTAGGTCATAATACACTCTCATTCACACAGAGGGGCATTTGACGTTTAAATTGAGTTTAATTATTTGATTTTATTTGCAGTGGGGATTTTTCAGGATCGCTTAATGTTTAATTTTGATTGAGGGCAAGTGAAGTGGTTTATGACACTATTGTTAAAGTGCTGTTCTCAATAGGGCTCCAGGTTTCACAGTTTTAATAAAAGGAGCTCACCCCCGGGCCAGTTGCCAGTAAAACGACTGGCTCTGTTTCATGTGAGCGAGAGAGATGGCCTATAAGGGCCTTTTTCTCAGGCTGCAATCAATCAGTCACATTTTCTGACTGTTTTTCAATTATGCATGCTCAGGCTGGATGGCAAGGTAGTGAAGAGGCCAGGCAAGGTTTCACTTTAAGTTTTCAACTTTGAAAAATAAGTTCACATTAAGATTACAAATCAGCAACACACACATACAATGGAGCGGCTCGGGTCCTGTCAGGGTCGGTGATTTCTAAGGAATAATGTCGCTGAAATTACCCTTTTTATTTGTCGTCAATTAAGAGGAAATCAATTTCATTGCCTGCAAGACAATTTAGATACACTCAATTCCCAGCTGTTGTAAAGCAAAGCTGCAGAGTGACTTATTAAAATTGCTGACACCACATGCTTGACATTAACAGCTAGCTGACATGATGCAAAGTCCTGGAGGCTTTTAGTTCGGCTGTGAATAGTTTTTAGTTGGTGTTTCAAGCAGCAATTTGTCCCTATCACGGTGGATTGTTTTCCCCCTTTGGGACAAATCACTCTGATATCTCTGCCTCTCTATCTCTGTCTCTGGCCACAGTTTATCTGCAATGGCATAACAGCTCATTCCATCGCCTCCTAACTTTATAATTATCTTGTACCTCCTGATAAAACGCTCTGCAGCATATTGCGCTGTACATTCTTAACATGTTTTATTTGTTATCTTTGTCATCCTTCACAGGTTATTGACATTGTCTTCAATCACATGCACAGATCAACTTGAATCCCTTCAGTACAGATATAAAGCAGCAATGATAAACCAAGATATCCTGAGTAGATACTTGAGGTTAAGTCTGACCTTGCTCTGTGTTTTTGTGCACATGTGAAAAGCCTTTTGTTCAGTTTCTAGCAGACCTAACAGTCACACACTTGCTAACAAAGTCTTTGCTGTTACTCAGTGCTCTGACATTCACTGCTATTTGAGTGAATGGGGCTCATTGGCTTGCTTGGTTGCCTTTTAGCAAGCACTGTAGGAACATAAAGTTTAACTAGACACTTTACATCACTCTTCACCTTTATGTCATTGGTGCATAATAAACTAAATTGAACAAATCTAAACTTAAAACATGTATTGTATTTGGTCTAAAGTGATCTTGAATCAGTGGTATTGATTCTCCATCCCTCAAAGCCATTGCAACATCTTTGTTGTATTAAACACTTTATCACCAATCTCAGTTTGTCTGTGTCTTCATGAAAGACATGCTTGTACTTGTATCCATACAAATTCATGATGACCTTTTTACAATTCCCAAGTCAAGTCTCCAATGTTAAATGTCAAGCATTTTCTTTTCAAACCAAGACAAGGTATTTTCCTGTATAAATTCAATTCATCCAGTAACACTCCTCAACAGTAGAGCTTACCATTGTTAAGAGAAAGGCTTCTGGCCTAATACATTGCTGATACATCTTTCCTCCTTCAAACACCTTTGTAGGTCTAAAGCTGACTTAGTGGTCAAATCAGAAAAGGCCTGAAGGGTGCATTGAATTGGCACGTTTAAACCTTTGCTCAAGTGCCATGGCAAGAAAAAGCTACAGTAAGCATCTGTGTAGTCAAACAAAGTAACAGTTTAGGGGAAAATATTGAGCAATTATACGCACCCACAACTATTTTAAATTATACATTTCTATGAAAAAAATATATATGACATTAAGTAGATGGAAGAAAACGTAGGTACATTTGTAAATTAGTAATATGGGAGATAAGCTGACCCTAAACATTGAATACGAGTGTGACATTTTACAAACATTTGAATATTCAAGATCTATTTATATGTTTGTATTAAAAACGTTTGCAATGTGTGGTCCTGTAATGTCGAGTTTCCCTGATCTTTAGAGTATATATTTTTATTCAAGCATTACGTGGGCCATTCCAGAATTGGAGGACAATTTAGACACCAACATTTTTGAAAAATGAACCTTTTATTTTATAATTTGTTTTTATGTATTTAGGAAAAACAGATAATAAACCATCATAGTAACAGGGTTGAAAGTAACAGGGTTGAAAATCAATGCTAATTTGAGCTTTAACCTCAGGAATTATTGCTACAGTAGATGTAGCATGTAATGCTACTTTCAAGGCAAGGACAAACTTGGATATCTAATGCAAGAAAGATAACTTTGAAATTAATATGCTTTATTCTGATAATATCAGTAACAGGGTTGAGTGGGTCAGAGTGCCACACTCTTTTAAGACTGAAAAGATTGTAAAAATATGAAAAATAAAAGAGAGGACTTAGTTTTGGTCTACCCATGGCACTAGCACATGGCTTGCTGATGTCACTTCCACTGTGTCATCTGACTTACAGTTTGTTCACTTCCTGTGCCAATCTAAAAAGGTTTGGGTAACAGGGTTGAACGCATGTTGAGGGACACACCTTCTGTGCAAAATTACTGTTATCTAAAAGATGTTTATGATTTAACAAATTGATTTTACCATTACAAGAGACATATATCAATAGAATAATACTAAAAAAAGTAAATAAAATCCCTATTTTAAATGTTATATTTGACATGCAGGTTGGTCACCAAGAAGCCATTTTAGTGGATGTCCGAGAGCTATTTGATCATTTAAATAATATTTTGAAACCACTTTTTCTACAACTTTATATACATTTTGTCTTAAGACAATTATGTTTAACACAACAAGTGCATGTTTTAGCATTTAGAAATGTCCTCCAATTCTGGAATGACCTTATTTTACCTTAATTTACTGCAGTTTTCTGTATGCCCAACACATTTAATTGGTTATAGTCTCATGCATGATGGGCAATATCACATCTAATCAAAATCAATTTGTTTGACTGTAATGCGACAACTACACCTTGAGGGAAGAGCAGATTCAATCCTGTCGTCTTTGGATGATTGAATTAGATGTTATTAAAAGGGATAATGAGTATGTGAAAGCAAACATTAGGCTTTGATTACTACTCTCATCAAGAGGTAATATTAAGCTAAGTGCAAAACAGCGTATTAAATGCACAAAGCTTATCAGGCAAAGCGTGTAGGTAAATTAACCAGCAGCCCTATCGCAACTCTCAGTGCTGTGTTTGCCTATAAAGTAGTGGTTTTACAGCCATTAACTACAATTGGAATCTCTTCTCTCTGACCAGAATGGGGATGTGGTGTGTGGCTATTTGTGCCTATTTGCATAGAGTATGTGTGTGTTATGTAGTCGGTTAACTTTTTAAAACAAAAATAATAGTGCTGTGAATGTGTCGATAATTAAAAGCTCCATTAATTTCAGTCCTTACCTTCCACTTGCATCATTTGGTTGTCCCTGTGAAAACATGTTGATTATAATGCGTGCCTCATACCAGGAGACACTATCGGGTCAAAAGTAATAGTTGTATATATTTTTTTTTGTAACGATTCGTTAACCACACTACAAGCTAAATGTTTTTTTATAACAGCCCTAAAATAAAGCACACACAAAGGCAAACCCTGCAGCTTGTGGAGGGTCTGATGCTGCATTGTAAGCAAAGTGATTTGAGAGCCCTTTTTCCCAGGCAGGTAATTTGATTCTTGGAGGTCGATGTTGGCTGGTGTTGGGGGTCGCCCATGTAGCGAGTCCCCACTCTAATAAAACCAGAGAGCCGTGCGGGACCAGGAGGCTAAAAACCCCCATTAACTTCTCTCCCATCAACATGGGGACAGGTGACCTCATGACCCTGCAAAGCTGCCTTACGCCCCCATCATGTGACCTGGGAGCTGCAGAGCTGATGACTAGGCAGCTAAAGTCAGACGTTATTTTAAGAGAACACCTGAAGGTATAAGGGAAAAATAGACTCTTAGTTTTTCCATTTTTTTCCTGCCTGTGTTGAGGATAACATTTTGTGAGCAAAATGGCTTGACAACTAACCATGATTTTTCTCATTATATTTAAATAAAAATGCTCTTTGTAGTTCATTGACCAACAGATTACTTCCACTGTATTTAGAATAAATAATGGCTGAATGTATTTGAAGCATTTTGAAATTAAAATGTATTGTCCATTGGTCTATTCTCGTACAACAGTAAGGATTGACCAAGTGGTGGAAGGAGAATACATTGAGGCCGGAGAAAATAATTTAGCCATTGTATGTTTTATTTGATATTGCAAATCAACAAGCTGTCCAGGTTGTTTTTTTGTTCAACTTAAACAATGAGCTTCCCTTTTAATCTATAGAGATATTCAAATAAGGCACAAACTCTATTTATTACAATAATGGTCCTCATATATCAGGAATATTACTTGTTTAGGGTATTTAAAAGATCACTCCCTTAAATAAAGAAAACCCCCCTCTATTCTCTATGCAAAATGGTACAGCCTGAATTGCCTCTGTAAAACCCAATGGAAGCTCTCATTTCCTATTGGGCAGATTGGACACATGACCAGCAGGTCAAATGGATGGGAGCTAATGCAAGACATGTTGTCAAATCACAGATTACCAATGGATTAACTAAAATTGAATTTACTTCTACATAGAGTGAGTGCTTATTTTACATTAAGAATGCGAATGACAATATGCCAATTGAAATAACTATGAATTAGTTATGTTAGTGGGTTAGCATGCTATACCCACGTGCTCACAAGTTAGTACCGTGACAACCACCTCCTGGCTAGATATACACTGGATTAGTACATTTACTCTGTGGAGGGGTAGTTATTTCGAAACAGTCAAAGGTGAATGTGTATTCCTATTGGGACTGATGCACTAACATTTGCTCACTTTAATGCTCTAAAAAAAAATAACTGGTCGTGCTTTTTACAGTATTACGGGTTCCACAGATGACATTTTTTTAATGGATTTTGTTGTCAAAGCACTTAAGATATTCATTGCTATCTGGATGTTAAGAGCATTCCATGGAATATAACAAAAAGTGTATCTCGAGCCGGTTTCTCAAACTTACCTACCCCACCTTTAAGTGCCATAATCAGAACACAATACAAATGTAAAAAAACGACTCTTCTTATTCTTAACAACAGGGTGCTGTTTATTGTCCATCAAATTCATATTGAACAGTTACCTGCTAGGGTCAGAAGAGACTTTGGGCTTATCACTTAATTACTATTGTTTGATTGAGTAATTGCTATTCTTTGTTTTTCCTTCTTCCCCTCTTCTGTCCTCTCTTAAGTGGGATGCCATCACAGAGATGGACGAGCAGAATCGGCCGATCCATACTTTCCAGGTGTGCAATGTGATGGAGCCCAACCAGAACAACTGGCTGCGCTCCAACTGGATTTCTCGACAGGCCGCCCAAAAGATCTACGTGGAGCTTCGCTTCACCCTGAGGGACTGCAACTCCATCCCTTGGGTGTCTGGCACCTGCAAGGAGACTTTCAACCTCTTCTACCATGAGACTGACGAGGCTCACGTTGTCAAATTCAAGCCCCAACAGTACACAAAGATCGACACCATTGCTGCTGATGAGAGCTTCACTCAAATGGACCTCGGAGATCGCATCCTCAAGCTGAACACTGAGGTGCGTGAGGTGGGACCCATGACCAAGAAGGGCTTCTACCTGGCATTTCAGGACATTGGTGCCTGCATTGCCTTGGTTTCAGTGAGGATTTATTATAAGAAATGTCCGTTCACGCTAAGAAACCTGGCCTCATTCCCGGACACAGTGCCTCGTGTGGACTCTTCCTCTTTGGTTGAGGTGAGGGGGGCTTGTATTGAACATGCTGAAGAAAGAGACACACCCAAACTGTTCTGTGGAGCTGATGGAGACTGGCTGGTGCCCCTGGGAAGATGTGTCTGCAGTGTTGCCTACGAGGAGTTTGATGGCTCTTGTTCTGGTGAGTTTTTCAACCTTTTTTAATTGTATTTTGCATTTTACTCATCAATGCTATTCTTGCAAGCCTACTGAGAAAAGTGCATTTGTAATCGAAACTGGCCATGGTTTTTAGTGTGTGGAGCTTGTCTGTTATATGGTCCAACTAAAAGGTTTAGGTTTGTCAGAATACAAGCCTCTGATACAATCAAGCCTTGATGGTTTGACAAATATGGGTAGACAAACAGTGTTGTATATGTGAGAAACAAAACTTTAAGACATAGTCAGGGTTTTTACCCAAAATAAATGATGAATGCTTTTTTCTTTTAGCGTTAACCAAAAATCACATAAAGGGTATTCGATTCTTTCAGAATGTATCACTTGTTTTTTACGGTTCCAGGATTTCTTCCTCTATTTGCTACTTAACAACTACGGTGGAATGCACTGTCGTGCAGGAAGCTGATTTTCCACCGTCGTCAAATGTAGCTTTTTCATATTATTTATCTTCCCCCAATTGCAAACATTACGTATGTTTCATCCTTGTGTAATTCAGTCTTCTGTGTGTTCCCAAGTGTTCATTTAATCTTGTGTCAGCATGGTACGACAAACAGTTTGAAATAGTAACCTGACCAGGAAGACAGCCATTTATTTTGTGTACGTGGTGATGCTTCAGCGAGTCAGATAGATAAGCAATGTGGATAGATGAAGTGGCTGATATAATATCTACAAGCTTCATTTACATTCACCTCATGCATTTTAACAATGTGTGCAACAACCTCAAATCATATAGGTATGATGTATTATATGTTAATGGGTGTCTATCTTTCCACAAGCCCATATATTCCATACAACTATACGTACGTATGGATTGTACTACTATGCTTTCATACATCAACCGTTTACAAAAGCAAGTTTTTAATCAAGAGGGAAGCTTTAATTTTCCCTCTTCACTCCCTCCTGTTCCTCATCACCGCTCCTTCATTTTTCTGTTATTGCCTGCTGCTAACTCTGGAGAATAAGATGAGATCTCATGTGAGGGGATTAGAGTGTTTTGGGCTGTAAGTGTTATGCCGGAGAGCTCCCCTGATTCTGTCTTAAGCGATATTAGTGAGTGTGTGTGTACGCTCGCACGCACAAAAAGATGCATGCCTATAAATATATTTGTAATCTAAAATATCTTGTGCTTGTACCAATATGCATTAACACTTTTTCTAGTTTTGAAATACATTTTGTTCTATAATATTCAATTGACTTTTGTTGGACATTTGTCTTATTTTGTATTGGCCTTTTGGATACTGCAAGGATTCCAAAGAGATCATTTCCCCACGGCTAAGATGCACTCAGCTGTAACTGTGGTGATAGCACAAATCTTAACAGTGTTATCGGGAAAAGCAAATGCTTGAATGAAACCCTTTTTGGGTTCATATAATTCTCCAAAACAAATAAAACGACTAAAGTTTTGATCTTATTCATTTGTGCTGGAAATGTTTGGTCAACATATTGCTTTTGAAATGCAAAACCTATAATCTTCAGTGTGTTTATGTAATTTACACGGAGCAGTGCTTTTTTCATACTGTGACACATAGTGCTGTTGTGTCCAGCCTGTGACAGCCTCCCAACAACTGTTGTGCAATGAAATATTGGGCTACTAGTCATCTCGAACCGTCAGCTTAAAAAAGAAGGTGCGATACCGTTCCGATAAATATCAATAATTTCAAACATGGCGGGGAAATTCCTTCGACTCGTTTTGAAGTTTTGGGGGAAGCCGGAAGTGACGTCAATGCGGGAACGCTTCACTGTGCGGCGAGAGAGCCAAACACTGACAAAGTGTGTTGTGTCATGTGTAGAAATGGTGAATTACTGAGTTTAGGCACGTTAATAACGTTGTAATGAAGTTGACTACAGTATATTCATATTTGTCAGTGCTTTCATGTCAATTCGGCGAACATAAACATAAATGATCGTGGTGAAGATGATGATTACATTAGGATTAAAAATCGGTAGTGAGAGCTACTGAATTTCCTCCCGTCGGATGTGATATAAAAACAAATCGATTGTTTTTGTAGTTGTAAACTCAAGTGGATGAAACTACATTTATTAGTGCTTTCATGTCAATTCGGCGAACATATGATACATTAAATGATCGTGAGGATGATGATTAAAAATCGTTTGTTTGAGCCGGTCTGCATTTTCCTAATGAAAAAACAAGTAGTTGTAGTACACCAACATGGATTAAACGTGTGGTTTTTTTACCACAATGTTGGGGACATTAATGGATAAAATGCACGGATTATGATTATTATTATTCCCACTCCGATCGGGACACTAGGTCCACCGTTTCCCCGCAGCGAGGCACCCCCCGTTGACAGTTTACATGGGCTGGGGCTGGGTGCCCATCGGGACGAATCCCGATGGGCCGGTACCGAAGTGGGCCGGTCGGATAAGTCACTAGCACATCCCCCACTCCCCCCGTTGACAATTTACTAGCGGTACCGAAGTGGGCCGGTCGAGAGTCCCGGGATGATTTTTAGTCCCAGTCCACCACTGGCTACATGACCGTATTATCGCCCATATTGACGCACCTAATTCCTAAACTTCTACCGATCCTTCAGCCTCATATGAGCTCTCAGACATGTTCAAACTTAAACTGTCATCGCTGTCTGAGCTTGCTGCTGTGTGCGCCGTCGTGCGTTTGCATGCAGATGCTGGGATCCTGAACGGTGCAGCTGGAGCTCTTGGCCGCAATTATGTCACACATAATTTGTCGGGATTTGAAGAATCCCCAAGAAGATCTAGAATATGGTCAACATTGAAGGGCAGATTAATGGTTATCAAAGTACAAATATCCCAAATCAGTTCAGTAACGGTTTCAAGGGGACAATATTTACTAAAAATGGATGGGTTTGGATGATGGGTGAAACCCATGTCACAGGTTCTTTAAGGTCCAGATATCAGAAGTCTTCGTATAGGAATTTGTGCTGTGTGTGTGATTTATATACTGAGAAAAGGTGTCTGTCCGTGATCGTGCGAGCATCTAGGAATGTTGTTGTGTATATCAGTGGTCCAACACCTGCTGTCCCAGGAGCTTCCATGGTGTGACAGATTACCTCGGCTGGCTTGGTTCCAGTTTGATTCTGAACCCTCTGATATGAGCTTTGGGTTATCGCTGGTAGTACCACTCACTGGGAATGCTATAGTGCAAAAAAAACGTACGTTCATGAAGGCCCAACACAATCTCTCTTTAAGCCATGTACAAGCCATTGAACTGCTTTGTTTTTGTAAACTGTGTTTATTTTATGGTAGATAAATCTGCATTCTACAAACATCCAAATGTACTCACTGAAAACCAAACAAGGGCTTCATTCACCGACTTATCAGCTGGATAAGGCCGTAATTCACACTATGAGGGGCCGTACAGGCCGTAATTCATACTGGTCCTCTCACACACGTACATTCTCCTTTTACATTCATATATTTTCACTCTCATACACATATATATTTACACTCACACATTCATACATGTTGCTCTCATATTATCATATTTCAATCCACACATTCATACATTGTCACTCACATATTTATACATTTTTCACTCACATATACAAGTGGACCCAAATACAGTGTTTCATCTATATTGGGCTGCCACTTTTTTTAATCTAAAGGCTGTACTCTTACTTCACTTTTACCAGAATGAAGTAGACAGACAATAGATTGTAGAATTAGCCCACGGTGGATGACACAGTCCTATTTTGGTCCTCCCCACATCACTCCAACAGCGTCTCCAACTACAGCCTTGCTTAGTGCTGTTTTGAAAAATGATTTCAAGACTATTCAGTGCTCTTCTCCCACCATCCAGAACCAGATGTCCTTGTACAGTTGATTACATTTCATCTTGTGGTATGGGCCGGCGCGGCTCCCCAGCTGCACTCACAGCTGCAGCGCAATCAACGGGCCAGGGGTTAAACTGCAGCTGTGATTAGAGCTGGACTGTACCAAAATTGTTACTTCATGTATGTCTGTCCCTTTTAATATTTGTCCCTATTTGTATTTATAATTGTTGGTTGACAAAAAATTACATAGGATGAATTAACCGGATTAACCAATTAACCAAGATTTTTATCTTTCATCCTGTTCTTTATCTTTTTATATTTAGATTTTGGGTAGTACCAAATTAAACCATCACCACTGTGTTCTGCAAGCGCTTTATAAAAGGCAGGAAATTGTCCATTATTTAAGTATTTACCTTAAATATGTCTTGGGAGTGTTTGTCAGTTCTGATCTTTGCGATGTTGAACAATAAGCAACCACAACTTGGTCACCTTTCAGTATCTCTTTATGCCCTACAAAAACGTGCCTCTCCTCCTCTCTCTTTTCTATCCATCACTCTTTGCTCTCTCAGAAGCAGATTTCATCTCTTTCGACTCCACTTCGAGCGATAGAACTATTAACAAAGCACTTATATACTAATAAAGGACTGGCTTACCTAAAGCCAGTTGAGTAGCACTTGAAATGTTTTTGCTCTATGAAGCCTGATGTACTTATATGATTCTGTTTTCTTCAAGTTTGTATTTTGTTGGTCGAACGCACTTATTGTCACTTTGGATAAAAGCGTCAGCTCAATGCAATGTAATGTAATGTAATGTAATTTCACAGTTGGGTTAAGTTTAGACCTTTAGGTGTTGTTATGGCATTTTGCTGCAATGGCAGCTCTGAAATGCAGCCCTTGTTAATTGTTCCAGGATTCAAACAAGCGTTGTTATTAAAAGCCTCCGCACAAGGTACCAGTGGAGTGCCTTGGGTATTGAAGGAGAAAAACTGAGGTGGCTGGCCAAGCTAATGCTTCAATTCCCAGTTTACTACTGATTTAAATGCCTCGGCTGATTGGATAGGAGAACAATTACTGGTGTGAATAATCTGTAATCTCTGTAAAATACCATTGTAGATAGTTTTCTTTTAAAGCGCAACAATGACCTTTGTGCTCCTCATATCTGGTTGCTTATGTGTTATGTGATTTAATGTTCATGCTGCTCCCTGTAAGTCACAGGTGAAAACAATGTAACTGTTAATGCATGTTAAATAGAGGAAATAATTGCTGTTTTCTATTCTGAAAATGTTTAATAGCAGGGAGGCTAAATGTTGAGCAACATTCCATATTGTCATTCTTTAATTACAACAGATTCATGTGAATTATTAGAATATGAGGTGTGGGCCAAAGTTCTCCTTAGGACATTACTCTGTTCAGGCCTCACACATAGTGTTGCAGATAGGTTTGGAATTATTTTTCATTAAATAACACCGCATACCAAGCCAGAAAAACAACTACTCCAGTTCTGACTTGCAAATGTTTATTTAAGAAAAAGATGAGTCTGAATTGTACATTCAAGGCTTTAGCTCCACTGCGTTAGGAAAAAAGGCCATGCTCTCGTCTCCACCCAGCTAAAGCCAAATGATATATTTCTCTAACTCAAACCCAGTGGTGTTCACAATGGTACTTTCATCTCCAATCATTTCCTGGATGGAGTCAGAGTCAGTGTGCTGCTGTAAGGCAAGGCAAGGCAAGGCAAGGCAAGGCAAGGCAAGGCAAGGCAAGGCAAGGCAAGGCAAGTTTATTTATATAGCACTTTTCGACGCAGGGTAATTCAAAGTGCTTTACAAAAAAGAAATGAAAGACATTAAGCATTAAAAAAGAAAAGCTAATAAAATAAACATTAAGGAAAAATACATGGATAAAAGTTACAGTGCAGTCTAAAATATGAATAGTTCAATTAAACATTACAAGAAAAAGTACATGGATAAAAGTTACAGTGCTAATAAAATAAACATTAAGGAAAAATACATGGATAAAAGTTACAGTGCAGTCTAAAATATGAATTTAGACAGACTTTCTTCACCATATTTTCACATCACACTCCTGTAAGGCTGAAGTTAATCAAATCTATCAGCTAACAATAACCCCAATAACCCACATCTCAACTGGCATGCTCCTCCGTTTATAGACTCAGGCTGGCAACCTCTTCAGTTCAGTTCACATTTCTTGTTTTTTTGTTGTTCATGATTTCCATTTCACAAGGATTTATATCTAAAACAACAGAGTTTATGAGACTCATTCATTAAGCATCATATGTATTTATGTTTTTATGAGTTGGCCTTTATTTTGTTTGCTGTTTATATGAGAACGCACACGATGATGAAATAAACAGTTTGTTCATGATTACCCTTGACCATGCAACAACATAGTGTTATTTTGTGTTTTATATTTACTGTGGAGGGACTCTGGTGTTTGGATGGATGCAATGAATGAATGAATGAAAAGGAGACATGCAGAGGTGGAATGAAACTCCAGAGTGCTCGTCTCATTCTCTTCTACTGACTGATGTCTTTAGAATGTAACCGCATCCAATCAATGACCAGTGAGTGATGTTCAGCACAGCCAAGTCCAACACAATAATTCCTCACAGCAATACCACGTGTCAGGGACTTGTGAAGGGCCATACACTTTGACAGAAAAACTAAATGTGGAGACCATGTTCTTGATTTCAAAATACTGGTACAATTCCTGAGTTTCTCCTCTTGAAAATGTGTGTCTTTGTATCCCTCTCTCTTTCCCTTGCAATCATTCTCTCTTGCTCAACCCATCTTTTTGAAGATGATGGCTAGTTCTCATGCTCCACATCTGACCCTTTGATGGTCACATTGCTTACTGGATAGTGGTGCTCAGGTACCTATGTTTAATAGAAGCAATTCATTGTTTTGGCCGATATGGACACACACGCTCACACTGCTATAGGGCCATTTAGTCCCCATCCCTGCACCTTAATGATATTATCAAATAGTTGTTTGTGTTCTTTATCTTACATTTTAGAGACCTAAACTAATTCAAAAAATGTATGTATATTTTATTTATATAAATCTTATAAATTCTTTTTTGAGAACTTGTGCTTTTGCTTCTTTTAATAGGGGTGATGCGATCGCCTTCAGTGTAGCTCATTCATTTCAGGATGGATTGAGGACCATGAAACTTGGCTGTAAGGTTATATGACCGTATCATTTCTAATTGGTTCTCATTAATCAGTTAATTAGCACAATGTCCATCCATGGAGGTGAAATTAAGTGCTATTACTGCTAGCCTTGAGGCCATGCAGTGTGTATTGGGATTTAGAGAAATATTCTGGAGTTTTGTAATATATTAATTACTGATTTGATTATGTTGCATTATATTAGTTAGTGTATTTTTTAAATGTAGCTTTATAAACAATGTTTAATATATGCACATTCTCTCTAAAGAGAGGAAACGGACTTAGAGAGAAAGCGCTGAGGGAGACAAAGAGCTGCTTCTTTTTAAAGCATCCAGCCCTTTCACAATTTATCTCCATTAAGTATTTTTGTGTCTATTGTTACAGGTGGTGGTGAGCATTTTTCTTTGGACTGTTATATGAGTGTTTTGTTTGTGTAGTCTGCACCTGCATATTCTGTTTAATGTGCGCTAGTGGATATACTGTGTTGCAGACTAAAATTGTGTGTGTGTGTGTGTGTGTGTGTGTGTGTGTGTGTGTGTGTGTGTGTGTGTGTGTGTGTGTGTGTGTGTGTGTGTGTGTGTGTGTGTGTGTGTGTGTGTGTGTGTGTGTGTGTGTGTGTGTGTGTGTGTGTGTGTGTGTGTGTGTGTGTGTGTGTGTGTGTGTGTGTGTGTGTGTGTGTGTGTGTGTGTGTGTGTGTGTGTGTGTGTGTGTGATCATATTACAACATAGATATATTGTATAATATAAACCTCCGCCTCGTCCTTGGCAGCACTCCAGGCAATGTCTAAATAAAGCCCTACACAGACGCACACATACACAAACAAACCCTAAAACATCAATACGAGCAATCTTCAATGTTAATGCAAGAGGACGCCTTGCTACGACTGAATGATTGACACACACTCACCCTCACTCCATCTTTTCACATCCCTCCATCCCACACATTGTAAGACAATCTAGCTGATGCTGTTACCACTGAGTGGCAGCAGGTCTTGTGTGTTTGCCTGGCTCGGTGTAAGAGCTCTCTGCAGTGCTATGAATAATGTAATCACAGTGTTTTTGTGTGTTTACTTGTATGTGTGTGCACCAGCCTGTTTGTAGCTGGGTGCTATTTGTTACAGTATATACTGAAACTAAGTGGTTCTCCTCTGTGTTAGGCTGGAGCAAAGTCAGAGTAAAATATTTACATTTTAAAATAATGTCGCACCACACAAATTGAGAATTACCGGTACTACGCACGTCCTGCGGTAACCTAATGGTAAATACCACCAAGGAATTGCTCGGTTGGTTATGGAATTGGAAACTCACGGTTTGCCACATTTTTTGGGCCGTCCATCCTGAGATCACAGATCAATTATGTCATTCATTTAAGATCACAATTTATCTCTAAATAATGAAGTGCACTTTTTTTTAAAAGCCCAATTTTTGATTTTGACAATTTGACATAGTCCACCATGGCACTGGAAGCACACCTGCTGTCTAAAGTGGTCTACAGATAGGTAATTGAGCAGCTAACAGGAGCAGCTGTGTTAATCTTAATTGGCATGCTGGTATACGCGACCTGAAGAAAGTTCCACTTATAAGACATTTTCAATTACAGCATGAAGACAGTCAGACAACAATTACAGCACATATCCTTCAACCTGTCAGCCCTCCAAATGAGATGTCTCACACACACACACACACACACACACACACACACACACACACACACACACACACACACACACACACACACGAGGGAGGCTGCACGGGAGAAGATGCACATAATGAATCGCGGGAAACACACAGACACTGAGACAAAGACACACAGCCAACAACACACAGCAATCCTACTCACATTTTTGTCGACAACATATGACGCAAACAAATGCCTAAAATCCACTCAAGCATTCACATCAGAGTAGTAATGCAAGAGACAACATGTTTCCCTCACAAAACATGCTGGAACAAACACACACACACACACACACACACACACACACACACACACACACACACACACACACACACACACACAGGGAGACGCACCAGGGGGCTCGGGCTGGTATCAGCACAGAGCTGTTTACAGATGGGCCACACTGCAGGGAGACACTGACATTTCAGAAAGGGATGGCTTTAGTTTAACAAGCATGGCCCTTCAGGCTTAATTGGGACTGTTGAGAGAGAGAGAGAGAGAGAGAGAGAGAGAGAGAGAGAGAGAGAGAGAGAGAGAGAGAGAGAGAGAGAGAGAGAGAGAGAGAGAGAGAAAATATATATTTCTGAAGGACCTGTCTCTTCCTCAAAGGCAGGGTCTTACAGAGCCTGTAACACGAGTTTCCCCCATCATCCAAACCCATCAATTTGAGTAAATATTGAATATTGAAAACCGTTACTGAACTGATTTTGGACATTTGTACTTTGATAACCATTAATCTGCCTTCAATGTTGACCATTTTCTGGATGTTCTCGGGATACTTCAAGTCCCGCTAAATGATGTGTGACGTCATTGCGGGCACAGCGCTCCAGCTGCACCGTTCAGGATCCCAGCTTCTGCATGTAAACGCATGATGGCGCACACAGTAGATGACAGTTTAATTTTGAACGTGTCTGAGAGCTCATATGAGGCTGAAGGATCGGTTTATGTTGTATCTGTTAGAAGTTTAGGAATGAGGTGCGTCAATATGGGCAATCATACGGTCATTTTGTGGACTGGGACTAAAAATCATCCCGGGACTCTCGACCGGCCCACTTCGGTACCGCTAGTTAGTTGTCAACGGGGGGCGTGGGGGATGTGCTAGTGACTTATCCGACCAGCCCACTTCGGTACCGGCCCATCGGGATTCGTCCCGATGGCCAGTCCGCCACTGCACCCAGCCCATGTAAACTGTCAACGGGGGGAGCCTCGCTGCGGGGAAACGGTGGACCTAGTGTCCCGATCGGAGTGGGAATAATAATAATAATAATCCGTGCATTTTATCCATTAATGTCCCCAACATTGTGGTAAAAAAAACACACGTTTAATCCATGTTGGTGTACTACAACTACAAAAAGCATCGGTTTGTTTTCTCATCAGGAAATGCAGACCAGCTCACTTCCGGCTTCCCCCAAATCTTCAAAATGAGTCGAAGGAATTTCCCCGCCATGTTCGAAATTATTGATATTTAACGGAACGGTATCGCACCTTCTTTTTTAAACTGACGGTTCGAGATGACTAGTAGCCCAATATTTCATTGCACAACAGTTGTTGGGATGCTGTCACAGGCTCTTTAAGTTTCTTCATCCAGAACCATGACTACTCTCCCTACATATTTAATACTCTCAGCAAATTACAACATGTATCTGAAGACATGTGTTGGAGCCATTTGAACTATTTACCTTTAACCTTATTATTATTGTTTGAGTAATTTTCTGATGTTTTGGATTCTATTTACCTAATTATTTGATTTAGCCATTGACTGGTGTGAACTGCAGTCTAACCCTAATGTCCTTTAATGTGCACTAAGGCTGGAATGTGGCAATATATGTGGACAACAATAAGGACATGTGGGATGAAGTTAAATTGTTAATGTTGGTTTTCTACATGAAGAGATGCAAAGTTAAAACAATCTCCAAAATAGTTTTTGAAAGAAATTGAGGCGAGATAGAACCCACCTGAGGACTGTTCTTTTTTATTTAAAGGCCCTATCATTAAACTGAGTTTTAAATACATATGTATAGGTTATCATTACCTGAATGTTTTTCCTACAGTACGGCTGAACTTTAATGCATGGCTTTCTGTTTGTTGTTTACAGTCACTGTATTAGCCTTTGCTTCTGTAGCCATCACAAATCATATAATTGAAAGCTCTTTGAACACCAAGGGTATGCTAATGCTATTTCCCCTGAGTTGTCATTAAGCTCAGCGTACAACAGAAAGGCGTGGAGTTTCCCTACCAAAGGCTTGAAGTGGCTTAAATTATGCCCGGTATAAATGGCTGCTGTCAGAACACTGCTCTGTCACTTCATCCTGGCAGTATGCGGAGTGAATAATAATTCTAATGTAAAACATGCATTAGACATTATTCCAAATTAAACATTAAATCTGACACGTGAATAATGTTAAAATTGATCAAACTGACAACACAGAAGTAGTGGAAAATATACGTTATATTTAATAATACATGATACTGGAAGTTATTGATATTTAAAACCATATTTTACATAATCTAAAACAGGTATTGTTTATATTTGTGTCAGAATGGTAACATAATGGGGCCAATGTTGGACTCCTTTAACTCACAAAAATGCAATAATTGTTGTTATCTTTTACTTTTGTCTTTTAAAAGCAGAGTTTCTCATTGTTATACCCATAGGCAAATGTAATGATTAAGAAGTCAAATATCCAGCTGTAATTTAAATAGTGCTGCTCTTTGCACTTTTCTTTATTCAGATCCATATTGCACATCTTGGAGTAAACAGGCAATGATAAGAAGACTGTACCAGAATGTTTGCTGGCCCAAATGATCACAACCATGATGCAAATAACAGTAAACCAATAATAGTTACAAACTGTGTGCACTGTTTGTATTTTACAGATGCAATACATCCTCTTTACATGTTATAATGAGAAGACTAGTAATTGCTTTTGTAAGATGATGTGGTCTTCGAATACCGCAAACCTTGACTGTAGTCTCACCATGTTAAACCTCTTTGTACTACTACAAGTTGCTGACCATGCAGTAGGAATCAATGACCTCAGTTGGCCTCGCTTCGGGAAAAATGGGGACAATCTGTAGCAGAGCAGGGAGAGGTTGTGAGCGGGGGTGGTGAGGTCTTCCTCATGAACTCAATGGTGATCTTCCTGCTTGTGCCACAGCTTGATTTCCCCACAATCTGCCACTAACCGGCTAAATTACACCCAGCTGGTCCAGAAAACGAGACTCAATTAATAGCCACAACAGACAGGGAGAAACCTGGTGTGACCCCAAATTTGCTGACGAGGCAGTTAACCAATAGCATGTTGGAAAGCAGATATAGTGTAAGTTGATCACAACACTGGTCGTGTGACTCCACCGTCCATCATTCTGTCCTTTCTTTACTGTAAATGGCAGCAGACCTGTAATCTTAATTATACAGCCGGACTTGGCAAATGTATCATATCTTGCTACTCTATGTTTATGAAGTCCAGTGTTCATTAGCCATTAAGAAAACATCCCTCCTCTTTAAATTAGTTTCAATATTGCAAACATGGCTAGGTTTTGAATAGGTTCGGTTGATACCTAATCGGGATATGAAGACATCCATAAGAAATATTACAGTCACATTAGAGAAAATTGTGTTATTCCATTGTTAGTGAAACCATCAATGTTTGGTTTTATTTAAGGGTTTGGCGTTAGGAAAGTTTGATCTGAATGTAAAGTAAATATTTGATCTCGACAAAATTGGGAAAACCACTTTGTCTATAGGGTCCGCTCTGAGTCTTTGGCATTTGACTTGAAGTGATAGTTTTTACTGAATCCACTAATTATCAACATACATTGCTCCTCATCAGTGGTGCTTTGGTTTCATATGTCTCTTTAATTCAGTCAATCAATGCTTGATGAGCATTAGAGACTCTCTCGTTGTCGCTCTTCAAGCTGTAATTGAGAACAAATGTGAAGAGGGAGAGTGTTTAATTGGAGTTTTCAAGCAGGGGGGCGGGTTTGTCGGGCACCTAGAGATCTCCTCATCTCTTCGCGTTTTAACAGTTTAAGGAATAAATTATGCAAATCCCAGTTTTTGCGAGTCCTAGTTGCGATGTGAACTTTCGGTGACTTCTGCTTGGCTTCTCCCCCCCCCCCTCCCTTCACAAGAATTACTTCAAAGCGAGGAAGTGATCAAAGACAGTTGGAAAAAAATGATTCCCCAACGTACGGCACCCTGCATACATACATACAGCTCCTGCCTGTCTCGACACCGCATACTCTCTCTCTCAGAAAACAAAAGCTGGCGACACTGTCTGTTTCCTTTTTTTCTTTTTTTGTCTCCTCAAGCACCGACCTGTCAGACATTGCAACATTTCAATTGATTTCCCTTTTTTCTCATATGTGTGTGTTCTATTTTAGTATGTAAGAGACCAAGAGACTGCATTTGTCATTAAAGGGTATGTATGGCACGACATGGCCCAGATAACACATCACAAGGCTGGATTGAAGAGCCGACTTGTCATAAATGAAAGTATACGTTAGGAGCTGGAGACAGCTCCTTCCCAAGAAGAAAAAGAAAGAGAGAAAAACAGGGGTTATTGGGGGTTCAACAACTATGAATAGACTCAGTAACTGGTTGTTTATCCTCCAGACACAAAGTAAAATAGTTAATACTCTTGTGCCCAATAATTAAAACATATACATGTTTCATCTACTATGTGAAGGAATTCATTTTGTATAGGAAGCCCTCATTAGCGAGAGAGTGGAGAAGAGGTTTTGAACGTTGTCCCAATTGAGATATCATCAGATTTCTGTCATGCATACTGGAATCAGAATGTCTTATCTTACAACGCTATTAAAACAAAAACCCATCTTACATGAGCTAGTTTCGCACCTGAAGACGAAGATGAATGGCTTTGGTCTTAGCACCAACCTGTTTATGTATTTAATAGTGCTGTCAAAATTATCGCGTTAACGGCGGTAATTAATTTTTTGAATTAATTGCGTTAAAATATTTAACGCATTTAACGCATGTGCAGAATGGCCCGCCCCATACGTGCCACCAGTGGCAGCGCCAGGGTATGGCTGGGGTAGGCTACACCCATACCAAGAAATGGCTTAGCCCCACCATGAAAAATGATGTTAAAGTAAGCAAAATAAAGTCCGCCAACTCTCGCGGAGTAAATTGCACAGACAGCAGTTAGTAAGACTGATTTCAGTAGCCACGGTTTTGAAAACTTTTGTCACGTAGTGATCGTCTTCTCAATAGAACATCTTTGATAACGGCGTGGTGTTGTTGCAGGAAGCAATAGAGTCTGGCTGCAGACCGCAAGGAGGCATTTCCTATAGGGGCGTTTCTTCCTATAGGGGCGTTTCCTATAGGGGCGTTTCCTATAGTGAACGACGGGAGCCGGCTCTCGCCCGCGAACGAGCCGTTTTTTGTTTTGTTTTTGCGGAGGCATCTAGATCGGCATGAAGGCACATTATGCAATGTGCAATGTGGACATTATCCCGCTTATTACACATGGCCACATTCTCAACAAAGTAACGACATGACTCCCAATAATAATTGTAATGCTTTTATGGATTTAGAAAAAGATTTTATTGATTTAAAAAATAGTTTTATGTATTGATTTAAATTGACATGCATCCGCTAAGAAAAGTAGTCCGTTGTTACTGTTTGAACTAACGTAACAACGGCAGGAACTGCTTCCATAGTGTTTTTGAGGAGCTTTTTGATTACAGATTTGAAAACATCGTTGCTTGCTTTAAAAGTAGCACAATTCATTATGTCAAACCTTGAAAGATATCCCTGCCCTAATGCCAAAAGTAACTGGCAACTGAATATATGTCGCCGTAGCTATGATGTCTATGTCTGGACCGCTGCGTAAAAAGGAGGGTTTCTGACCCATTACTTCTCTTCTTACTTCTATAAGAATAAAACACGGAGGACGGAGATCTCTTTTTGTCCCCCTCTTCTCCCCGCTGCAGCCTAGCAGTTGATCTCAAAGCACGCTCCCCTCTCCTGCAGGGAGAAAAACTATATTTATATTAGGGCTGTCAAGTTAACGCGTTAACGCAAAAAAAATATCGTTAAATATCAATAATTTCGAACATCGCGGGGAAATTCCTTCAACTCATTTTGAAGTTTTGGGGGAAGCCGGAAGTGACGTCAATGCGGGAACGCTTCGAGAGCCAAACACGGACAAAGTGTGTTGTCATGCGTAGAAATGGTGAATTACTGAGATTAGGCACGTTAATAACGTTTTAATGAAGTTGACTACAGTATATTCATATTTGTCAGTGCTTTCATGTCAATTCGGCAAACATAAACATAGATGATCGTGGTGAAGATGATGATTACATTAGGATTAACAATCGGGAGTGAGAGCTGCTGAATTTCCTCCCGTCGGATGTGATATAAAAACAAATCGATTATTTGACATGTGACAGCATCCCAACAACTGTTGTGCAATGAAATATTGGGCTACTAGTAATCTCGAACCGTCAGTTTAAAAAAGAAAAAGCGATACCGTTCCGTTAAATATCAATAATTTCGAACATCGCGGGGAAATTCCTTCGACTCATTTTGAAGTTTTGGGGGAAGCCGGAAGTGACGTCAATGCGGGAACGCTTCGAGAGCCAAACATGGACAAAGTGTGTTGTCATGCGTAGAAATGGTGAATTACTGAGATTAGGCACGTTAATAACGTTTTAATGAAGTTGACTACAGTATATTCATATTTGTCAGTGCTTTCATGTCAATTCGGCGAACATAAACATAGATGATCGTGGTGAAGATGATGATTACATTAGGATTAACAATCGGGAGTGAGAGCTGCTGAATTTCCTCCCGTCGGATGTGATATAAAAACAAATCGATTATTTTTGTGGTTGTAAACTCAAGTGGATGAAACTACATTTATTAGTGCTTTCATGTCAATTCGGCGAACATATGATACATTAAATGATCGTGAGGATGATGATTAAAAATCGTTTGTTTGAGCCGGTTAATAACACGTTATTAACGCGTTAACGCAAAAAATTTTTATTATTCCCACTCCGATCGGGACACTAGGTCCACCGTTTCCCCGCAGCGAGGCTCCCCCCGTTGACAGTTTACGTGGGCTGGGTGCAGTGGCGGACTGGCCATCGGGACGAATCCCGATGGGCCGGTACCGAAGTGGGCCGGTCGGATAAGTAACTAGCACATCCCCCATAGGCGGCGCGTGAGGCTCAGGTTTGAGAAGGCTAAATAACTTCTTTTACCTGACGCTGCCCGCCTCCGGCGTCTATAGAAAAGAGATCAACTCAGTGTGCGGAGTTTAAATCTCTCAAGTCATATTACAGGATAAAGGAAATACAGTTTAAACTGCCGTATGCAGAGAAGACGCCGACGTGTCGCACTTATCATTCATATTACATCATCAATCAGATCATCGATCATATAATATCATAATATATCATATATTTCCTTATCTGAGTCAGCTTCTCCAGCCTCATCTGGCTGTGCAACACTCACAGTGTCACAGACTGTATGCAGAAGTATTATTTAACACATTATGTTGACGAAACACTCGAGACAAATGTAATTAAAGTCAGATCCACTCGTGTCTTAGACGTGAACGCGCTCTCAGCTGGAGAGAGAAACCCTGGCTTGATTTACCGAGTTGATAACCAGCGTCGTAGGACCGCTTAGCGAGATCTCGTTTGTTGTTGTTAGTTTGTTTGTTACTCAAACATATCCAGGGTCTGTTGAACTGGCTTCGTAGTACAGGGCACAGGTGGCTAGCAGCGCTAATGTCACAGACACAGACATTATACATTATATTTGTATTTTACCAGGATGCAGTGACACAAATATTTACATATTTACATTTACTATCTACAGCACCCGCCGCCCCTGACATCCCCCACTCCCCCCATTGACAATTTACTAGCAGTACCGAAGTCGGCCGGTCGAGAGTCCCGGGATGATTTGTAGTCCCATTCCACCACTGGCTACATGACCATATGATCGCCCATATTGACGCACCTCATTCCTAAACTTCTAACAGATACAACATAAACCGATCCTTCAGCCTCATATGAGCTCTCAGACACGTTCAACATTAACCTGTCATCGCTGTCTGAGCTTGCTGCTGTGTGCGCCGTGAAGGAGTTGGTACTACTTTTCTCCGCGCCGTTCCTAATGAGCTTGCTTTAAAAGAAGGAACACTCAAAACAACCAGGACGAGGGTTAAACAAAAATCTGTTTTAATCATAAAAGGTAATAATGCAATACCATATAATACATTACCATACAAAGCCCTATCATATGCGTAATGTCAGGAGTATGCCTACTCCTGGCCTTGTTCACGGGCTGCCCCGACCTCCCGGTCCGAGCCGCGCGAGAAGAGAGGACGAAGCAACAAGTTGCACGTCCCAAAACCAACAGAAAGGGGTGGAGTTTCATTTGGGAGATACCAACACGCTGTCTCACAGGGAATCAGCGCGGGCAGCTATGAAAGCCACAGGTGTTGAGAAGGCCTGCAGGATGCACATCATTAAAATCAGGGAAAATGTCCCTCCCAATTTGCAAATCCTATCGATGGTTTAACCCAGAAAAACACTCAGGGATCATCTTTTCACTCAAAACAGAAATCACCATTAATTCTGCATCTTCCTTCTTCACAAATAGCTTAAAACACTCTTTTGATAAACAGGTAAAAAGTCAAACAAAAAGACTATTGCGCTAATCTACTTTTAAGAAAAAGGGAACATTGTTTCAGGAATCTATAAAAAACCTCTCTATATGATAGAGGAAAAATGTACTTTTTGTTCCTTCAACTATTAACACACAGGAATGTATAAACCCACACATATACTATTCAAGATATGTAGACTTCCCTGAAACATGACATGCTTGTGATCTTAAGCAGAATATACTCTTCCCCCACCAAGCACCCTGTCCTGCATACCTCCCCCATAGGGCAATAAAACCCAGTCTACTCTAAACAGCCCTTTTAGTCCTCACATTTATGAAAGGATAAAACAGAGAAATCACTATAAAACACAAACACAGGTATTGTTTGAACAGTATTCACTTAACTGCTACTATTGATAATTACCAGAGAAACTCAAAGGGACCTCTTTTAATATCTGGAAATTGCAACAAGACTTTCTGCCATTTCAAATGTAACACACTTCTTCGGTACAATATCTCACATCAATTTCCACAATTCCCTCTTTTGCACTCTTAAAAAAGAGTGCAACTTACACAAGGTACTTGAAACATAACTATTGTCACTCCTCTCCACTATGTTCATCTCTCAACATTATATTTAGAGCCCTTTAAACATTTGGAAACAGCCCTTCATAGCAATTTCTTATGGCAGAAGGAGAGGGAGACCAAAAAATGTCAAAAAACTGCATCCTTGTCTGCTGAGTCTCCATACTCGTCCTCTCCCTCCGAGACACAGGCCAACAGTGGCAGGAGGGGGAGAAGCAGCTTTTCGCTCTATGGTGGAACTGATTAGTCTGACACATAATGAGCGGATGCACGGCATACAACAACACCCACATGATAGTCTTTGTCCATGGATACAACTCGAATGGTTTCATCAGACCCCTCTGAGGGCAGGATGGGCTGGTTACACGCAGCACATTTAGGCGCCAGGACCCTGTGGTAGTCTTTCAGACATTAGATTTTATTCTCAGTGTCCACAGTGAAGGGCACTCCGTCCAGGCTCTCGTTGCAGATGCCGCAGCGGAAACAACCGGGGCGGTAAGACTTCCCCAGGGCCTGCAGGATCATGTCCATGATCAGATGTCCACATGCGTTGCACTTGTCTGCAGACTGCTGGAACCCAGAGTACAGAAAGTCCTCTTCACAGAAAACCCTTCCTCCGTCATAGTAGAACGCCTTCCCTCTCAGCCTTCGACTACAGGCGCTGCAGGTGAAGCAGCTGTCATGGTAGAGGCTGCCCATAGCTTGGCAGGCCTGGCTGGCTCCATACACCGTCTTGTTGTACTTAACACACACTCCTGTTTCAGCGGAGAGTGGAGTCCCCTGTGCCGTCCTGGCTTGCCGTGTCTTTGTCCCCTCTGATCCGCTGACGGCGGCTTCTGGGCTGCCTGCTAGAGAGATGTCTTCCTTCTCCTCCGGGTCGCTGATGGCGGCTTCCGAGTCGATGCTGAATAGATGTCCTCCCGATCTTCCTTCTCCGGTCCGATGATGATGCCTCCCGGGACCACTGCTGGATGGATGTCCTCCCGATCCTCCTTCCCCGGTCCGATGATGATGCCTCCTGGGACGACTGCTGGATGGATGTCCTCGAGGTCCTTCTCCTCCAGTCCGCTGATGACAGCATCCGAGTCGACCTCCATGACGAGAGCCAGATCCGTCCTGATGTCGTCTAGGGTCCTAGCAGGTGTTTTCCCGACCGCACACTGGCTCCAGTGGTACCAGTTGTCCCCCTTTCCTTGTAGGCGGACGGCATGGGATGTCCTCTGGGTCACTCGGTAGGGGGCCGGAGAGCCTGGGGTTGATCCACTTTGTCCTGCTGACAGTCAGCCTCCTGCGTCTCGGGTCCCCCTTTTGGCGTCAACAACCTGTGTGGAGAAATCTGATACAAATCCCTCAAGCCTACGCTCCGGGCTCTGGGGCCCTCGGCTGTTTGACCCACCAGTGCGTGGCCACTTGGAGCCTGTTGGTGGGGTGTCTTAAAACAACAGACGTCTGTGCACAGTTTTTCTAAATTAATTGTGCAGCTTCAGAATCTTAATACTTTGACTGTGCCAACTAAATAAGAACCCCAACATCTTTAGGTAAACTAAATAACATATTTCAATAGCTCTGAATTTCTGACAAGCATCTGTGTTTATTTTTAAATGAAATCCTTGAGATCCCATTAAAAATCTAAATATGATTTGAACTGCTAATGTTTCTGGTAAAGAAACACACTAAGGTTATGGATTCAAAAACAACCAAAATCACAATACTAACAAAGTGAATGGCTTCCTGGTGATACTGCTTCTACCCGTCAGTGCTTAGATATTATCCCGCTGAAAAAATGAATACAGAATTCCAACAAACTGTCCTCAAATGTCTTTCTATTATAAATGTAGATGAAATGTATATCCCCATAATGACCTAAACAATAAAGTCTATGGCTTTTACTTCTTTACCAGGCTAGTTACATGATGTAAATTACATTTTGTTTCATTACATTACTATGTTTTAGCTTAACTGTAAATATGTTCTTTCTACATTTCAAACCTCAGTTACTTTAATACCTGTTGAAACATTACTCACAGGTCAGCTTCTTCAGTATTCCATTCTGGACTTACATCTCTCTGGTAGCCCCTTGGCCACTGATTCTTTATCTGTGTTACCTGCTATAACTCAATCAATATTAGAGACATGTCAACATTCATCAAACAGTGTCTTATCCCCAGATATGGAGCAGGTCAATTCTAAAACTGTCAATCAATGATCAGATTGAACAATCGAGTTTGGGCAGCCGGTTCCTTTCAGTCCCTAAATGAAAAATGTACATTGTGAAGTTTACACTCCCCCTTTTTTACACATTAACTCATGTGTAAACAAAATCCTGTATGGGAAGAAAACCTTCAGGTCATAATGGATTATAAGACAATACCAAACATTTTTCCCATGGTGTACATCCATTATTTCCACAGTATAACACTTCAGTGAAATGAAGTGTTTCTCTCCCTCTTTCAGTCCTAAAAGAAACAGAATCCTCAAATGTCATAGTTTGAGTTTCACATTCTGCAAACTGCCACCTCCTGTGGGAGTGAAATATTATCAAGCAGATTAGGAACGGTTTCCCCTTTTGTGCAATGTTAGGAAACCTCTCATTTCACACATTATTATCACACAAAAATAATGTGTTAGTCCAAAAACATGCTTGATTAGTCATTGTTTTAAATCATGCAGTTGCACTGATCAGATGCAGACATACACTCACTCACACTCACACTGTCAGGTTGTAAAGTCAAGTTTGGTCAGGTACACCTCAGAGTCAGTCATTGACAGTGCCTTCCCAAGTTACCCTGTCGGTCAGGGTCAAAGGTCAGTTGGTCTCAGTCTTTTTGGCCATGTGTCGTGCTCTGCAGAGACTCCGATCTTCCAGCACAGGCCAGCATCCTCCGTCTATAAAAATCTGTATATATGGAGCGCCATCATTTATTAATTCACAATTCCAACTATAATGTTCAAGATATCTCTAACTTTTCATTGGAACAGCTGTTTCCCCACATTCCCTGAAAAGTGTTAGCCAAAAAATGTCACTTCCTTATTGTACTACTACTGCAGTTCATTAACACCTAATCAATATCAACACGTCTAATAGATGTAATTCAGAAACTTGTGCACACAATTATTATCTTGAGTCAAACCTCTACTACGACCTGTGTAGCTCTTCATCTCTCACTATACCCATGTATCTTCAATTCTGGTATACCTAAAAAACAATGTTAACGTCTTTAACCGTGCGTGGAACCCTGGGTGTCCAAACATGTAACAATCACTCCTTCCTTTATCAAGGACCTAAAAACAGAAGTAATTTCATCAATGGTTTGTAGCTGAACTTAGGAATTATCCCTCATGGTAGGTATGTTTTTACTTTTTAACATCTCTAAATGTCAGTTAATTACTAACTAAATGAATGTCCATTAGGAGGTGGTGACGCTAGTCCTCTAAATTTATAATCTGGTGCCGTGCGCTTCCTGTGAAGCTGCAAGTAAGATTTCAAAACCCACTGCAGGGTGGGTCGAGTGACCCCTCCTCCCTATTGGTCGTCAATAATATGCACCCTTACAATGGGTAATTGGAAGCCCCACATTATTTCCCATTTCAGCATCAGCCTTCTTTACTCTAAAATTACTTTTTAAATAGGAATATGTAGAAATGGAACAAATATTCAATCTTCAGAAAAGTTCTTAACCAATGTCTATCAAGTGAATACCAAACATATTTTAAAATGTCAGATGTATAAAAATAAGCCTAAATACTCCCTTACCATCAAAGTCCAAATCTAGACACAAGGTGAACAGTTTTGGTAACGGACAATTTAATCTAAAAACAAAACAAAATTGGACTTGTGTCCTTGTTATTTGTTCTTCAAAATACATTTAGCAAATACCCTGCGAAGTATTCGCAACATAACTAACCCTCCCTAGGATATGAAATCCATTAATCCCTTTACTCATAGTTAGTTTATATGTCGAAATCATTATGTGTGACCTAATAATCAGATGTCTTGTTTGCCAAACAAGGATATTAAACTTTAATCTTTTCAGTATTCCAGACCATCGTTTAAACAATCAGCCTCCCTTCTCAAACACTAATGTTATTGTTGTACACCACCCTCTGGAAAACTCTTGCACAGTTATGCTGTCAAATCATCGCATAATTTCCTCAGAGTCTGAACCGTCTGAGACCAGCCTGTCTCAAGATCTTGTCACAATGTGAACAGTCAGTAATGCGTTGTCCTCTGCAGCTGTAGTCAATAGGATCAATGAAACTCTTGCACTGGGATGTCCTGAGGGGGAAGGCACCTCTGGATCAATGTGCTACAATCAGCAGACACACGTTGTCCTCTGCACAGCAGGAATCCCCAAAAACTGCTGTTCCTCTTCCCACCACTGTTGCCTTGGCAACGAGGTACACGCAAAATGTCAAACCCTCCTCAGATGCGTTCTTTGCACAGTTCTTCTGTTTCTGTAGTGAGCAACTCTTCACCAACACACTGATTCAGAGTACAACCCAAAGGTGGCGCACAACTTTCCAGTGCCGCTGTAATCACAATAAATCAGCAACTGGAGATAAACTCAATTTAAATCTCTCCCCCAAAGGGTTACAAAATAAAACGGCTGAGTGTCTATATGGTCAGGAATGCTGAAACATGTGAATGTTAAAACAAATCAATGGCAGTAGTCTACCCAGATTCTTTACTCCATTAAAAGTAGTAAAACCACATTGTAAAATCTCTTTTGTTTAGTTGAAGTCCTGCTTCTAAAATTCTTAGTCAGAAAAAAATAAACTTCATCTTTAAAATCTCCTTTAATTTGAAACCAAAAAAGGTCTTCCTTCTCCACCATGATCCTATCTCTACATCAAAGTCCATACAAACTGATGATTTCTCTTTAGAAACCATGAGGAATGACAGTTCTCATAAAACACTATTCTTCCTTACTTCAGTTCTAAATCAAATGAGCCAAAGAGGAAACCCCCTTTAACCACTTGCTTATTCTATTCTTTAACTGTTTATCTAAGTTGTGTTACAAGCAGGTTAGATCTGTAACAAAATACAAAACTAACTGTATTTAGCGCTATAATTGAAAAACAAGTAATCTGATCATATTTAATGAATATATATGTTTGAACACTTATTATTGGTGGAAAGGTTTCCTCACAAAATGTAATCTCCATTACTAAAGCTAAAACCTAAATAAATTATCACGGAACAGTTTTCTGTCCTTATCAGTTAATTGTCTCAATACAAACTAAAAAGCGTTGTGAAAACTCCCACTCTTGAGAACATCTCAACACTTTATTCCATCTGAGCACTAGTGTTTGACAGACACTATTAATCCAAAACGGTATTTAATGGCATCAATTGTGAACTTCCTTAATATGAATTGTAAATGCAACTTATGTTGTCTTTAGAACACAGATAGGACAGTTGCTGCTGAAACTGGTTAATAGCAGTTTTCTGTCAACCTAGTTAAGCATGTTGTTGTTATATCTAGTAAATATATTTTTATTTCATGTTTACTGACAAAACAATATGACATTATTTAGAAACAAGTTTTACTCTCTCTGAACTCTTCAAAACATCTACTTCTCTTGTCTCTCTCAGTTTTGCAGCTGCCGGCTCAAGTTTCCCCTCATCAATCACCTCTGTGTGTTTGTGCAACACCTCTGTCATGCGTAACCATTTAACAGATTCATTCTGACTGACAACCTTATAACAACCTCCCGTTTACTTTCTACTCTTTCTTCATAAACTTACAAACACAATTAATGTCTACTAATGATATTACAAAAACACTAGGTGGAATAATCCACTATTATGTTCAATTTGAATCAAACTTTAACCTGCTTCATATACTCAGCAAAAGCTATTATTACTTTCCCTCCACGTTACTGTATGCAATAAATACCTCTGAAATATAAGTAAACTTCTCAGTAAATGACAAATACCACGAAATTCACAATGCAATGTTTCTTATTTATTTAAATATCTACGACACATTGATCTATTAATCTTCAATGTTATTCCCTCCTTTTTCAGAGGAAAGCTGTGAAGTGGGGGCTTTCTCGAACCCACGCCTCCAGCCTGACTTCGCATGTCTTTATCTGACTTTTCTCCCTTATCTTATTAGTAATTATTCACAGAAAATGATTCCCCGTACAGTCTATCGAGCTTTTTTAGATTAATAACCCCACAGAACAAGAGAACGAGATTCCGTTCGTTTCAAAATGGCTTTTTGAAATTTGCGTATCTCTCCCTTGGATTTATAACATATAATACACTCCAGCTTCCTATGAAGCTGAAGAAGTATTATTCAGTTTCGCCCTGGATGGATATCTTTTTTTAAGAAACCCACTGGACTTCCCCGACGGAAATTGCCGACTTGATTTCTGAAAAACCAACGGGGCCTTGCACCTTCGTCTTACATTTCTCGTCGCTTCACGTGTAGCTTATCCCCGAGGTTCCTAACCGTTGCTTTATCAATATTAGTAGTCCACCGTTACCTACCTATGCTAATATATACATTGCATCATTTACCGTAGTCCTTTGTTACCTTCCGATGAAATATTAGTAGTCCTTCGTTACCTACCTATGCTAAAATATACATTGCATCATTTACCGTAGTCCTTTGTTACATACCGATGCAATATTAGTAGTCCTTTGTTACCTACCTATGCTAAAATATGCATTGCACTCTTTACCGTAAATGACACCTGGAAATATCTTTGACAACTCTAAAATTTTGCTTGAGCCAATTACAGACCTTCGATAGAAACAGGCGTCCGTTTTACCTTTCAGTTGGATCCATAGTTGTCAAATATTATTCCAGGCGCCTCCCTCCGTCCGCTGGCTGCCAGTGCTTCCTCAAAAAACACTCATGACGTCACCACGTCGGAACGTCCTTACGTCTCTACGTCATGACGTCGTCGGGGTCGCCATTTTGAAGGAGTTGGTACTACTTTTCTCCGCGCCGTTCCTAATGAGCTTGCTTTAAAAGAAGGAACACTCAAAACAACCAGGACGAGGGTTAAACAAAAATCTGTTTTAATCATAAAAGGTAATAATGCAATACCATATAATACATTACCATACAAAGCCCTATCATATGCGTAATGTCAGGAGTATGCCTACTCCTGGCCTTGTTTACGGGCTGCCCCGACCTCCAGGTCCGAGCCGCGCAAGAAGAGAGGACGAAGCAACAAGTTGCACGTCCCAAAACCAACAGAAAGGGGTGGAGTTTCATTTGGGAGATACCAACACGCTGTCTCACAGGGAATAAGCGCAGGCAGCTATGAAAGCCACAGGTGTTGAGAAGGCCTGCAGGATGCACATCATTAAAATCAGGGAAAATGTCCCTCCCAATTTGCAAAGCCTATCGATGGTTTAACCCAGAAAAACACTCTGGGATAATCTTTTCACTCAAAACAGAAATCACCATTAATTCTGCATATTCCTTCTTCACAAATAGCTTAAAACACTCTTTTGATAAACAGGTAAAAAGTCAAACAAAAAGACTATTGCGCTAATCTACTTTTAAGAAAAAGGGAACATTGTTTCAGGAATCTATAAAAAACCTCTCTATATGGTAGAGGAAAAATGTACTTTTTGTTCCTTCAACTATTAACACACAGGAATGTATAAACTCACACATATACTATTCAAGATATGTAGAATTCCCTGAAACATGACATGCTTGTGATCTTAAGCAGAATATACTCTTCCCCCACCAAGCACCCTGTCCTGCATACCTCCCCCATAGGGCAATAAAACCCAGTCTACTCTAAACAGCCCTTTTAGTCCTCACATTTATGAAAGGATAAAACAGAGATATCACTATAAAACACAAACACAGGTATTGTTTGAACAGTATTCACTTAACTGCTACTATTGATAATTACCAGAGAAACTCAAAGGGGCCTCTTTTAATATCTGGAAATTGCAACAAGACTTTCTGCCATTTCAAATGTAACACACTTCTTCGGTACAATATCTCACATCAATTTCCACAGCCGTCGTGCGTTTACATCTGACTGTATATATATAAAGGTTTACATGCAGAAGCTGGGATCCTGAACGGTGCAGCTGGAGCGCTGTGCCCGCAATGACGTCACCCATCATTTGGCGGGACTTGAAGATTCCGCGAGAAGATCCAGAAAATTGTCAACATTGAAGGGCAGATTAATGGTTATCAAAGTACAAATATCCAAAATCAGTTCAGTAACGGTTTTCAAGGGGACAATATGTACTCAAATTGATGGGTTTGGATGATGGGGGAAAACCGTGTCACAGGCTCTTTAAGTTGCTATTGGATAAAAACAGTTAGGAAACGCCCCTATAGGAAACGCCCCTATAGGAAACACCTCCTTGCTGCGGTCTGCAGCCAGACCCATCTCTCAGGAAGTCCCGACGCAGAATACTTTTGCTGTAGTACAGGGCAGACAGAGCCATATAATAGTAATAATATGGCTCTGGTACAGGGGTGCACATAACTGGTACGCAGGTTATGTGCGTAATCTGAAATGCGTACCGTCACTTGTGTCACAAAGCGCATTTGCGTACCGACGTACTTGTGAAGCTTTTCCAGAAGGCGGTTAGATCACCGGACGACAGAGTAGGCTTGTTTGAGACAAGCAAGACCTGCGCAGACCTGCGCAGTTGCGATCAACGTCTTGCTAGTGCGTTGCATGATGGTTAGTCATTTTGTCCGACTTGCTCTGGAGGGCGAGTTGGCGCAGTTGCTCTCCACGAGCTGCGGAAGCGAAATGCTTGATGGGAAACGGCTCGCTGGTATCTCGAGCTGAGCGCTCATTGGTGGTTTTTACCACGTGCTGCTGATGAAACTCTCCAATTGGCTGGCAAAAGTTTGTTGTTGTTTTGTGTCAGTTTTACGTCGCCACATCCATTCCCATTTTTCATCATTGTTCCACAATGTTTATCATCATGAAATTAATATCTATATATTTTATACTATACTGCTTACCGTTTTCATACTTTATATATCTTAGCATATTCATACACACTGTTCATACTGCTCACAGGCTGATATCTAGTGTATTCATACCCCACTGTTTATTCATCATTCAATTCATTCTATGTTATTCTGTAGATTGTGTACATTACTTTCCACTTCACTGCTTGTTGCACCTGGTTAGAAGCTAAACTGCATTTCGTTCTCTCAGTACCTGTAATATGTGCAATAACAATAAAGTTTAATCTAATCTTGAGCAGGAACAAATGTATTTACTTAGTACATATCTGACATTAACGATTAAACACATTTGTGCATTCTTTATAAATGCAAACCGAGTCAAGCCGACTCCGGAGGTGGCGTTATGCACCTTAAAGTTGTTTGCAATCCGCCAAAAAACCGGGAGAAGAAGAAGAAGATAAAGAAGCCGTCTCCGAGCTGTCCGACTTCAGGCGAGCTTTTTGAGACCTCCCCCGGCTGCGATTGGCTACTCTCGTCTACTTTCGAGGCGAGCCGCAATGTGTCTCAAACAAGCCTAATCGGTCTCCGTGTGCACAGACAGGGCTGCTGTTAACGTCGGTCTGTACAACGGAACTGTGCCAAAACTACGCCAACCGGCTGCGGAGGGAGACTCCCCCCTTCACTGGAGAACTGCGCTAAAACAGCTGATCACAACGTTCACACTCTGTGGTCACGAAGTACTCCACTAGCCCCCCCCCCCCCTCTGTCGACTTTCCTGAAGTACTCCACTAGCCCCCCCCTCTGTCGACTTTCCTGAAGTACTCCCCCGTTGATAGAAATCAACACGTAATGAATTAAGACCCCACGGTTTGATGATTGATAGGTGTGTGGGTTGTCTTTCATTTTGACATGCAGAAAAATGTTATAATAAACATAGATACTGTATGTTAAATTGATATATCCGCCTTCTTTCATTTATCTTTCCATTCCCACAACAATATACATAAATAAATGGCATATTTTGGACATAGTTCGAATGGTGATTAATCATGATTAATTAATTTTTAAGCTGTGATTAATCTGATTAAAAATTGTAATCGTTTGACAGCCCTAGTATTTAACTAGTCATCACTTCATTAATTCTGTAATGCAATAATTTTCAATTTTTACAATGTTGGTTTGAATTTTGCTAAATACAAGTAACGCGTTTTAAAACCTATTTGTTTTCTTTGTCATGTACGGAGCCCTGGAGGGTTCACAGAGAGAAAAATAAATAAAACGTGGCCACGCTTTAGTAACTCGTGCGCACGCTTTAGTAACTACGAGTTACTAAAGCGTGCGCACGAGTTACTAAAGCGTGCGCACGAGTTACTAAAGCGTGGCCTCGTTTTGTGTGTGTGTGGGCATTTGTTTATGATAGTATCGTTCGTTCCGGTGCACTCCGGCAGGACTATAGCACATCGAGATTAAGATTAAACAAATTTCTTTCACTTGGGAATACACATATAACTATGGAGAACCAGATTTGTGTAAATTACTGTTCGTGGTAATTTGAAAACAAATGCCGGGGGTGTCGGACACACACAAACACACCGAACACGCACACACAGAGCGGAGCTGAGCGCGCACACACACACACACACACACACACACACACACACACACACACACACACCGAACACGCACACACAGAGCGGAGCTGAGCACACACACACACACAGCATGCGCCCCGGTGACAGGACATATCCTTCATAAAACGAGGGGGAATACTCTGGTAGTTCGATGTGTGTAGAGGTGTGTGTGGTTAAACGTAGCAGCCTCGATCTCTATTCAGCGGTTCTAATGAAGGGCAACGCAGTGAAGTAAACAGTAAAAGGCACAGCTCTTTGCAGCTGGTGCTGCTCTTCTCAGATTCTGCTGAATTACACGTTACTGCCTCCAGTGCCCTGTACGACGAAGCCAGTTCAACAGACCCTGGATGTTTGATTTACCCGGCTTAACTAACCCTAACAAACGCGATGTCGCTAAGCGGTCCTACGAAGCTGGTTATTAACTCAGCAAATCAACCAGGGTTTCTCTGTCCGGTTGAGAGTGCGTGAAAGGGACGGGGTTACCAACATTTGACCAATCACAAACATGGAGACGCGTGCTGACAGCGCAGCGTCATACTTCATGAATGAATAGTGTAAATAGCAAATCCTGCTTCGTAGTACAGGCCACTGGTGCCACAGAGATTTCATAAAGTGAAGGATGTTTTCCTTCTATAAAACAGCTGTGGGCAGCAGCAGATTCTGTGAGTCACGGACAGGAATCCCTCAATTTAAATCATGCTTTATTAACTCGTGCGCACGAGTTACTAAACCGTGTGCACGAGTTACTAAACCGTGCGCACGAGTTACTAAAACGTGGCCACGTTTTATTTAATTTTCTCTCAATGAACCCTCCAGGGCTCCGTAGTCACGTGCATTGCATCTCAGATATTATTTACACACAGAGACAGATTAAGACAAAATGTCAAAGTGTAATAATCTACAAATTGTGGCTGGTGAAAGATTGACTTATTTCTTACAGTCTGGCCCAGAAATGGAATCTGTTTTCTTGTCCCAAATTCAACAGCCTTATTTTCCTGCTGGCACATTTCTAGCAAGAGTGCTAACACAAGCATGGCACTTTCATTGGCTGCTGATGAATGTCTTTGCACCTGAACCAGGTTTATGGCTCCAAGAAAACCTACTTGTGCCAATGTGGGTGGAGCGGCACTGATGAGGTTGGGTTTTCACAGAACAGAAGGCACAGGGCTTCTTTGGTTGCCATTTTGGCATGAAAATGTACTTGGGTTTGCACCTGCTTAACCGGCTCAAGACAAATCAAAGTTTAATCGTATTGTTTGTGGTTGATGATGGAAGATTTCAATTGCTTTCGTATTTGAAACCACAAAAAATAAGAATGGAATTGAAATCTTCCATCGTGGTGCTGGTATGTAACATAAATTGTCTGCTGTCCATCACAGTGATCATCTACGGCACATACAATTATGCTTTATTAAATAAATGATTTGAGTACATACAGTAAACCCCTGCTATACTCGAATGATTGAGTGCTATCAATGCTTTCTGAAAAAAATTGTATTCAAGCAAAAGTCAAATCTAATACTCCATTTTAAGATTTTAACATTGTAAATAAACATTTTCATTGGCATAAAATACTCAAACCCAGGCCAATAAAAATGTTTGTTCTTGAGCATTCATGCATCATCTTACTTAATTCTGATATGTTTTAAAGTGTTTCAATGCAGGTTTTTTCTTTTTTAAACTAATATCTGCTTTCAAAGGCACATTTTATTTTCGCTGACTATCTGAAGGCACTTTCCTGCTTTCCACACAAGTTCTGCATTGCTTTGTCAGCACTTTCCTGCCTCTAAAGATATGTACGGTTTGCATGGTTTGGATATGTACGGTTTGCATGGTTTTTCATACCACTGCTACGCTGACGACACCCAATTAATTCTGTCCTTTCCCCGCTCAGAGACCCAGGTCATCGCACGCATCTCTGCTTGTTTAGCTGACATCTCTCAGTGGATGTCCGCTCATCCTCTCAAGCTCAACCTTGACAAAACTGAAGTGCTTTTCCTTCCGGGAAAAGATTGTCCCTCTCTTGACCTAACTATCAACATCGGCCCCTCTGTTGTTTCCCCGACTCAGACTGCAAGGAATCTGGGTGTTATCCTAGATAACAACCTGTCGTTTACTGCAAACATCGCTGCTACAACCCGCTGCTGCAGATACACGCTTTTCAACATCAGGAAGATACGCCCACAGCTGACCCAGAAATCGACGCAGGTTCTGGTCCAGGCTCTCGTCACCTCACGCCTAGACTACTGCAACTCCCTCCTGGCTGGTCTACCTGCATGTGCCATCCGACCTCTGCAGCTCATCCAGAATGCAGCGGCTCGTCTGGTCTTCAACCTTCCAAAATTTTCCCACACCACGCCGCTCCTCCGCTCCCTCCACTGGCTTCCGGTAACTGCTAGAATCCACTTCAAGACACTGGTACTTGCGTACCATGCTGCGAATGGATCTGGCCCTTCCTACATCCAGGACATGGTTAAACCATACACCCCAGCACGTGCACTACGCTCTGCATCAACCAAACGACTCGCTGCACCCTCGCTGCGAGGGGGACCCAAGTTCCCATCAGCAAAAACACGTGGGTTTGCTATCCTGGCTCCAAAATGGTGGAATGAGCTCCCCATTGAAATCAGGACCGCAGAAAGCTTACACACCTTCCGGCGCAGACTGAAAACTCATCTCTTTCGACTCCACTTCGAGCGATAGAATGACTAACAAAGAACTGCTAACAGAGCACTTATATACTAATAAAGGACTGGCTTATCTATAGCCAGTTGAGCAGCACTTGAAACGATTGGCTCTTTGAAACCTGATGTTCTTATATGATTCTGTTTTCCTCAAGGTTGTGTCTTCCTGGTCGAATGTACTTATTGTAAGTCGCTTTGGATAAAAGCGTCAGCTAAATGCAATGTAATGTAATGTACCTATATATGTGAACAACAGCACGAAATAACTTGACAATGTCATTTAAAGAAGAATTTGGGCACAGACAGTGTATTTATTTGATCCCACTAATTCTGGTAAAAATCTAAATTCATAATATCCTACATTGCATTTTTATTTTGATTATAATGCATCTTATAAGTTGCCATTTGAAAAGATTATCTATGTATTTCTAGTTCAACTCTAACTAAAATGTCAGTACAGTAACAGTTTTCAACTCGTTGATCCTCTTCCTCACCCCATGGGAGGCAGATGACCCCCAGGGCAGGAAGGGCTTTAACCAGCAGTAGGTGTCCCTCAATATGCCGGACTGCGACAGCCAAGCTTGTTAGTCACACTGGTTGAATTGCGCACACACAAACACACTCTCCCTCACAAACACTCTCTCCCTCACACACAGACACATGCACAACTCTCCGGTGGATAGACTTAATCCAGCTATTGAAATGGGCAAGCCGTGATAGCAGAACTGGGTCAGTTCTAGAGAAAGCCGTGGTGTGAAACCGGTCCCCTCAGGGGGGATTGAGGTCTGAACTTTGGCTGAACCCCCCCCCAACAAGTACAGTGCACAATAAAACCACAGAATTTGCCGGATGGAATTTATTTGAATTAATGCTGACAACTTCATTGATTAGGCTCAAACATGGTTTAAGCCACATGAAGAGCATTTGAACATGGATACAAATAGCTGTAATTGGGTTTCCTTCATGGTGAGATTACCGAGAGAGGAGGGTGTTTAATGCTGGAGAGCTGTGAACGGTGGTGACTCTTGCAGTGTGCAATTTACTTCACATCTTAGGTATTACACCTCCTTTTAAAATGTTCGGGTGTATTTAGGACGTCATGTTTCAGGTCTGTTTGAAAAATGTGTCCCTTACACCAGTTGATTTTAGACCCTCTTGAGTTTGTCTTCAAGGTAAAGGAAAGGTAAATAATAAAATGCGTGTTCAAGTAATGCCAATTATTTAGTTGTGAATGTTATATATAGCCAACAGTTAACCAGATGTTACAGTGTGAAGTTGAAAGGCAACTAATCAATTCAGTGCAGGAAACAGATTCAAAAATCTTTCATCAATGTGATAAAGTGTAAGATCAAAATGTATTTCACAGTGTGAGAGCACAGAATATGTTTTAGTTAGATACAAATGGAAATGGTACTTACATGTAGCTTAAAGTAGTTTACAAAAGTTTATTGCAAAGAAACTTATACTTTATCAGAGTGTATGCTAGAGCAGGGGCTTGCATTTAATCTTTAAGCAACAGGGGGAATGTCCCCCAAATCCCACCAGGAGCGTCTGCGCTGCGCTACGGCGTTTTTAGCGATCGCGGCCACTCTAGTCAATGGGTGCTATTCCACCAGACCCGCTGCGCCGCGGCTCGAAGCGTCCCAGAAGCTCCTCGCCGCAAGGAATTTCTAAAATATAGGATGAATCCTATTGCGGCGCAGCGCAAGCAGGAAGTGATGAAAATCACCTTGTTGTCTGCTTTGCTGGTTGAGGGGGTGCACCGGGTGCACCCAAAACCGGCTCCTTCTCCTCCCCCCCACCACCGTCTTTCAAGTAGGAGAATACATGCCAGCGTTCTCCTCCGGTTTACAGGCACTGTAAATTATATATATATAGAATAATTATGATGATGAATGCATATTTGTTTACCACTAAAATACAGCAACACATCTGTTGTGTTCTGATATACTCCTGCCAATAGGGGGCGCCGTGTAACCAGAGTAACCTACAATGTAGAGAGAAGAAGGGTATGCCCGCGAGTTGATGCATGAACAACAGTAAAGAGCTTAGTACCCATATGCTCTGTCCCGTGCTTCATTAATGTCTTTCTACTAATACACAACAAATTGGTGACGAGGATGGCCGTGGCTTCTACTCATTTACCTCCCACCTTTCTTCAGTGTCTGGGAGAACCTACTATGCCATTTGGAACATGGCTAAAAATGTTCGAAAACTACCTGCTAGTGATCGACGTGGAAGGAGCCAAGTGGCCGGATACCCGTATACGTGCTACGCTGCTACACAGCGTCGGAACCGAAGCACAGAGGATTTTCTACACATTGACTGAAACGGGAACTACATACAACCATGCCGTGACTGCACTACGGGCGTATTTCTTGCCGAAGGTAAACGTCATTGTGGAGAGACACAAGTTCCGCCAACGAGCCCAGAGACATGATGAAACAATTCCACAGTACGTCTCTGCGCTACGTGAAATTATCGTTTTGTGTGAATTTGGAAATGCAGAACAGGATATGCTGCGTGATCAGATTGTGGAAAAAGCCTACAGTGGACGCATACGTGAACGCTTGCTGCTAGAAGACAAACTGACACTGGATAAAGCCATTCAGATTGCAAATCAGGTGGAAACGGCGGTGCGCAACGTGGCCGAGTTTTCCAACAGTGAAGTGCTTGTGAGAGAGATCAGGGCGCCAAAATGGGAACAAAAACTTCCCGCTGCAAGTAAACAAAGGAAAGGTGAGAGAAAGTCTGAGCAAGCACGAAGATGTTACAGATGTGATTCAGATAAACATATGGCCAATTCCACACAATGCCCTGCTACAAACAAAATATGCAAATCCTGTGGAAAAACTGGGCATTTTGCCAAAGTGCGTCGTTCAGAACAAAAACGTGAAGTGAGGGAGGTCGTTATTCCAGAACTGACTGTTTTATTGCTGAATAATACTGCCCCAAAAGAGAAGAAAATAATGTGCACTGTAGATTTGGGACTTTCTCCTGCTAACCAGTCATTTGAGATGATAGTAGATACTGGTTATTCAGTGTCACTGCTGCCTGCTCATGTGTATGAGACCTACTTCAGTCACATACCACTGAAACCTACAAAGGTTCCTCTAGTCACATACTCAAGACAGAGAATCCCAGTACTAGGGACACTGCATTTACGTGCATTCCATGACGGAAATACTGCCTCAGCTACCCTTTTCATTGTGAAGTCAGGTTCAATACTGCTGGGCCTGGACCTGTTTGAGGCACTGGAAATGGTCATCATGAGAAACAGAGTGGTACTGAAGTCAGAGCAGACAGCCAGAGAGATAACAACCCCACCTGCAACTCCTACTACACCGACACCTACTGCATCTGCACCTGCTAATACAGCTTTACCTATGGGCTGTGTTAGGAACGATGACCACATTGCAGCTATTCGGGATGCTCCATCACCCAGTGATCCAGTGACTCTTAGGTCTTTTCTTGGCCTAACATCGTGGTACTCCAAGTTCATACAGAACTATGCAACTGTGGTGGAACCAATGAGAGATGTGCTACGCAGAGCTACATTCACATGGACTGATGAGGCACAGAATAGTTTTCAGCATGTTAAACTACTCATCCCAGACAGTTCATCACTTGCTCTTTTTGACCCGTCACTGCCCACCATAGTGTCTACAGATGCCTCAGACTATGGCATAGGTGGGGTGCTGACACAGATACATCCTGACAACACTGAAAGAACAGTGGCATTTGCTTCCCGCTCTCTTAGTGCTGCAGAGAGAAAGTACTCTGTGGTAGAAAAAGAAGCTTTGGCCTGTGTGTGGGCTGCAGAGCGTTGGAGAACTTACTTGTGGGGAACAAAGTTCACCCTAAGGACTGATCACCAAGCTTTGACCACACTTTGTGGCAACTTGGCTACAAAAGGCATGGGAAGAGCTGGAATGAGAGTAGCACGCTGGTCTGCCAGGCTACTCTGCTTCAACTATGATATTGTCTACAGACCCGGTGCTCAGAACCATGCAGCAGATTGCCTTTCCCGCCTGCCACTGCCACACGGACAGGACTGCACCTCAGACACGGAACCAGAGACTGTTGCTGCTGTCTCTGCCCTGCTGACTGCTGTTCCCTCGTCTGACTTCAGAGATGCCTGTACTTCCTGTCCAGAGTTACGTCAGCTACGCAACTACATGACAGACGGGTGGCCAGCTTCATCTAAAGGCCTGCCTGCTAACATGTTGCCGTACTACCAGGTGAGAAATGAACTTTCTGTACATGAACAACTCATTCTGAGAGGGAGTCACAGGTTAGTTGTTCCAGTAAAGCTACACTCACACATGGTGTCCTTAGCACACGAGAGCCACCAAGGCATTGTACGCACAAAACAGAGACTCAGAGACTTGTATTGGTGGCCTAAAATGGATGCACTGGTACAATCGGTTATCGCCGCCTGTGTGTCCTGCCAGATGAATGATAAGACAGCTAAAACTAACCCTGCACCTATGACACCAGTCCCTCTGCCTCAGGGGCCATGGCAAAAGCTTGCACTCGACATCGTGGGCCCATTTGAGACTGGTCCGGTGGACTGTAAGTTTGCTATTACTATGACTGACTACTATTCAAAATGGCCAGAAGTGTGTTTTGCCCCAAGATGCACTACTGCAACAGTGATCACCTTCATGAGATCAGTGTTCAGCCAAAAAGGGAACCCCGTCTCTGTGGTGACAGATAACGGTCCACAATTCACATCCTCAGAAATTGCCTTTTTCCAGAGACATCCAACACATCAGGACTACAATCTACCATCCAGAAGGAAATGGAGCTGTGGAGAGGCTAAATAGAGTGCTGAAGGAAAGCATTCTCACTGCACAGAGAGAGAACGCTCCGTGGAAAGCTCACGTTGCTGAGTTTCTTCAGGTCTACAGAGCTACACCTCACGCCACTACAGGGACATCTCCTTTCCAGCTCATGTATGGAAGAAAATTGCGAACCAAACTCTCAATCCTGCCACAGCTTACTGATACTCAGGATCAGGAACTGAGAGACAGAGTGGAAAAGAAACAGTGGCACATGAAAACATACACTGACGCCAAAAGAAATGCCAAGATTCCCAAAATACATCCGGGAAGCCTGGTGCGTGTGAGAAACCCGCTGCATGTCAAAAAGGGAAAGCCAAAGTTCAGTGAGCCTCTGAAAGTGACCCAGCAGAAAGGACCTCACAGTTACACGCTTGATAATGGAAAAACCTGGGATGCTTCACACCTGTCGGTGCTTCCAGAAACATTCACTCCTCCATCAGAAGAAGTGAGGCCTGCTGAGCCAGCTACAGTGCATGGTGCTCAGAGCAGGAACCAGCGAATCAGAAAGCAGCCTGCTTGGATTGAGGACTATGTCACTTAAACTGTGGTTGAATTAATGTTTGAAAATGTTCTGCATATTGTGATATGTGAAGTTATTATTATTACAGATGGTTACTACAGAAGTGTCTGTTTAAAAGGCTAATGTTAGGTGTACTGTTCAAGTGGAGAAGTAACTATTTTAAGAAGGGGGGAAATGTTGTGTTCTGATATACTCCTGCCAATAGGGGGCGCCGTGTAACCAGAGTAACCTACAATGTAGAGAGAAGAAGGGTATGCCCGCGAGTTGATGCATGAACAACAGTAAAGAGCTTAGTACCCATATCCTCTGTCCCGTGCTTCATTAATGTCTTTCTACTAATACACAACAACATCTTTGATTCATGTCGTTTATAACTGGAATATTACAATTATTATTAACTTCCTACAACACCCCAAAAATGCAAAGTGGCTTTTTATATGACATTAAAGGCCAACAGTTACAGAGACAAAAGAGCACTGTGTGTGTAAGTTAGAGTTTGTGTGTGCATGTGTACACTTGTCCTGCTTTTCTATCCAAGTGTATTGCTTATATTCTAATGTGTGCAATTAATGATCATGATTGTGTGCAGCAGATAGTGTGTGTGAGATCGTGTTCCTTTCTGAATCCTATTCTCACAATCATTGCTCCTTCTGTTTGCATGTACATATTTTGTGTGTATTTATTTCTTATATTCTGTGCTGCGTGTGTACTTGGGTGTTTGTGCCTTCTTATTATCTATCACCAGCTGCAGGTAGTAGGCGCTTGCAGCTCATCCCACTCAGGCTGATGTATGCTTATTGGGAGGCCAGAGGCAGAGACTGCAGATCTGATTTATAAACCAATACAGCTTGTTTTATGGGGGATTGATCTGCCCGAGTTTCCATCACTGAAGCGTTCTCCTTGTCTTTATTCAAAGTGACAGCAGGTAATAAAGGTATGGCGGGGAAAGAAAACGATGAAAGTGTTTACAATTATAGTGCTTAGTGCCATCACCTTTTCTGACATTAATTTATTATGCAATTTTTCAAGAGATGTCAGAAAGTTCAAAACTTCTTTGTACAAGGAACACACTATAAAGTGTTTATTTTATTCATTATTTTATAGGGGCTTTGCAATAGTTCAATTTTTTGTCAGCTTTCAATGGAATCGTATCATTCAAAATAATATATCTCGACAAACAATTCTACATCTAAATAAAAAAGCACATGCTGTTCTTGAGCAGATGGAGTTCTTCCAGTTACTATCGAATTTTAGATGTTCAATAAGATGGTTTTTTTTCAAGAACTTTCAAGCCAACATTGCTTTTTTATATTGCCCTTGAAAAAAGATTAAGTTAAGCCTTATTACATGGGGTGCCTTCTCTCTGTGTGCTGTAAATTCACTAAGCACAGCCAATATTTTCATGTGCTAAAAATGCTTCTTTCTAGTTGTGTTTTTTCTTTGAGAAGACTCTTCCATCCTCCCGAGTATTAATAGCAGAAGGACAGGATCATGGGCAGTTATTAACATTATGTGGGTGTCAGGGCACCAGAACACCCCAGGGTGTCAGACTCAAACGTCTGCACCTGACTACAGTCTGGCTGTCTCTCACACACACTGATAAAACACCGATGCACACATAGACCTGGAAAAAGAATCAATGGAGAGGCCACTTACTGCCCACCTGGCCCTCTCACCGTTTCTCTTTCTTTTTCTCCTTTCAATCAACCGGCGTTCAAAATAAATGGTCCTGTAAGTGAAACATATCTGCAGCTGCTGTGCTTTTCAAAGCTTAAGACGACAGAAAAAACAGCCAAACAAACAACACACACACACACACCAGGGTTTCCCACACATAGACTTTACTTGGGCGGGCCGCCCAGGTATATTTCGCGGACCCATTTAGTTTTTTTTTTTATTGTCCGCGACCACGATGCCATCTGCGATCGATTAACTTGTGGACAATGATCCCTCACTCTACGCCTCCTGTACCCAGGCCCGGACTGGCCATCAGGAGGACCGGGGGGTTTCCCGATGGCCTGGCCTGTTAAGTGGCTGGCCACACAGGGTGACTGGCTGTCCACATGATGTGGCCTGCCGACATGGCCTGTCATACAGATCATACATCAGAGCCCTTGATTGGTCTCTGTGTGTCATTCAAGCTCGGGATAACCTCAGCTCAGGTGAGGTAAAGGACTCTCTGAGTGTTTGGATAGTTAACTTAGTCTAAGTTCTCAGTGGGTCTCAAACGGTTTGGTCACCATTTATGTAAACAAACACATATTTCCATTTGAGGGGGGAGTGATTAGTAAAATGCATGAATAAATATAATATATGACTTATTGTCTCGGTCCGGCCCTGGCTGTACCTGTTCGCTCTGCCATCGCGTGAAGGGTCTGCAAACAAGCGACCAACCGAAAGGTTCATGTTAATGTTGTTGCACGTCACAAAGGCACGTCACACCCCCCTAAGTATATTTCAGATCTGTGGGAAACACTGCGCACATACAGTCTATTATAGAAGTTGCAGTGATGCCGAAAGGGGTGTGTGTGTGTGTGTGTGTGTGTGTGTGTGTGTGTGTGTGTGTGTGTGTGTGTGTGTGTGTGTGTGTGTGTGTGTGTGTGTGTGTGTGTGTGTGTGTGTGTGTGTGTGTGTGTGTGTGTGTGTGTGTGTGTGTGTGTGTGTGTGTGTGTGTGTGTGTGTGTGTGTGTGTGTGTGTGTGTGTGTGTGTGTGTGTGTCCAATCCAACTGATTCTGATCCCTCTTCATTGGAGGGACTATCATGGGCAGCAGTGCTGGGCTGTAAATTCAATCATTTTTCATCACTTCATAAAAATGTGAGCTTTATTGTTGACACTGGGACATCATATTTCCTATATTTGTTCATGTTCAGTCCAACAATAACAAGAGCGTTATATTAACAACCGCCACAGCGACTCTGGTATTATGTTGAGCCCTTGTGTCTTTTTTGTCATCATGGCAAATTGTGCTTCTCACATCAACTGCTTTAGCAGGCATTTTAACAGATGTTGTCACCGTTTTAGCATTGCAAACAAAGAAGTAGTAGAGATAAAAAAAGAAGGTTGGAGATGGTGCGGTCTGAGCAAGAGCACTGAAAGTGGGGGGTCAGAAAGTAAAGAAGAGGCTATTGGCATCTTGGCTGATTAGATCAGATAGCATGATGTTCTCTAGTTAAAACGTGCATTGATGCTTGTATATTTACACCACAAGCTTATTATATTTCCTGTCAGTTGTTTTATGAAAAAGGTTTAATGAAACAATGAAGTTCCATTCCATATCATCGCCTTTGGTCTTCACAACAAAACAAAGAATTGAAGTTGAATGAAAGCAATAAGCATTATTGACTGCTGGTTGATATCCTGCAATATAGAAAGAAGAGTTTAGTTTTTGTACCATGTAATTTGTAGTGCTTTTAAACAAGAGTTTTATAGCATGAAACGTGACCGGTCTCTTTCCCCACCTGCTTGTTCTCGTTTGCCCTGTTTTTGTTGTCATTGACAAGCCTAATATTTAATACAATATCATGTATTCCCTCCTATACCTTGCAGCTAACTAACTAATACCTTTACTCTCCTAAAGGTGGGATTATTCATATGAATTTATACTTAGAATATAATTGGGAGGGATGAAACCCTCTTAAATGGTCACACATGGAGAGCACACAGCGCACACACAGTGACATTTGTTCTCTGCTTTTAACCCATCCTAGTACCAGGAGTCTGGTACTAGGAGCAGGGGGCAGCTATTGTACAGCGCCCGGGGAGCAATGGGAGTGAGGGGGGAAAGGGGGTGTCCGGTGCCTTGACCAAGGGCACCACGGCAGGGCAGGAGGTGAACTGGGACCTCTCCAAGTAGCAGTCCACACTCCATATTTTAGGTCTGGTCCGCGACCCTACAGCTCCCAGTCCAAGCCCCTACTGACTTACAGTAACAGCAGCACACTACAAAGTGAAGGCATAATGCTTTTTATTAGATTTATACAGTTTTAAACACCTTACTTTCCGTTCTTCTGGTAAGTGAACAATGGAGACCTTGGTCATGTTTCATTAGACAAATTATACAGTGCCTACAACCTAATTAATGTTGTCAAATGCACAGCAGGTGTATAGATGCGTAGGAGAATTAAGTATCTGCAGATGAAGGTAGTGGACCCCTGCACACTGTCAGCAACTTTATCAGTGTCTCTGACCTGTTTTTAATAAACCTACCGCTGAGGAGTTCATTACCTTCATCTGCAAGTCTACAAGGGAAAACCGTAAATCTTCCTGATGACACGCTGATTCAAACTGAGAAATTAGTCAGATGAGTTTAGACAACAGGGCAGCTGGGGAGGCGGCATGTGGAAACTTGCTTATCAGCAAGGGGCAAGAAACACCCAAAACACTGTTGGATGGGACTGAATAGAATAATGTATTAGGCACATTACAATATGGTTATCTAGTCTGACAGGAAGTAACATGCTCCAATGTAAATAACAAATGTAAGGCTTAATCTGCATTTTTCTTTCAAAAACATATCTGAGCTTCATTAAAAAAAAATAGGAATAATATGTTATACATGTAAATATAATGAATACACGTTCTCACTCCCATCCCGTCATATAAGATGGACTTTTATTAATCCTCGTGGGGAAATTGTTTCTCTGCATTTGACCCATCCTAGTGTTAGGAGCAGTGGGCTGCCATTTTGAACGGCGCCCGGGGAGCAGTGTGGGGAACGGTGCCTTGCTCAGGGACACCTCGGTAGCACTTGGTCTTGCCGGGACTTGAACTGGTGACCTTCCAGTTCCCAAGCCAAGTCCCTATCGACTTCGCCACCACCGCCCCAATATTTATATTTATATATTGACGGACGGTCAGCAGGGCCCCTCCCCGTCGCTATATTACGTACAGGGTACCCCTTGCCCGTCAGGCTTCTACGGGCAGGGCGTCCCATAGACCTTCATAATGTCTATTTTAAGGTTTATTTGGCCATTAAAATGCGTTTTGATGTCATTTCATGCGAGTAATGAGTTTTTATTTCTGATTATTTGTGCAGTACATGTACATGATGTTTAGTTTGCTAGTTATGACGAAGATTACTTCATGAATGTGTACACATTCATGGTTGCTAAGGTGGTTGCTATGGACGCTGCAACAGCTCCCAGACCACGTGATCAACAACAATGGCCGGCCTTCGTGTTATTTCGGTGGAAAATGCCTATTTTAAGGTTCATTTGGCCATTAAAATGCGTTTTGATGTCATTTTATGCGAGTAATGAGTTTTTATTTCTGATTTGTGCAGTACATGTACATTAGTTTGCTAGTTATGACGAAGATTACTTCATGAATGTGTACACATGGTTGCTAACGTTTTTTTGGTGGAAATGTGTTTTTTCACAGCAAAGTCACCCTCTGTACTTGGACTTATTGGGAGAATCTAAAGGCAAGAACATCCCAAATATTTATTTAGGTCTTTATTTTAGACCTTTAGTGTTGCCGTCTGTGAGGAAAATACATGGGGCTCAGAGCCTCGTATTTTTAAAATCTTTTTTTCCTTCTAATTTGTTATTCTTTTCAAAATAACACACTTTTATTTACTCACCAATAACACACAATTATCCTTGCTTTTATTTATTGGTTTAATTCCATAATCTCGGGCTTTTTTGGCGTTCGTCAGGAACTGAATTTCAAAATAAAAATAACCGGAAACAGACGTAGGCATTTCGAGCGATTACCCAAGATCCTCAGCTACGCTGATTGGATGTTTTAGCCGCAAAGCATGCTGGTATTTGGTGTTTATATTATATGAAATCTGGAAAACATTTTAAAAGAATAAAATAATACTTAATTCCGAGTGCTCTTGCTTTTCTCTTTGAAAGTCATCACATAACGGAATTGTAATACACGGTTCGGCTGCATTACATATTACAGATCTGCCGTAGTTCTTTATTTATAGCCCTGATAAGAAGACCTTTGGAAAAACTGGAAGAAATGCCGCCGAAACTGATAGCTGATATAAAAGGACTTGTAGTTTTTAAAGATATTACTGATTTGAATTGGATTGAATTTTGAATGTAAGAATGTAAATACTGAGTCTGAAATAGTATAGCAATATGCTGTAAAATTATGTGAAAGCATGAATACAACTACACATCTTCATCTTCTACACTAATAATACAAAGTTATTATGGCTGTGTGTACCTTGTGTGCACCGCCTAGTGGTTAAAGCACGTTATTGAATTATTGTTTTTATGTGTTATATTTGATTAAAAAAATATTAAGAGTACATATACTTTAATAAGGGGAAAGTAGAAGGTATGTGATAGAAATATAGAATATAAAAAATCAAGAAGATACTATAAGTGATCTCTACAATAAAACAGTTTAGTGCAGGATGTACAAAGATATGAATAGGAGGATGTGCAAAACAGAAAAACGAATTAACCTTTATTTAAACATTAAATAACAGATTAAGGTCTTCTTTTAAATAAGACAAAAACTTTGGGGGTATCTATCTACAGATAAATATTAAGCCTGACAAAGTACTTAACGTCTAATATATTGCTTTCCTGCAATGTTAACTATGTTGAAGCACTTATTTTAACTGATATTATACATATGGATTATACTCTTATGTAGATACTATAGTATAAGAAATGTGCAGAATTTGACAGTTTAATGGTGGAGGTACACACATATTGATAGATGTCTTGTAATGCGCTGTTGAGGAACCTGTGACCCAAGTTTTTCATTCATTGCATAACTACACCGTAGTTGTGTATATGATATGTCAATAAACCTTTAAAATCTTGAAATCTTGAAAGGGATGTGCAAAATAGCCATAATATATAGTCTTTAATTAACTATTAGTAGAGAATAATGAGTAATTAATATACTTTATTATTCGTTTCCATTAATGTCAATTGCAGATACATGTTTAGTCTTCTCAAACACCAACTATCAAATATCTCTCCTGATTGTTGGCACTTGACAATCACCTTCCCTGAATTTTACTCAGGTGTAACTAAAGTCTGATTTAAGGGTTGTTTATATTTCACATCATTAATCAGAATCTGCAAAGTAACTCAAATAAGTGTAGTGGAGTAAAAATACCAGGTTAACCTCTGAATTGTAGTGGAGTAGAATTACAAAGTATCAATGAGCTGTCATGTGGGTATATATTAATGCTATATATTGATGCTGCGCATTATGGACAGCGATTTTCACCCATTTATTAATTATATGTTTTACATTTGATAACACCAATGTGTTTAATACTGGCAACTTCTAATTGTGGGAAAAACGAAAACGTTCAGTAGAGACGTCCCATAGAACATTTTGCGAAACACAATAGTGTAGTGTGTAGTTCTGGGGGGGCGTTCGATTCCAGTTTTGGATAGTCTGGCGTGGTTTCGTTCCATTTCAAACAGCTGTTTGACGCTGTAACCTTGGCGCACTGCCACTCCAACATCCAATCCCAGACCTTGAAGAGTAATCATGGGGACTGTAGTCCTAAACGATAGCTGGGGATTATGGGTAGTGTAGTGTCTTCGGCCATCCTAAACTCAAACATTTTGACAATCGCAATGATGCTCGAAATGTCCCTTATACTGTAGGCCTATGTCTGTTTCCGGTTATTTTTATTTTGAAATTCAGTTCCTGACGAACGCCAAAAAAGCCCGAGATTATGGAATTAAACCAATAAATAAAAGCAAGGATAATTGTGTGTTATTGGTGAGTAAATAACAGTGTGTTATTTTGAAAAGAATAACAAATTAGAAGGAACATTTTTTTGTAAATACGAGGCTCTGAGCCCCATGTATTTTCCTCACAGACGGCAACACTAAAGGTCTAAAATAAAGACCTAAATGAATATTTGGGATGTTCTTGCCTTTAGATTCTCCCAATAAGTCCAAGTACAGAGGGTGACTTTGCTGTGAAAAAACACATTTCCACCAAAAAAACGTTAGCAACCATGTGTACACATTCATGAAGTAATCTTCGTCATAACTAGCAAACTAAACATCATGTACATGTACTGCACAAATAATCAGAAATAAAAACTCATTACTCGCATGAAATGACATCAAAACGCATTTTAATGGCCAAATAAACCTTAAAATAGGCATTATGAAGGTCTATGGGACCGTAGAAGCCTGACGGGCAAGGGGTACCCTGTACGTAATATAGCGACGGGGAGGGGCCCTGCTGACCGTCCGTCAATATATGACGGGATGGGAGTGAGAACGTGTTGCTTGCACACACACACACACGCACGTACGTACGTACGTACGTACGTACGTACGTACGGGATATGACGGGATGGGAGTGAGAACGTGTTGCTTGCACACACACACACACGCACGTACGTGCGTGCGTACGTGCGTGCGTGCGTGCGTGTTTTCATAGGAACCCAGCCAGGCACTGTACTGTGTGTCCTTTGTTCTGGCTGTTGGCACAGGCACAAAGAAAGGTGGAGGGTTTGAATTAATGCTGCAGTAATGCTGTTTCTGTATGCCCAGTGGTCACAGCCTTACACGGAGACCTTTGGTTGGTTATATTATTCAACATTATTGTTTCACAGTTCAAAGCTAATGGTTTCACTTTCAACTCCTCGTTTCCCCTGCAAAAAGGAAGTGCAGCTGTATTTGTTGCAACAAAACAGAGAGTGTGTGCACTCCTTTGCACTTTGGTCAGCTTTTTTATTTCGGACAATTTTCTAAAGTCTGCAGTTTTCTCTGCGAGGAGGAGCAGAGGCTTTCTGTCAGGTCTAAAGAGCCAGGAGGGAGCGCAGGTCTGCAGCCTCCCTGTTGGTTCCACTCAATGAGGTGGCGCTGAAGTAGGGGAGGAGGGGGAACATTTCAGCTTCTTCTGAAGACCCAACAGGAAAGAGAAAATAAGACAGGAAAAGAACAATGGCTTTGGCTCATTTCGTTTTTTTTTTGTAAGACCTCTTTGAAATTGTTTGCAGCTGGTTGGGTGGTCAGGAGGGTCACCGACTGGAAAACAGGTGTTTGCCAGAGTCCCAGCTGCCTGCATTTCCTTTAAAGGCCCGGACACACCAATCTGACAACAAAGAACTGACACAGACGGACCCCGACTGTTGCATCGTCTTGCGTCTCTGAGTTTTGGCCATGTGTCGCACTGGAACACACCGCAAAGACTTCAGCCGACGGCCAAGAAGCACGTACGAACTGCGCATGCCTGAGTGGCAATAACTCTCCTCACCAGCATGCGGCGGTAGTGTGTATTCGTCATTCAAAAGAGGCAACAACCAGAAGACAGACTGCGTAATAACCGAGAGAAGAAGAACAGACTGCGTAAACAAACAACAAATAGCGTGTGCGTTCCATTTTCACTCTACAGCGAGAAGCTCATGGGGCTTTCCCGAACCTGTGTCGAGAGCTGGAGTTAAATGAAATCTCAGATTTGCCTTCTTAATAGTTAGTTTGGGTCCCTCACTTCCGTTTCACTTCTCATGCACTGATTCGCTAGCTGAACAGCCAATCAGAGTGATTTCTTTTGCCGACTGCCTTAGGCCGACTGCCCGCCAATTCAACATGCTTTCGGTCGAAAAGGCGTCGGCACGGCTGAAAAGACCCGACGGTGTGGCACACACCGATCCGAGTAGGGCGTGTCGACGCTCATCGTCGGCCTGACGCCCACCGACGCCGATAATCGGCCTGGTGTGTCCGTGCCTCTAAAGTAAATAGCCTTGTTTTCAGGACAGCTGCCCATGATGAAAGGTCCTCGTACCTAAAACAGAGCTGTAAAACAGGTTTTGTTTTTTTTACTCGTTAACAATGGATGTGTCCATTTGTGAGTCTGTGCCATAACTGATTAAACGTGGACCTCTTGCTCTTTAAATGGGCAGGGTTACTGAGAAAAAAGGACAGGCAGTTATTTTGAATAAGACATTTACTGTAAGTGAATGAGCAGCTTTAGTCTGCTTACAGACTGAAGAAGCTGCTATGTCTATCTGGCTTTTTTCTCCATTCCAAATAACATATCCATCAAGAGCACATTTCCCATTGGATATCTGTATTATTTATTCATTTTTGTTTAAGTAGTGAATTGCCCATTTTTGAGCTCATCCCCAACAAAACGGTAGGAAGTCAGTGTTGCCGAGCCTCAATCTGCCTTTTCTCCAACTTCTAAGCAATCACTCAGATGTCTGGCCGTCCAGAATCTGCCATGTTGAAGACTGAAAAGCCAACACACACACACAAACACACTCAGTGTTCTGATTTGTCTGTCTGATAGCGCTGTCAGTGAGACTGGATGTCGGAGAGAAGGAATCTATTACTGGATCGATTTGGCCATGCAATTAGGTGGCAATGAGAATTTCTCATTTCACTTTTCTCTGTGTAACAGTCGTCTCTCGGGAGCTTTGAATGAGGGATAAAGTGATATACTGTGATGGCTGGCACAGGAATAGAAAAGAGGCAGGATTATGTGAATGGATGTAAAAGCGTGTGTGTCGTGCTCCTTTGACAGATGTGGAAGAAGTGATTGAAGCGCATAAAGAGAGTAGTTGTATATAGAATCCTGTTCATCTGTCAGTGTGTAGCACGATCCACACATTATATGACTTATTTACTTTGTTATTTGGCTCTTACTCATCTTCTATTGCAGCTCATCCCCAATCCACTTTTCACTCAGCGCTTTTTCACTAGGAATGGCTCAGTAATTGGCCATCCTGAAGACTTTACAAATGTATGAGCAGCATTGCTCTTACGCATGACTTTAAATTGGCATTACTGACACATAAACAAATAACTTTGCAACAGATGTCGAAGTTTGGAAACTGGCTGAACATTTCTTCAAATTACCATCACAGGCGTTTCTGTATGTGTGATGTGCAAATGTGCTGAAATAAAGGCCTTCTTGCTTCATCTATTCCTAAAACACATTCCAGTTGTTGGCAATTACTCAAGCTGTAAGCGCTGCACTTCCTCCGTAGTGCTCAGCAGAGTGAGAATATCATTGTTGCACAACTTTATACAACTTTTCGCCGAAATATGAACCCTGACTTTCCCTTAAACTATGTAAGTGCGGTTTGTTTATGCACAAATATATGGGTTCACTGTTGGTCGCATCATATGAGGTCTATTTTGTACCAATTATTTTTACTCTCCCTAAGCCACAATAGTACATTTTAAATTTTAAACATTTTAAAATATATATATATATATATATAACATGATAAGATGCATTACATTACATTACATTACATTGCATTTAGCTGACGCTTTTATCCAAAGCGACTTACAATAAGTACATTCGACCAGGAAGACACAACCTTGAAGAAAACAGAATCATATAAGAACATCAGGTTTCAAAGAGCCAATCGTTTCAAGTGCTACTCAACTGGCTTTAGATAAGCCAGTCCTTTATTAGTATATAAGTGCTCCGTTAGCAGTTCTTTGTTAGTCATTCTATCGCTCGAAGTGGAGTCGAAAGAGATGAGTTTTCAGTCTGCGCCGGAAGGTGTGTAAGCTTTCTGCGGTCCTGATTTAAATGGGGAGCTCATTCCACCATTTTGGAGCCAGGATAGCCAGATGCCTAGTGAAAGTTATAGATTTATACTCATGATTTATTGTTATGTTCATCCAATATGTGCAAAAGATACAGAAGAAAAGAAACTCATGCAAGGGTGGAATTTAGTCTTGTGGAAGCCTCTGTGTCTGGTGTTAACATTGTTGCACAGTGTTTGTTGTAAACCTAAGATCTGACATGGAAATTATAATAATATGAAAACATATTTTGGTTTTCCCTAAGTTAGTCAGTGTTTAAGTCCTTTGGAAGGACCAATATACTTTTCAACAGCAAATTATTATAAGAACATCCCCACGTTGCTTATCTCTGAAGACTTCTGTGACTCAGAGGATCCAAAGAGAGCCAAGCTATCATCAGTGTCAAGCCGAATGGAAGATTAATCGGATTTCCTATTGTCACCATGTAGTACCTACTGGAACGGCTGTAAGAGTTTTGCATCAGAACAGCGCCTGGCAGGACGGAAGAGGAAAGATTTAATGAAGCTTCCTCTGCTGGCTAATTAAAATCTTCCTCTCCCCCGCACTGTCATGAAGCAATGTTTTAACAGGAAGACGGGAGACAAGATAGCCTGGGAGTTTGCATACTCTCCTGCAGTACCTGGTGTGTGTGTTTGTGGTTAGTGTTTTTATGACTGTGAATGTCTGTATATGCGATTATAAGTGAGTGTTTTTCAGTGCCACGTTTTGGCCCAAGGCTTCCCTTTATTTTGATGATATTTATCTGATTACACCAGACCTTAGCGGTTGATTCTGAATATATATACGCGCAATTGCTGCCAAAGTGTTTCTTAAAAAACTGAAATAAAGTCTTACCCAATCTTCATTCTTCTCCACACCCTCTATGTGCCTGTGGATAGGCTAATGGGCTGCGGCATCATCATCTGACACGAGACATTTTTCTAATATGTTTAAACTGCTGGAGGACTCCACTGGGGTTTAATTGCTATGGAAGTGCACAGATATAATTTAATCCCTTTACGCAGCCATGTTGCGTTATATTAGCATTTTATTTAGAGGTGGCGCTACTCTGTTAACTATATTGTGATTTACAGAAGAGCTGCTCAATTCTTTATTATGGAACATTTAGTCTCTCCCTCTCTGTTATTTTTATGTAGCGGAGACAGGGGACTTGCTCAAGGGAGCTCTTTGGCTCAGTGAACTAGTTGGAGAGATGCACATTCAACAACTTTTAAATGATTTCAATATGCTTATGTTGATATACTGTGTGTCTGCTGGAGGGAGTACCTAGCCCTAGAGCCTTTTGCGACTGTATTAAACTTTATTATGCAGGCTTTCAGCTGCATGTCTCAAAATGCACTAAACTCAAAGTGAACAGAAAGCTGAACTAGCATTGTAATGAACCATTTGAAGATGGAGAACCTTATATTTGGATTCTGTATTTCACTTCTTCAATAGTTTTTTTTTTATTATTCGACAGCTTTGTTGAAGCATCATGAGCAACATGTATCCACAATGGCCTGGTGTCCACTCGGCCAAAGCCCCTCATCATTTCCAATGTTGGTTTTTGTTTTGTTTGTATGTTTTGATTCTTTTGGTATTACTCAGTAACCTTGTTTTCCCAAGACAGGATGAAAGCTTTGAACATTTTGCAATTTCATCTAGATTATTAGAAAAATATAAAGAGGCAGCCTCTAAACTTGGTAATTTTCCAAATTATACCAAAATATTAGTTCTTCTAATTGTTCTCACTTTACCCTCCAGACATAAATCTGTATTCTTTTTTTTCTTTAAAATGTAGAAAAGTAAGATACTTAAACCTTGCTGTAGTTATAGAATCAATCACAATTAAGATTAAATAGTCTTTTATTTTGGTCAGTAAAGTTAGGGAAACATTGTAATAAAATGGTTGTAACATGGTAATGTGTCATCTCCTCTTTTTGTTAAAGGCATTGTAAAAAGCAAGTAAATTAGAAGAATCCATATTGCTTATCCTCATACATTCCTAACCTTTCTTTCTGATGACAATACCATTCTCTTAAGAAATAGTTTTGATGATAACTGCAATGGATTTATTGTAATCCAATTTTGAGTGGTCAAATCAAAATCCAAGTGTTGTAAAGATGTCACAAACTGAACAGAAACATTGATATTTCTAGGATGTGGAATCACTGATGGGCGCTTCCTACTGTATCTGAACCGTAAATCCTTAATCTGGAGAAAACACAAAAAAATAGAATTGTCAAAGCCTTCACATGACAGCAATATCTTTATGAAAGACTATGATAGGAACGGCCCCTTGTGGTGGATCCATTTAACCATTGGAAGCCACATTGCTTGGACCAACGACGTCCAACAGTGCCAGTGACAGCTTTAATTTGGTAGCCGGCGGTCAACATGATTAGCGAACTGCAGGAGGCTTTTACAAAGTGGACCCACTGCCTCTCTCGCCCACGGTGTAGGAGGAGAGAAGCTCAGGACAAGCATTGAGAAGGTTGTTCAGGCAGATACAAACAGGCTGTGAAGATCATGTGAGGAGCTACTCTTAATAGATGTTCTATTTTTATTTTAGGACATCATGTGAGGAAAAGGTGTTCCATTTTTAAACAATATTTGTATAGGTACTTCATTCTTTTTCTTTGGTTTTGAGCGACAATAAACATCTTGAATCTTGCATCTAAAGGCACATATTTAGTATGCATAAACCTTGTAGTCATTACATTGGAGAAAAAGAATGACATGATGCACCAAATAAACAATATATTTTTACATCTAACACATTGAAAGATATATTATTCATCAAAACACACCATTTACACCTTTATACCATAATCAAACAGAAGCCAAACCATTGCTTAATCTTCCAGTTGGCAGGGAGTTGATGTGTTCAGATATGATTTATTGATCATGTTGAGCGCATTAGTTTACCCACTGTGTTCAGTTAAAAAGCAATAACACATTTTATACCCTCTGTTCCATGCGAATGCAATAACACTAAACTAATTATGCAAACTGGGGACAGCGGTGAGATTTGTAAAAGCTCAAGCTGCGTGCCGACTGCAGCGAGAATATTGGAAGTTATACGCAGATATTTGATTAATTCATACACCTCGTCTCTCTCCATTCACTGACTTACAGGGCAGTGACTTTGTTTACACTTTACAGAGCTTACACACGGCGGCGTGTGTTGAAGCTTGCCTGCGGGCGTGTCTGACGCTCGACCAACAACCAATCACATGAATCTCCCGGCCCGGACACACAAGCAGCGGTTTGATTGGCTAGAGCTTGTACTGGCTATGATTCGATTGGCTGACGCTTCCGTCGAAGCTTCAAAAGTAGAACATTGCTCTACTTTTGAAGCGAGCAACTCGAGCAACGCAAGCAAAGCTATGCTTTGCTCCCACAATGCAGTTCGGCGAAGTGTGACATCACCCAAAGTGAATGGGCAGAAGCGTTGAAGCTTCAACGCACGCCGCTGTGTGTAAGCTCCGTTATACTCAGCTAATGGCTTATTCTTGTCAATGACACGATCCACCACCTTTATTAATTTAAAATCTTATGGTTAAAATAATAATATTTGGGATCAAAAGCACCATTTAAGAGAAATGCTTTGTTGTCACCAAAGTAAAATATTTTTCCTTTCAAAGGAATATTCACCTATCTTGAAATTCCATGTGAGAGCAGGCAAAGTAGAACACTCTGCAAGCAAGATATAACATGTTGTGCTTTGTAAATACATGTATAGGACACAACATGACGTTCCATACAAATAATTTATTGGCCCTTTTAATCAAATTTCAAATATCAACTATCTTGCATTATATGACACAATCTTCTTTGACCCTGTTCTGGACCATGTGTCAAAATCTAGTTGTAACACCTTTATTGTTTTACTTTATATTGTGCACACATGGCGTGTTTTTTGTTGTTGTGCTAAATAAAGTCATGTTTCATCCACTGACACACAGAAAGCTGTGGGGTAGGTATTCCAATAAAAGAGTATGGTGTCTGCCTCCCTGTGCAAAATACAAAGAAGCTGCTATCTATAGTGTACTGTGTGCACTGTGTGTGATGGTAACTTAAAGGCAACAGGGGCCCAATAGCATTTTCTCTGCACCTGGGTCCCCAAGCAGGTTAATCTGGTCATGGACATACTGCGGATCTCTGGGTGTCCCCCACCTATTATCTCCTGAACAAGACCAAAGGAAGTAAAACCTAGCTGTTAAGAAAACATGGGAATTGAGTCTTGTTTTAGTTCATGGCCTCTTGAAAGCACAGTTTTGATATCATATTGATGTGACCTTCTTAGCAATATCAGAGGTGCTATAAGAGTTATCATTTACGAACATTGCAGAAGAAAGAGGAATCTTTGTAGCCTGTGAAATAGACTATAATAGCTTTCTGCACAAGACTGCAGCCAGAATTTTGACGGGGACTTAAAAAGAGAGCATATTACCTCAGTCTAGGCTTCGAGTAGGCACTGGAATTGGCTCTAAGATCCTTTCGGCTTGTCTATTAAGGCTGAATGGCCTTGTTCCACAATGTTAAACATGCCACAAAGCCATGAGCCATCCACATTTCTCAGGTCATTTGGCACTGGTGGTCTTGTTGTCTCAATTGTTCATTTCAGTGAACTGTTCCAATGCTTTTTTTATACCCCAAGTTGGTAAGGCAGCCTCCCTGACGACTATGTCTATCAAATGTTCTCTTTGTTGCCTCCTAACAATCCATTGTCCATCTTTTTGACTAAATATTTAGTTATTTTTATTATCTATCTTGTAAAATCTTTCATTATCAGTTTCTCATTTTATTAAGTCAAATTTATTTTTATCCAAGGCACATTCTTTTATTCTTTGAAAAAGTATAATCTGAAATCCTATAATGTTTCACGACCAAGTAATGAAATATACTCCTAAAAACTAGAAAGTTGCAGAATGTTCCGTGAAACCTCCCTTCATGCAAACATAATAGAAATGTTGCTTTCTCTCCACATACAATCATCGTCACACACACACTTTTACGTTTGCATACATTTGGAATACTGTGCATTTCTGCTGCTCCTAGGTCTCATATCAGGCCAATAAGTATTAATTTGTCTTCATCATATGCTGTTATCACTGTATATAAAAAAAACATATTAAACTCAAATGAAAAGAATAGCAAAGGATTTGAGGAAATTTAGCATCCATCAGCTTTTCCCCTCTCTCTCCCATCAGTGGTAATTGATATTTGAGGCTTCGTTTTGAGCCCTGGACTCTTTTTCTTGAAATGAGCTTTTGGAGAAGAGAAAACAGCTGAGCCGGTGGAAATGGAATTGGTTGTGTGTCGGTGCATGAGAGAGTGAGATTATCCCAGCGTAATGTCAGCCTTATTAAACACTATTACTCTCTATAGATCAGAGAGGGATCTGAAAAGGATATACTGCCAGCTCATCTGTGTGTGTAAATTGGGATTATACGCCCATAAATTAGAGGTATTTTTACTTGGTATCAGATATTATCCAGTGACTGGAACTACTGTAATGTAAGAACATGTATTGAAATAATCACTACTGTTGCAACTATTATGATATGATAATTCAATTAATCAATGAATCTATTCATAGTTTGGTCTATAAAATGTCAGGAAAAAGTCCAAAAATAATTCTTAAATTCCAAGGTGCATTTTCTTCAGTTGTAGTGTAATTATAGTATAATCAGTTATAGTAGATATTTGACTTTTAATATAAAAAGGGGCAGTACTAACTACATTCAAATATAAAAGGACACAGGTATTGATTGATCAATGTACTTGTTACAGTTAGTATAGCTCAGAGACACATGTATGATAATATGACATGTGTATAAAAGTGTGATCTCAATGAGCTACATGAGTCTCACTTTGATTTTGTCATATTAAATATAAATGATTCTTCTTCACACAAACAAATCACCCTTGGGAAGATCAGATTAGCTTTAGTTAAATCCAGTGCCCCACTGCTCTTCTGTCATCTGATGTAGGGTGAATAGAGCAGTTTATATATATATATATATATATAAAAAAAAAAAGAGAAAGCAATGAAAAATAAACAAAAAAAATATCTGTCTTGTTGTACCATTATTATTAACAAGCGAACTATTCGTTAGTGGCTTTGTACCAATATGCAGTGTGGACGCAGTGATCTTTCCCATGAGGCTCAGCAGATCGCCATGCATCATATTGTTGAGGTCCAACTGAAGGCAGAATAAATCCCGGATTTCTGTCCTGGAGGGAGGAGATGAAGACAAAAGCTAGAACCATCATCTGAACATTGTTAAACTCATGAACAGTTTTTATTCTGAAGCACCAACATATAATTAATCTTTTCTTTAGCTTTCTAGCCCCTCATGCTATAATCATGTGTATTTTCTCCATTCCTGTTCATGTGTCTTTTCGCAATTATCACTGGCCCCGTGTATCTCCTAATCGCTATAACCGGCCTGCTCTCGTCTATCCCACGTGCTCCACTGAGATCCAACATCTAGTTTCAGGCGGCCTGTGGAACTGCCAGTCAGCTGTTCCTAAGGCTGACTTCATCTCTGGCTACGCCTCCCTGCAGTCCCTGGATTTCCTTGCTCTCACTGAGACCTGGATTACTCCATTCAACACATCCACCCCAGCAGCTCTCTCCACAGCATATTCCTTCTCCCATACACCCAGACCCACTGGCAGAGGAGGTGGCACTGGTCTCCTGCTCTCTCCCAAATGGAGCTTTTCCCTCTTCAAGCTACCTAACTTCACTCCTTCCACCTTTGAATTCCATGCCGTCACAGTAACCCATCCTATACAATTAACCATTGTTGTTCTCTACCGTCTACCGTGGGGGACTTCTTGGAGGAATTGGATAATCTCCTATCACACATCCCTGAATCTGGCCCTCCCGCTGTACTTCTCGGAGACTTCAACCTCTAGACGGGGAAGATAGACGAACTAACATCTCTGTTAACCGCCTTTGCTTTCTCACTGTCTCCGTCCCCACCAACTCATAAAGCTGGCAATGTCCTTGATCTCATATTCTCAAGGAACTGCGCTACTTCTAACCTCTCTATAAACCCGCTCCACACATCCGATCACTTCTTCATCTCATTCTCTCTACCCCTTTCCAAACATAACAGACTAATCTCTTCTCATCCTGCACCTGTCCGCCGTAACCTCCGTTCCCTCTCCCCCTCTACCTTTGCCTCATCGGTGCTCTCAGCCCTCCCTTCCTCTGACTCGTTCCAACTCCTGCCTCCAAACTCTGCTGCAGAAACTCTCCTCTCTACTCTCTCATCCTCTCTGGACTCTCTCTGTCCTCTCACATCTCGGCAGGCTCGTCAGTCCCCTCCTGCTCCCTGGCTAAATGACGCACTGTGTGCTAATAGAACCGTCCTTAGGGCAGCAGAGCGGAAACGGTGGAAATCCAAACACCGCGACGACCTCCTAACCTATCAGGCTCTCCTCTCCTCTTTCTCTTCTTCGATCTCTCAGGCAAAAAGCACTTTCTTTCAAGATAAGATCCAATCTTCCTATTCCAATCCTAAAAAACTATTTTCCATCTTCTCCACCCTCTTGGACCCCCCCCCCCCAAAGCCCCTCCTCACTTCTGTCAAGCGACTTTGTTAACCACTTTGAAAAAAAGGTTGATGATATTCGCTCTTCTTTTTCTGACTCACCTTTACTCACCGATGGGTCACCAGACCCTCCTTTCACCCACACACTGACCTCCTTTTCCCCTCTCTCGCCAAGTGAGGTTCTTACCCTCATTACCTCTGCCCGCCCTACCACCTGTCCTCTGGACCCTATCCCTTCAAACCTCCTTCAGACTATCGCTCCTGATATTCTACCGTTTCTCACCCATTTCATCAACACTTCTCTAACTTCTGGTCACTTTCCAAACAGTCTCAAGGAGGCAAGAGTAAACCCTCTCCTAAAGAAACCCACTCTCAACCCGTCTGATGTTATAAACTACAGGCCTGTCTCTCTCCTCCCGTTCCTGTCTAAAACAATTGAACGCGCTGTCTTTAAACAACTCTCCTGTTATCTCCATCAGAACAACCTTCTGGATCCGCACCAGTCTGGTTTCAAGGCAGGTCACTCCACAGAAACTGCCCTCATTGCTGTCACTGAGGAACTGCACACTGCTAAAGCAGCCTCCCTCTCCTCTGTCATCATCCTGTTGGACCTGTCTGCTGCATTCGACACGGTGAACGATCAGATCCTCCTTCGCACTCTCCAAGAACTTGGAGTTTCAGGCTCTGCACTTTCCCTCCTCACCTCATACCTCAAAGACCGTACCTACAGGGTAACTTGGAGAGGGTCCGAGTCCGTCCCTTGTCAATTAACTACAGGGGTCCCTCAGGGCTCTGTTCTTGGTCCCCTCCTCTTCTCCCTGTACACAAACTCGCTCGGACCTGTCATTAGCCCGCATGGTTTTTCATACCACTGCTACGCTGACGACACCCAATTAATTCTGTCCTTTCCCCGCTCAGAGACCCAGGTCGTCGCACGCATCTCTGCTTGTTTAGCTGACATTTCTCAGTGGATGTCCGCTCATCATCTCAAGCTCAACCTTGACAAAACTGAACTGCTTTTCCTTCCGGGAAAAGATTGTCCCACTCTTGACCTGACTATCAACATCGGCACCTCTGTTGTTTCCCCGAACCAGACTGCAAGGAATCTGGGTGTGATCCTAGATAACAACCTGTCCTTCACTGCAAACATCGCTGCTACAACCCGTTGCTGCAGATACACGCTTTACAACATCAGGAAGATACGTCCCCAGCTGACCCAGAAAGCGACGCAGGTTCTGGTCCAGGCTCTCGTCACCTCACGCCTAGACTACTGCAACTCCCTCCTGGCTGGTCTACCTGCATGTGCCATCCGACCTCTGCAGCTCATCCAGAATGCAGCGGCTCGTCTGGTCTTCAACCTTCCTAAATGTTCCCACACCACGCCGCTCCTCCGCTCCCTCCACTGGCTTCCGGTAACTGCAAGAATTCACTTCAAGACACTGGTACTTGCGTACCATGCTGCGAATGGATCTGGCCCTTCCTACATCAGGGACATGCTTAAACTGTACACCCCAGCGCGTGCTCTACGCTCTGCATCAGCCAAACGACTCGCTGCACCCTCGCTGCGAGGGGGACCCAAGTTCCCATCAGCAAAAACACGTGGGTTTGCTATCCTGGCTCCAAAATGGTGGAATGAGCTCCCCATTGACATCAGGACGGCAGAAAGCTTACACACCTTCCGGCGCAGACTGAAAACTCATCTCTTTCGACTCCACCTCGAGCGATAGAATTACTAACAAAGAACTGCTAACAGAGCACTTATATACTAATAAAGGACTGGCTTATCTATAGCCAGTTGAGTAGCACTTGAAATACTTGGCTCTATGAAACCTGATGTACTTATATGATTCTGTTTTCTTCAAGGTTGTGTCTTCCTGGTCGAATGTACTTATTGTAAGTCGCTTTGGATAAAAGCGTCAGCTAAATGCAATGTAATGTAATGATACATTTTCTATAGAGTGCATATGTTCTTTATGTTAAGTGCAAGGAAATTAACACTTTGCGACCATTGGAACATTTCCAGGCTCTCGTGCATTGTATCCTCCTTCATGCTTCGGTCCATTGATTAGCAACACCGCTGTTGCGATCAAAGGAAAGATGAATCTGTTCCATGCATCAGATGTCACTTGACGAAGTTGCTTTTGATAGAACGGAACTGCAATCACTTCAAACTTCTTTGGTAATAGGAGTGAGTTTGGATGTGTGTGTGTTTGTGATTCAGTCACCGTGCAGGCAGAGTGTGTTGTCATCAGATCATTAACAAGAAAAGCTTGTGCTCAAATTGTCCTCATTCTTCCCTAATTACTGGCAAATGCTCCCCGGTAGTCCCATGAAGGGCACAGTCCATCATACCGGATGACTGCACTCGGACTACTTTCTGTCCTTTGTTTAGAGAGGTAGAGAGTCACATTCTATAACTGGACCATTAAACCTGTATAGCGTACAGTAGCGCCAAGACACATTAAGAAAAGACAACAAACAAGTACAAATAAAATTATCAATAATAGAAAATATATTATAGAATTTCATCTTTTGTTTCCAATTTTCTAAGTTATAAATTACCAATGCTATTGTATTGATGTACAGTGGCTAATACCATGTTCTTAGTTGTCAACCATTTGTGCAGATAGCATGAAGTAGAAAAGATCGCCGATGCTAATGTAGCGTTAGCATTTCTCCCCCGGGCTTAAATGGTGTATTATAGAATGATCACACCGGTGTGACAGTACTCTTCAAAGGGTTCACGAAATATGACTACTACTCTTACTGTTTAACATTTTCCGTTACTTGATGTTACTTCTTCATGTTAAGGCTAATAAAAATGACAAGGCTAAGGCTGTAATGCTAACTAACGTGCTTGCTACTAGCTAGGTAGCTAACTTGATCCAGCCACTCCTGGTCCTTTCATCAGACGGGAAGCGAAAGAACGAGCAAGACCCATTGCTGGTATGATTACAGCCTGGTACTAAGCACACAGGCATCTTGTTAATGTTATCTTATCTTAGCTATCTCTCTTATTTGGTGGAGGAAAACAATTGTGACATCAGTTATGACATCACTTATGCGACTCTGGGATTTGTAGTCTTTCTAGTTGCGTATTTTTCATAGTCTTATATTTCAACAGTTTTATGACATACTGTGACTTTTTTGACATGGAAATGATTTTTTAAGATTGACAAACATCATATGTGTAATTCATGGCACAATTCAAACGGGATCGAAAGATAAGTTTTCTCTCTCCATTGACTTCAATACATAATTTTTCCGAAATAAGGTCCCATGGACCGGAAGTAGATGGGCGTGACTTCGCTTTCCCCGAATGTTTTTGATGATGTCATCTGCACTTAAGTTGTTATATTTCTGCAGCAGCTCCCATCCACAGTGCAGCATTACCTTCTTTTACACTGGCCTAATGGCTAATACATGTTTACATTTGACCAACTTAGTTGTTAAAATATAGTTTGTGTAAAAGCTTACCCACTGCTAACTTAAATGATGGCTGTAAACAAGTTATAAATCAAAGTGTTAAATATTTGTACTAATGTAACAAGGCATCAATAGATGTTGCTTAACATTGTATTATATTATTGTGTCAAAGAAACCACCTTGGCAGCATAATCCACTATATCGCTATCCATCTGCATGTTTAGTATATTTCAAATACTGTTTTTGGGCTGGTATTTAAATAAAAACAATACCTCTGTATGGGTCTGATTCGAAAGCAGGTTTGCACCCAGCTTTAGCCCGAATGGCTTACTTGATATTTGGACAAACCTGCCTCTGTATTATTCATTGGCCTACATCTCAATGGTGGACTATAGTTGAGTTTCTTTTTAGCAAAGAAACATAATTCTCTGGCATATATCACAGTCCAAACTTGTACACAAGATAATTCAAAATTGGATGGGCAAATTGAAAATGATATGATGAATCCTTATGTAGATCTTTATTCATGAACTTTTAGCTGTCCCCAGAACAGTCAAAGGTGTCCACATTGCTTCTAATAATATCCTTGTCAGACTGTCATACAACTTCAAAGAGAAACTAATTATTCAGTTGTATTTGCCATTAATAGCTGCCAGTGTGGTGTAAAAATGATCACCATCAGCATCCAAGTCTTCTCACATGTTTGAATGCCAAAGAAGATTATCCTTCACGCAGAGAAAGCTGATACTCCCAACAGTGTAATCACACTGTCGCCTTTTGCCAAACTGAGTGGCATTTGCTCTTATCAATTTTCTCACCTCCAGTGTGACAGCAAGATTTCTTCACTTACCACGCTGCATGTTTTGACATCCCTTCAGCTGCTTCTTCGACATATAATTTGACACTTACAGTATATAGCTATAAACAGTCACTTTCATCGTTATTTTAATTTTTCTTGACTGAAAATCATCTGTTTTAGAATTTAGGAGTATAGCTTGGAAATAATAACACCACTCATATTTTGTCAGGCCCATTTTCAGATTTTCTTTATCTTTGAACCCTAACCCTTTGTCAACAACAACTTCTCTTTTAGTGCTGTTGTGCCTGAACGATATACTATATGGTTCTTTGCACATGTTAAAAAAGATTTGAGTGTGTTGCATAAGTCTCTCAGATTGAGGTTTAAAGAAAGGAAAAGGGAAATTAATCGAGAGGGAGAGCTACCGCAAAGGCATTTAAATTGACTGATCCATTTTAATTTCACTCCAGCTCCATTATGTTGTTGTTGATGCTGCTAAAGGGCTGCCATGTGATTACCCCCCCCCCCCTTTTGTTTGTGCTGTTTTTGTTAAGACATTGCCATTGTTTATTTTCCACGAGAAGGCCCTTATGCTAATGCTACCTCTGCTAAAGACGATATGCCGTCGATTTAAAAGCCTGTTAAAATCACAATCAGCATCAATCAGGCAAAAGAGTGAAGGGAAAGTTTGGGACTAAGTCATGCTAATCTTCATAACACCTTAAAAATAATTTAATTAGGCCTGTCTGCACGCACACACACACACACACACACACACACTGACACACATTCCCTCTTTTCAAGAAGCATTCAGCCTTTTGAGGTTCATAATTAAACTTAGTAAGAGTGTAAATAGGGGGATGAATATGAATAAAACTATTTCAGATGCATTGCATGAAGGTTTGTACTATAAAGAATCAGGTTTTTATTATTGTAACTACGTGTTTTTTGTACAAGAAACCTTTTATAGTGATATTCTAAAACCTGTTCACAGCTTAAATGTGTGTATGGTGGCTTCAGATTGTATCTGCTTTCAATATACTAAATAAAGAGGGGAGCAACATAAACACAAATGAGGTAGAATTGAAAGTGAATAGCTATTAATAAAAGGAAAGGATAGACACAAGCAATACATTTACCTTGGAGAGTTATTTAGATTATGTATGTATATCCATTATTGTTCTAAATTCAAAGCAATATTATGAGTACTATTTTTACTCTATTGTCTTTCGAATCAGCCCACACACTGCGGTACATTTGGTTTCCCCTGAATTAAGCCTTGTTGAGAATAATTGTTCAACTTTTTGGCTACTAAAGCATTCTTCTTCTGGAGATAATAAAACATCTCAAGGTATGTCACACATATCTATCGTTTTTAATTTTCCAAACACCTTGTATTTTACTAATATACTGTATATATAGAGAACCGTAGTGACGCGTCCTAAAACCCGGATGTAAACTCCTTCCGGTTCCTTCGTCAAAAACGCAATGCAATTTCTCCATAGGATTTTGGAAAATAGCTCGAAATCAGGTCTGTGGTTGAAACACATTTAAGAGACGGATCACGTTTTGTTCAGCCGGATAATATCCACATGTCTATCCTACTTTTATAATTTTCTAAGCATAAATCTAGTCGCAAGAAGCAAAATACTAACCTTATGCTATAAAGGAACTACAGCAGGGTCGCTGCTTCAACGTCACGCAACTTACTGTAAGATCCATATTCAAACATATAGATTGTAAATGGTACAAGTTGAAGCGTTTGTTTGAACAGTTTGCACGAGGCAGGTACTTGCTTTCAAGCAGAACAGGGCAAACAAACTTAGCGGGAGTGTTTACGTGTTCGGTGTAATGACGTAAAACGGCCTGGACAACTTCTGTAGTCCTATTCAGCCACTTGTTAACAACCATCGTTTTTCAGACACGTAAACTCTTCAAAAATCACCAGCGGGGTCACTGCTGATGTATTTAATGTCGTAGAACAAAACGTGATCTGTCTCTTCAATTTGTGTCGAAACCACAGACCTTATTTGGAGCTATTTTCCAAAATCCTATGGAGAAATTGCATTGCTTTTTATCGAAGGAACCGGACGTGGTAAAAATGCTAACTTACTTCCGGGTTTTAGGACGCGTCACTGCGGTTCTCTATAAATGGAAGTAGGGTCCGTGACGTCACCCATAGGATTCTGCAGAGTTGCTGAGAAGCCTAAAGTAGGCTGTGTCGGCCACTAACGTCTCGACAGTGACGTCAGAGTCTAACTCCCGCATGATCCAAGTAAGGGCAAAGAGGCGTGACCTGCTGCCACCGAGCTGGAAGCACCAGAGCTAAGCTAACATGCTCCCCGTCTGCACACTGCCGTCGCATTTTACGTTTCTAAGGTAAGCGGACATGAAACTATTTCATTTCATTTCAAACCTTTATTTAACCAGATTGGTCCCATTGAGATCATAGATCTCTTTTTCAAGGGAGACCAGCAAAACTATAAATAATCTAAGTTATTGAGTTTTTAGCATAATACTTCAGAATCTTAAAATCCCTTGACGTTGGTATGCAATTGTGCTCAATTCAACTCTGGAATCAAGCAAATTGTAATATGTTTGCATGACATTAGTTATTTATATTTTGATATCACTTGATTATACGTTTAATACATACAAGTCAAGCTAAGGTACATGTGATGGTAGCTAGTTAGTGCTCTTACCTGTGATGCCTCCTCCAAACAGCATAATAACCAGACTGTATCATTCAAACTAAGTACCAGTTCTAGATCCTTGACTTTAGACAAACAATTCAAAAGACAAAATGTATTTAAAAACCAATCTTGATTTTAAGGTGCCTCTTAACCTGATATATTAGTTATACAGTAATAGTATTGACAATCTAAAAAAACTGAGCAACTCAACAGTCAACTTTATGTTTGTTATTGTCTAAAGCATTTATTATTTACATTTTCCCCCTCTCATATTCAGTGTGGACGGATTGAGACAGCGTGGTGTCCAGAGGGCTGCAGAGACTTCAGGGAGAAACCTCCGTGTGATGGACGTCCTGTCTGTTGGTTTGGAGAGGACTGAGGGTCTTTCCTCAGCGAGGAGGACCAGGCCTGATGGAGGAGCCCATGCTGGGCATAGCTGATACCAACTGCACAGGCCTAGTCTGTCACTTTATTTGACTAAATGTGTTTACTTATACATTTAATAGGTTTACAACTTCTGTCCATATGTGCTTTTTATTTAAAACATGTTTGATTAAGTTTTGGTTCACATTTCAATAAATTGTATTTGTATTTGCACTCCTTTTGTCCATTATTCTTACTGAAAATGTTAGATTACACATTCACATCTGACTGAAGATTGGCCCCATTTATTTGTGACATTGCAAACTCTGCGGTTCAAGGCACAAGCGATGTGAAGCTCATAAAGTGAGGCACATAGAAATAATCAGATGATGGGGTGTATATGTGGAAATAGGTGCATTCGATCAGCTGACTGTGTTTTTCGCCAACTTTATAAGCCTGACAATAACCACCCTTTCTCTGAGGTGCAGGCAGCGTCACAAACAAATGATGGTCCTGATAGACTACAAAAATATTCGATGTGCAGATCTTTGTTTTCACAATAAAAGTGTAGTTTCTTAGTGAATGTCCAGTACTGGTCTTAAAATCTCATAACATCAGCTTTTAATGTTCCTCTTGGATGTTCTTCTTGACCCTCAGAGAAAGAGGAGATGCTGAGTCTTTCAGGCATGTCCTTTCCTAACAAAGATTACAGGAAACATAAAACATATTATTGCAGAACAAGTGTGTTATTTATGAAAGCGGTGTGTTTGTGTGTTTAGGGGCTGTAGATATAATTATTTTGTAATTGTAATGTTTTTTTTTATTTCAACAGTGAGCTACAAAGACAATCAGATTATGAACGAACAATATGAAGTTCATCAACATTGAAATATATTTTATTATCAAAATAATATTTAACTGTTACAAAACGTAGTGCAACTATAGAAGCTTGCTCTGTTGTCTCACTGAAAGAATAACTTTTACCACGTTTTTTACAGACAATATTGAGATAAATAGTATCAGTTCTCACTATGTGTCAAATATCTTTGCCTTCAATACATTAAATTAGAAAGCTGACAAATTCATATTCCTTGTTAACATCTAAATGTAACTTTTTGCATGGAAAAACCCCTCAACTTAACTGATGTGTAGGTGATCTAGTATTTAGTATTGTTTAATGGAATGTATATCAGTGTATTAAAGTCAATACTTCATTTATTTAAACCAATATCTTTCTTGATTCTTTGTACAGTATGAAAAAAAGAGTCCTTGTACATGTGCCGAAGTTCACTGCTGAGTCCAGTTCTGTCTCTCACTCTGGTCCAGCCTGTCTGCAGATATATATGTAAAGTACCATGTGTACAAAGAATATAACTTATTCTCTTCTGTTGGACATGTTGGATTGTGTATTGTCCGAGTCAGGGTCCTTTTTATTTTACTGTATCTTTGGAAGAACAAATTAAATGCAATGAATAAGCTTAATTTTAACTGAAGCACACATAACGTCTGATCTAATTATATTTTTTACAAATCATCCCTAAAGCATTGACCAGGGCTAGGCTATTTATCGTCCTTAAATGCAGGCATTAAGTTACATGTTCACGTTCTACAGCCACAATTAGTCGGTTTCACAAGTGTAATGAAAATTAAATAGTATTTATTTGATACTAATTTGGTAATACAATAAAAACAACAAGGTGTGGGTTCGTTCTTCAGATGACTGTGACGTTAACGTGTAAGCTCAGTAATGAACTCCAGCTAAACCAACCATATTAAAATATCTAAGTAATCATCTTGAAATATGACATTAATAATTGTAATATACACATCTTATTGTGAGGTTGATTTTACATACACTACTTTGACGTTAGCTTGTCTACATACTTGAGCATAGCCAATTTAAATTAACCTTCGCGATGCATACAGTTCCTACCTACATAATAAAATATCTCTCTAAGTTACAAGGATGACCTTATTTTATCAACCTCAAACAGAAGCCGTTTGTTCTACAGTATTATCCCACTTAACGCTTAACACTTGTCTATTTCATTTTAACTTGGAGGCTACGATTAGCATCGTTAGTACAGATGTAGCTACCACTCACTTACATGCTAACCCAAGCCTTGGGTTTGAGAAACCGGCTCGAGATACACTTGTTGTTATATTCCATGGAATGATCTTAACATCCCGATAGCAATGAATATCTGAAGTGCTTTGACAAAAAATCCATTAAAAATTGTCATCTGTGGAAGCCGTAGTACTGTAAAAAGCACGACCAATCATTTTAGCCGGCCCGGCTAAAATAACTGGACGGCCTACCTGTCAGCCTTCCATCTGTGCACAAACTTATCTCGTGCCCTCATTGGTCATGTGCACGTTCGTGTGTGTTGGAGGAGGGGCTCTGTAAGGAAGTGGCAGATTTGTTCCGGCTGTGTATTTTCAAATTCTAGCACACTCGAGCTGGTTTCTCCAAAACTACCTACCCCACCTTTAACATTCATTACGTAGCTGATTAAAATCATAAACACATAAATAAATTACTCAAATTTCACTTACCGCAAAACTGCATTCATGCACCGTCTGTTTTAACCACAGAGCGAGTCACAATAGTCCGATATAACCATGAAACAAACACGGCCGAGTTCAAGTTATGTTCCCCGGGTGTGCTGAGCAGGCAGAGTCACTGTAGCATCACGCAGCTGCTAGCAGAGAGACAGGAAGCTATCAGCAGCAGTCACTGGACAGAGCTGTCACTCAATGTGACCACGCCCTAATGTATGCAAACACCTAATATAACTAAAAAGGTTGCGTTATTAAACAATTCACTCACCAATCCATAGTCATGAAGGGGGAATCTAACTATACAGAGAATATGGTTTTTTGAACCACGATGCAAACATGTTTATTTCTGCTGTAAAGTTGAGCATTTTAACATGGGGGTCTATGGAAATTGCTCCCTTCTGCAGACTGCTCCTACTGGCCACTAGATGAAATGCAGTTTGAGGCACTTCCTTATTGGCCTCCCGGCTCTGTCCCAAGAGGCTTCTCAATACTCAAATTTCCCCTCCTCGACTCCTCGACTCCTCGGTCCTCCGGTAGTGACCCGGAAATGAATTTCAGCGCGCCATTTTGAAGGACGTCTCATTTCTCTAAATGCACACCGAGGACCGAGGATCGAGCATCGAGGAGGCTCTCTGGAGGAGCTATAACCGAGGATACACTGATGGTTCCTCCACGGCTCCTCCGCGGATGCATTTCCGGGAACGGTGGAGGCGTGACGCACGGCCGGATTTATCTCAGCCAATGACAGCTCTGCATGCATCCCCTGGATATTATTTGAGAACCTGCTCTCATCGCAACGCGATGTTTACAGTGAGAACAGCTGTGAGGCCCGTGCAGAAAGCAGAGCAGTGTGTAAAATATATATCACTCAGTAGAACAGACCTACTCTCTTTATTTGCTTTAGTTTAGTAGATATCTACAAAGAGTCGATATTTTTCTAAAACCATTTAGTCCTTCACATAATAAAATACACAACGGCTGTAGCCTGATTATGCTTTAGCAGCTGTAGGTGTGTGTGGTATAGTGTGTAGGTGTGTGTTGTACAGTGTGTAGGTGCGTGTTGTACAGTGTGTAGGTGTGTGTTGTACAGTGCGCAGATGCTGCGGACAGACGGGTCTCAGTTGGTTTGATGTCCTTACTTTTAATACTTGCAAATACAACTTTTGGCCCGTAATTTCAATTCCCCATTTCAGCGACTAGAGAGAGGGGGGGGGATATATCCAGTCTCTGATTGTGTTACGTTATTATGAGAGTGCTCTCATACTTTAAATTGTATATATTTATATAAATATATTTGTGTGTGTGTGTCCGCATCTGTAGCCTGTTATTGTCTCATTATACCGCACTCTCAATGAATTCAAAGTAAATATGTGGGGGAACAATGTTCAGCTGATCTAACAGAGATTATGAAATATGACAAAACACTCGACAGCTGATGCAGCTGTTGCCACGTAATAATGAACGGACGTCGCTTTAATATGACCGCTCAGAGGAGAGGAGTTCTCATTTCTTTAAACGTCTGCTGTTTCCCCTCCTCTCTCCTCGGTTCCCCTCCTCGGTCCTCCGCTCGCATCTCCTGTGGGCGGGTCTAAGTCTCGAGGAGGGGAGTCGAGGAGGGGAGTCGAGGAGGGGAAATTTGAGTATTGAGAAGCCTCTCCAGAGTTTGCCGCTTGATTTTACTTCAATTGTGGTTGAGGAAAAGGCTGACTTGATTTTGGCACTTATTGAAAAGTCAAGTGTGATAGATAAATAGTTTTTACCTTTTTTATGTTGCCTTTGTTCAGAACCAGGTTAGCTATCTACCCTTATTTCCAGTCTTAAATCTCGGCTGAACATTAAAGGTCCCATGGCTGTAGCTCATATACCGTATATACAGACATGAAAGTATTGACCTTCTCATTTAACCCTTGACAAAAATGCAACTTTCCATATCAGACTCTTCCTTTAAGACTTCTTGCTCTGAACCAAAGTGTACAGAAGATAGATTGAGAAAGCCACTGACATCACCATTTTTACACTCCACCATTTGCAGGGCAACAAGTGTCCCATTCCACTAGTAGTTTATGAGCTCCAATTCCCACCAGCTAGCGATACACACTGTCAGGATTTACAGTTATGATCTGGCATTAGAGCTATCCTAATACGGGTCAGCGCTGTCTGGGAGCCAGTCAGGACATTATCTCAGCAGTCAAGTTCAGACTATAAAAACACTACTTTACTCTCCATCCCACCCACCGTTTTGTCTTCAAAGTTAAGATTTAGGGACCAGCTCCGCACTGTCTCAGTTATCGGATGTCTTTTGTGAAGTTTACTACTCTGTTAGATCATTTTGCATAAGACTCTCTCTCTGTGGCTATAAACAGTGCCATAAAGGGATCAGTGAGGCTGACCTCTGTAAAGTCCATAAAAAGATCTCTGTCTCTGATAATGTCACTGATATATAAGCGATAGCCGTGCCTGAATGGGCACATTCAGCACTGTCTTTGGTGAAAACATGGCCCTTACTGTCCTGCTTTCTTTATTTTTCAATCTTCTTCTCATTGTCTGATTGTTAATTAGTTATTCTGATTTATTTTCTGTTTGTCTTTATCCCTCTCTGACCTTTATATCCCTAAGAAAGTACTGATACAATTCCCTAAACTGGACGCCAATATCGAAACTTTAATATTTGTGTTGAATACATTCCTTTGATGCATGCTGTCTCTGCTGATGCTTAGATTAATGTTCCTGAAATGAAGAAATGTGCAAGGCCATTTCTATCGCATAACAACATTAATACATTTTATTTGATCTTGCTTCACGAATTTTCAACTATTAATATGTGAGGACTTATATCTAACAATGCCTTGAGAGGACACATGCTGGTTGAGAAGTAAACATGGATGTTACCCATGATGGATTTAAAAAACAGTTATACACACTGCGTTTAAATGAGTATTGTAAACATAACTTCTGTACAAAAATCTATCTTTAAAGATCAAATAAGTAATAAAGGACACAGGTGTGCAGAGAGGAGCAGAGTCAGGTGATGGGAATAGACAACTAAAGAGGGGTGAGTGGTTGTAAAAAATGTAAAGAAAGACACATCAGGAATGGAAGGGAAAATACCGCAATGAAAACAGCCCGAAGAAGGGGGAGAGTCCTGAGAGGCAGAAAGGGCACTCGTATTTAACAAAAACATGGTTCTCTTAAAGTAGAAGTAGACATTGCACTAGGCAGTGATTGTATGGCACTGAAAAGCTCCAAGTGTAAGTGGTTCAAATCCTTTATTACGTCTCAGACACCCCCAGTCTGCCTTTTGTCAATGCGAAGGATAATTAGCTCTTATTATCCTTGTTAATAGTATTGGCTTTTCCCTTCTAACAAAAACGGCCTGCATTAAAAGAGCGTATTACTTCCATTACCTGTGATCACCAATCATGAATCTCCAGTCATTGGATCTTATCAAACCCTGATGCAATGCATTAAACCATCATTCTACTAAATACCATTCCCAACCGTCACAAGAGGGTACATAATTTGCACATTTACAAGATATAGTGAATGGTTTGCAATAATGACATTATATTTATTTAGAAATTAGTTTTAAAGCTGAAATATTGATTTCTAATTATGATGTTGATGAGTACAATATAGTCTGATATTATAATTAAGGAAAGCAAATTCTCTCACACCCATGGCCTTTTCCTCTTTACTTTTTCAGTCACCTCTTTTCACAAAATGAACAAACACCATTCTGAACACTTTGGCAGAGATGTGTTTGAGAGAGCCGCTAATCCTCAAGTGCAAATCAGAGATAGCGCTCAGTGCTTTGAGCTAATGAAGAGAGGGGAGGCTGATGGGACGCACTGACACCAAGTAGAGAGGAGTTGTTTACATTTCAAGTGTTTTAGAATGTTGTTCCTGATTGAATGTGAATCTATTAAACCCAGAAGCTGTAGAAGAGGTGTGCCTTCTCCATATCTCTGGTGTGAGGAGGGGCTGCATAGTCTGTCACGACTAGAGGCAGTGAATGGGTGGGGGTGTTGAGATTAGTGATATTACACCACATATATGAGAGAACCTAATACTGGTTTTCTGATTTGTATCATGGTACTGTATCATATCTCACTCGTATTGCTAGGCTTTTTATTTTATTTGGAAGCCAATCTGATGTCCCATGAGCAAGGAAAATAAGGTTCCCCTTGTGAAGTATGAGGAATATCGTTATGTATGGAGGAAGATAAGGACGAGGCACTCTGATAATATACAAGATATGTGTAGACAAGATGTGTACTGTGTCATCACAGTGAAAAGCAATAAGGCTTTTATTTGTATTGTTTCATAGCTGTTATAAACTGAGGAGGGTAATGTTTGTTCTGCTGAAACTGAGAATAGGCTTGCTTTGTTTTTCATATGCAATAAGTTCCAGGCTGCATCTCGCCTATAACGCCACCATCTCTGCAATGATCTCTCATCCTTTGCTTCGCCTCCTCACCGCGCTGCCTTTGATTTCAAGAGCTGAACTATTCTGCAACATTTGTTGATGTGGTCCTGCAAGTAAATGCTGCAGAATTGTGCTCCTCTTGGAATTGTTCTTCTTCGCTGACCACCTGGAGAGGAACCCACCTTCATCGGCTATGCATGGCAAAGAGACAGTGTGATGGCCAACACACACACACACACAACACTTAAACAATAATGCGCTTTCATACAGAACATGTTGCCTTGGAATTATTGCCACTGATAAAATGTTATACTATTGTATTCAATGTCTTTTTTTACAACCCAAATATACATATGGATATGGGACACAAAACTAACTGCAATAATTTAGGGTTATTAGAGCCTCAAATATTCAAACAATTCACAATAATTAAGATTAAAGCATGTATATAATTTTTTAGACATTTTTAGGAATTTGATTTAGGAAGATAGCTTTAGTAGGGTAATGAAATGCAACACATATCTGGACCAGGGATTTTATTTTACCAGCGTCTTTGAGCACTTGTGAGAATAATGTATTAGTATGTGTGTATTATTATACACCATTCAAACTTCTACATCAGTTGATTCTGCCTCAGTATAGGGAACACTGGCTTTGAATGTTGGCATTTGGACACAAATCATTTTGGGTGCTATAGACATAATTCTTATAGTATTGTTCCATCAGTTTTCCAATGAAGTTGAACAAATTGGTTTCACCCCTGTTTTCACGCAGTTTGACACATGTTTTATAGAGTTTCTCGATTGGTTAACCCACAAGCTATCTCTGTTCAAATATCAGAAAGAAACAATACAATTACAACATTACATTGCATTTAGCTGACGCTTTTATCCAAAGCGACTTACAATAAGTACATTCGACCAGGAAGACACAACCTTGAAGAAAACAGAATCATATAAGTACATCAGGTTTCATAGAGCCAAGTATTTCAAGTGCTACTCAACTGGCTATAGATAAGCCAGTGCTTTGTTAGTATCTAAGTGCTTTTTATTTTTTGTTTATTTTTTATTTATTTTTATTATTATTTTCATTTTATCGCTCGAAGTGGAGTCAAAAGAGATGCGTTTTCAGTCTGCGCCGGAAGATGTGTAGGCTTTCTGCTGTCCTGATTTCAATGGGGAGCTCATTCCACCATTTTGGAGCCAGGATAGCAAACCCACGTGTTTTTGCTGATGAGAACTTAGGTCCCCCTCGCAGCGAGTCGTTTGGCTGATGCAGAGCGTAGTGCACGCGCTGGGGTGTACGATTTAACCATGTCCTGGATGTAGGAAGGGCTAGAACCATTCACAGCATGGTACGCAAGTAGTGTCTTGAAGTGGATTCTAGCAATTACTGGAAGCCAGTGGAGGGAGCGGAGGAGCGGCGTGGTGTGGGAGAATTTAGGAAGGTTGAAGACCAGGCGAGCCGCTGCATTCTGGGTGAGCTGCAGAGGTCGGATGGCACATGCAGGTAGACCAGCCAGGAGGGAGTTGCAGTAGTCTAGGCGTGAGATGACGAGAGCCTGGACCAGAACCTGCGTCGCTTTCTGGGTCAGGAGGGGACGCATCCTCCTGATGTTGTAAAGTATGAGTTTCAGCAGATGGTCAGTACAGTACAATGTAGACAGTACAGAGACAGTTAGACAGGTGGAGGGAGACGAGGACAGGTATTTCCTCTACATGATCTGCCTTCCAGCTGCTCTGGTGTTGTTAAATTCTAGTGTGTAGGAAGCGGCGGGCCTCACAAACCAGCCTGCCGCCTCTGGGTCTCAGGGCCTGCTCTGAGATGTAGATGTTCTGGATGACTTCCAGATCTCATTAACCTTGGGCTGAATACTGAGAGTCAGATCAGAGCCCCAACGGCCACTGGGTCAGGTTAGTATTCTCTCACCCTCTGATACTTGCCTTAGAAGTGTGTTCAGTATATACTGAAGTATACATCCTCAAACTCTCCCATTTCCAAGTCTTATTTAAAGGAAATCTACACAACATACTTTAAACAAGATTTTGTTTTGTCTTCTATAGCACTTTCTATAAGACACATCTATGATGGATACTGCATTGCAATATGTAATGCGTAATGTACGTGTAGTACATATGCACAACACATTTTAGTAATTTATTAAAGCCTTAACGAAGGTTTTATATACAGTGCACTTTATAAAATACATCAAATTAGACTATTTCTTATGAACATAGATAGCCATGTAATCAAATTTAAAAGTTTTGAATTCAGTGACTGATAAAAGCTTACATTTCATAATGTCGCTTATTATAAATTATTCTTTGTGATGTTTGCTGATTCTTCTGGGTAACCTTCACTTCACTTTGAATATTTCTCATAGTCTTTGATGTAAGGATCACCATTCAGTACAATACATATTCTCTCAATGTGAAAAGCCTTAGTATAGCTGATGCAGACACGATCTCTCTTTTCATATTTGCAATGACACTGTTTAACCAGAATGTCTTTAAATAAGCTCAACCATAGTTTGGTTAATAAACAAATCTAATTCAATAATATAAGATGTTGAGCATCATCAAGGTTTAGAACTTTATGAATGTGCAATGTCAGTGTGTTCACTTTTGATATGGGCTTCACAGATATGGTTCCCTACCTCTATTTATTTCATTAAATGTGATTCTGATAAAATTGTTACAAAAGAGATTCATTTTAGCAACACACAAGACATCCTTTCAGTTTTGCCCTGCTGCCTCCTTCCACTCTGCCTTTTTGTTTTGGGTCCCTACTCACTGTCACCAGTCCATCAGCAGCCAACATGCAAACTATCCAATACTGAGTATTTTTCATCTGTATGGATTGGACGTCTTCTCAAGGGAAAAAACAAGGTTTATTGTTCCGATTGTTATACTCAGAGCTCATTTTGTCGCACAGGAGGTAAAATCTCCAGACTTCATTTACGTTTGACAATCCGTCTAGTTCAACGTTCTTTCTGTCACTGCTGAAGCCATGTGTAGCGGTTTGTCAGTTTGTGTGTGTGCGCTAACCTCCTTGCCACCATGTGTGTGTCCATCTTGGGGTGATGCATGGTCAGCCATTGTACAGCTCCACTGTGGCCTTGGAACAGAGTCTGGCCCGACAGATTGCAGCGAGGTGCGGAGAAGAACATCCCCTCAGTTCAGTGAAGGTCGGGCAGAGGCATCATTAGGTTGACAGAGTCTAAAACTGGGTCTTGTGGGGTGGGGGTGTTGAATGACGTTTTTTTTACTCAAGGACAAGCTGGTATCAGAGGTTAATGACAGAGGCAGCCTTGGTACGCCATAGGGGAGGCCACTTATAATACTGATGCACATGGTGCGTGCATGTAAAGATTTTGAAGGGAAATATCAATGACAAAATGTTGGAACTGGAATTGAATCAACGATCCACCTTTTTAACATGTCTACTACTTTTATTCTTACTCTCATTTCAATTGCATTAGAGGCTAACAAGGATTTTAAAAAGACAAATAGTCTTGTACAGAGTCTGATATAGGGCTGGCTGTCAAGCCCTTGGGTATATTTGCAGTTGTCCCCGCTTGAAAGGGATGGTACAGTCCATAGGAGGTTTTCACTGGTTTTCACTCGTACAATGACCACAACTTTGTTTCTTTTGAGTTCTTCTTTACTTTCGTATTTGTTGTTGCAGTACAGCTTATGTTGTAAGTTGTAAGCTGTAAGGTAAAAAACCTTAAATGAAAAATAAAAATTAATTACTATAAATACAATGCACATCAAATAATCAATGAAAAAATACATGCTTTACATATAGTTTTTTAACACTTGTGAATATTGTTCTTACTTTCTAAATGTATTTTTATAAATTATGTTTTAAACTTATGCAGTCTCATTAAAAATGCAAATATAGACTGAATTCTTAGCAGCATGCAAACCGTTTTTACCAATCTACATATCTCAATAAACAAAACACACTCGTTTTTAAATCAACAATCATGTTGCTTTAGCTTGAGGACATCAAACAAACAAATGACACTGAACTAGAGCGCACGTTCTAACGTGCGCCACGAACGGTAAGTTGTATGACTTGACTAAACACACAGTTCGTCTCACCGGCCGCTTCTCCAGCTTTGTATGGCTGCACCAGTGCTGCTTCTTCGACGTTTATTCTGCTGGTTCGTTGCTGCTGCTGGACTCACGCTCTTTAGTGTGTCCCTTTCCAGCTTGGATTACTGCCCTTCTTTCAGGTGCGTTGCTTTTAAAGGTGCAGCGACGCTGATTAGCAATTAGAGACTGATTTCAGACAGCTGCCACTCTGTCAATCAGCCCGACTTTTTAACCCCTTGATCTCCTGTGAGGATTTTTCAAGTTGACTTCACACTGGCCATTTCCAATAAATGTAATCCAATACACGTGTAAATGACTAAACATTCTTTTTACGGATAAAACTAAATATGAAAAAGTCTGCACCAAACCTGGTTGTGTTAACCTCCATTCCTCTGTCCTAATTGTTCCCATCTGATCAGAGAAGTTGTGGTTTCAAACGCTTCCTTGTACTCCCCACAGCTCCATTTATCACAGGCAGCCATGGAGACACACAAAGGCACTTGGTGCTTTAAGGTGAATCCCTTCAAATTGCTCAGCTTGTGTTACCTTGTTAAATCGATGGGCTTGGTGTCAACCGGCAGCAATGGAAATCTCACCAGGCAGGAGACTTTTACATGCCTCTGTGACGTGGAAGTAATTTTGAGGTTCAGAAAAATGCAATTAAAAGCCATCTCTAATGTGTCTAACTTGTGTAGCAAGCTTTTCAGTTAATTTTCTTAAGAAGAGAAACTGCTTGTATGCCTTCTGTTTTATCAACACACACTGGTGCAGTCACTTACTTCAATTAACATGTTTGTTTTACAAAAAGGAGTTCCCTTGCTTCTTCTCCTTATTTCAATTAGTCTAGAAAAGGAGACCCGATTTATTTTTTTCATGCAATGGCGATACAAAATCCAACTTTTCCTATTCATTCTTTAATTTTTATTACAAAAAAGCTTGTGTTTGATAGTAATACATGTGTTGTGTGTGAATGTGTTAGCAACAGAGAATTCTTCATTACACACTTTCTTACACAAGGCTTCAGGAATAAGTTCAGCAGCTAGGGCTGGATGAGACTCATTTTGGATGCACCAAACCAGGGTATTAAAACCCTTCTCTGTTTGAAAAGACTTCTGGGAATTTAAGCTTTAAACATATTCTCTCCAAAAATGATTGAAAAAAATTGCAATTTAATCTTATGCTCCTGACGTCTGAGATGTAGAAATAATGGTGACTGTACCTTCCCTCCTATTTATGTAAGTATATGTATTCACGTTAAGTAGTATTGCAATGTTTTATTTATTCAGCTTTAACACTTGACTGATATATTGTGTCACAGTGCTCAAATGTGAGTTTATTTTAGCATAACATTGTCTATCTTTCTATTTTTGCAAAGATTCTGCTGCAGAATAAGGTGCACAAGGCAGCCGCATATCAATTAAGGTTCATTTGTCCTTATTATATGTTTGTGTATGCGCTGACACACTCATGTGACACAGGTGTTCGAGTGAGTTCCTGACGTGTGTGCCAAGTAATTTGAGTCACTGCTGTGTGTGGTTGCTCCAGTCCTGAGACATATATTGGGTTTTTTGGGAGGCAGCTGTGCCCAAATCTGTAATACATTTTTGTGTTTTAGATGTCTTGTGTGTAGTTTTTATCGAGGCACCAAGAGCCTGATTGTGCTGTCTGCTCACAGGACCGGTCTTCGTTGTTGTTGGTAATGAAACATGGACGTATGGTGTGCATATTAAACAATGGTGACTGAGCTGTGGTGGGATGTGAAGTGGTTTGTCTCTAGGGAGAATGTCCAGGGTGAAGGGCTACAGTTTTCATCATCAACCTCATGTTGCCTTTTTTTACAAGTAGCTCTTGATCCAGTGACATGTGAAGGAAGTCAATATTTGTGTTCAACAGTTTATTGGACAGATTGGCTGGGTTTATCGTATTGAAGGCCAAGCTGAAGTCAATGAACAGGAGGCGGGCTAAGGTTGACTTTAAGTGTGGAGGTTGCCATGTTGACAGCATCCTCAACAGACCTATTTGCTCTGTAAGCAAACAAAACATATCCATCAGAGGGCTGGTGCTCGATTTCAAATAGAAAGACACTCAAACACCTTCATTATGAGATATAAGGGCAATTGGTCTGAAGTCATTTAGGTGGGAGATCTTGTTTTATTTTGGCACAGTGAAAATTGTCCTGAAGTATTTTGACAATATCAGTGAACATTAGAGCAAGTTGGGCTGAACAGTGGCTCAAACTTTCTTAACATGAGTTTTTGATTTAAAATAAAACACTCTAGAGTCTAGGTGTTTAGTCTCTAGAGTCTATACACTAAGTATACACAGTGTGATTTAGGATGTGTTCTTTAAAAATGCCTTTCCAAAATCACATTGAATAATTCAGCGTCAATTATTCATTGAGACTTACTAATTAGAAGGTAGTAGTAATCAGGCCTTGAACTGTGTGAAATGTCAGGATTCAACTTTTTTTAGCGTGTAAGTTGAAAAATATGTGTTAAAAATGTTTTGCATTGCATATGTTTCTGATTCCGAAGTAACAAAAAAAGTTTAAAAGTTATGAATATTGGTGTCTGAGTGTCTGCAGAGGTCAACTGTTTGACCATTTGAATATGAATCATAATTGTTAATACTTAGTGTAAAAGTTCCAAAAACCAGAGCAGATGGTCTCATTATATTTAAGTGAACTTTCTGCATACATTTCCATATTTAAAAAGAAAACCTGATTTTCATGAATCTGTAAGTCCTTAATGCTCTGAATTATGAATTTCTGATTTTAAAAAACAATCACTGTTAAAGGTAGGAGGTAATTAACTTCAGAAACACTTTTTGTTATAATCCATGGAATGCTCTTAACATCCCGATAGCAATGAATACATTAAATGCTTTGACAATAAATATATACAAATATTTCATGTGTGGAAGCCGTGGCGCTGTAAAAAGCTAGACCAATTACAGATCTGCTCGGCCCGCGGCAGATAACATCTCGTGCACAAACTTATCTTGTGCCCTCATTGGTCATGTGCGCATTCGTGTGTTGGAGGAGGGGCTCTGTAAGGAAGTCTGAAGGAAGGGGCAGATTTGTAATGCTTGAGTTGTGATGATAATCAACACCCAGCTTTTCCAATACCTTTTGGTTTTTAATGTATACTTTAAAGAAATAATATATGTTTTAAACATTATGAGGATGTGATGTGTACATGGGTATTCTTGCCTGTGTCCTGTTATGGCCGCCACCCTTCCCTTACCCTCCTGTCAAGTGTCTGTGTGAATTTACAATACATTTTTCTCATATTGTCTTCCTCTCACCCCCAGCATGCCAACCAGGCTTCTTCAAGGCATATGCTGGAAACACCAACTGTTCAAAGTGCCCTCCGCATTGTTTCAGCTATGGAGAAGGGGCTGCTATCTGCCGCTGTGAGACGGGCTTCTTCAGGGCGGAGAGAGATCCTCCATCCATGGCTTGTACACGTGAGTATACCAGCAAACAGGGGCTTAATGATTACTTATGACATATTACTCATTAGACACATAGATTCCCTGGCTTTTAGTCATCTATTATGATGCGAGCTATGTCATGGGGGAGCTTTGAGCCTCACATTAAAGATCTCTATACTTGTGTAGGCCGAACATACTGGGTAAATGATTGCTTTGTCTCTGGAGTTGGTGGATTACTCCAGTGGTTTCTCAGTATTAGCTGTGGCCGTAAATCCAGTCTCGTCTGCAAGACTTATCTGGTATGAAACTGCATTAGTGAGTCTCTGGATGAATTACATGGCTTTTGTTCAGCTGCCTCGTCTTCATTGATGATTCACCGACTGTCATTACGACTTCATATTTGCATTAAATTAGAGTTTAACCGGACTAATTCTCCTTTAATTAAAAAGCCATTTAGCTGTCAATGAGATAGACGGGGGCCACGTCTGAGAGCTCCACTGGGTGAAAGAGTGTATTTGTCTTTTATGGAAGCACAAAGCCAAGTTATTGTGGAGAAGCTGTGGGTTTACAGTTCCCTGCGAGATGCACTGATTGCAGAGACAATCTTCAGAGTGGCTGACTCCTCATGCAATATTTTCATCTCTAAATTTAGACTCAGATGATGAAACATCCTGCTTCTGCTCATAGCAATCTATGCATTTAATACCTGCAGGCCTTTTCAGTGCAACAGCAGTCTCATATTGTTGGAAAGATATTATATTCAATAGTGCTGAAAATAACTTGTATTATTATTACTGATCTGTCAGGTTGAAATACAGAATGGCAAAATATCATTTAGTATGAGGAAATTAGATTAATAGCCATGGTTCATAGCATCTACATTATATAAAAAGTGTAAAACACCAGCCTAAATCCCTTCTTTAAAATGGGTTTAATCATTTATCTACTTGTGAGCATTGAATTATGGAGTTCAAGTTACCAGGCTCAACACATAAAGCACACCTTGTGTTAGGTGTCAGTTCAAGGGTTCTTCAACAGTTGTTGGTAGTTGTTGAACTAAATCTTCCAGGGTAAACAAAATCTTAAATCTCTAAGGCTGCTTTTTCTCCCGGTACAAGCACTGTGTATAACTAAAGGCTTGTGGGAGTATGACAACCCGGCAAACAGAGGTGTAGACTAATACATCTATCCTAACAAGCTGTGAGTTCTGTGTTTACTCACATAATGGAATTTAATCAAGAGCTTGTATGCTAGCACATAAAACTGGTATGTTAACAAAGGTAGAGAGCAAGAAAGAGAAGATGTCACAGGAGGAGAGATAAAGGTGAAGAGAAAGTGTAAAGGCGGCTGGATGGAGTACACAGTGAAGAGAGAAAGGAAGGAGGGTGCTGATACCAATCTCCCCCTAGAGGAGAATGGGAGCTGATTGATGGCAGTGGGGTTGCTTTGCAGGAGGCGTGGATTCTCCTCGATGGAGAGAATAGAGGAGGTGAGATGCCGATAGACGCCGAAAGAGATAAAGAGAGAGAGATTGTACAATCGCTGACAGAAGTAGAGGAGGGGTAGGAGGAGCTTTCCTGTCTGCTGAGATTTTTAGCAAAGGTAGGGAGGTAGAGGAATGAAGGGAAGGTGAAGGTAGCATCCCATTGTCTAGGCAGACAGTGAGTTTGGCAGGATGGGAGTGTTCAAATCCCTCAGGCCTTTTAACTCCACCCTGTTGACAGCTGGCTGCCTGCTACAGCACAATACTTACCCTGACACACACACACACACACACACACACACACACACACACGCACATTCAGAGAGCACAAAAATAGCTCAACAAAGTGAAACGTACAGTAAGCAAGGTGAAATACCTACACTGTATGAATGTTTACTTAGCTCCAGAGGAATTTATATAGGAGTTTTTTGGTAGGGCTTATTATTATCAAGTGTATGCTACAATGTACCTGTGTGAATTGTGTATACATTACCAGACTTTGTTAATAGGATTTAGAATTCAGTCTTAGATTAGGTGTTCCTCAGGGGTCAACTTTGGGTCCTGTGCTTTTCTTAGTGCATGTGGAGTGTGATCTCTCCTGCATGATAATATGGGTAACTTGGTTAATGTTAAAACTGCTTTGATGAAAGTGGAGTGTCCCTAAAAATCCATGACAACGAGGCAAACAGTGGATTCCAGTTGTTTTGTTTGTCTGGCATGTGTTCCTCTCTTTTGTTTTCCTTGTCCTGAGCCTCCACACTACACACTGACATTTGCAAACTTTTGCAGGATAGTAAAAAAACAGTGATTGTCTGCAGTTCAATAAGGTGATGTCTGTCAGTTTTTAAAGAGATAAGCAAAGAAAAAATGCTTGCCGATAAGAAAACTCCATCCATATGAAACACTTGTAAAAAAAGCATGGGCCTATATTAAGATAGGAGACCAAACAGGATTCTGTGGATTTTAAATGCTGTCGGTCAATTTAAACTCCCAGTCCTGGACATTCCTGTACGTAACGATGGTAATTGAAAGTGGCAGGATGTGTAATACTACAGAAAAGAGCAAGTGGATAGATGGTCAGAATAAAATCCGTATTTAACATCATGTGAAGCCTCACTTGGGTCTAATTCAGCTGCTAGGCTTTTATATTGATCTTTTCAAAAGAATAAAATACATTGTTTCATTTCCAGTGGGCTTAGAAGCCATAAAATGCTGTACTGCTTAAATCCCACAGGTGAAAGTACCTTTTGACTGTTTTAGCTTTTTCATTCCTTTTTCCTACTTCTAATAGGCCCTCCATCTTCTCCCCGCAACCTGCTGTTTAACCTCAACGACACCTCTCTGATACTGGAGTGGTCCCCCCCCAGCGACACCGGGGGTCGCCGGGATCTCACCTACAACGTCCAGTGCAAACGCTGTGGCCCCGAGCCAGATCAGTGCCGTTCTGTGAAGAGGAGCTTCGCTACCTACCACGTCGGTTAGGTCTGACCAATGCCACGGTCACTGTCATGGACTCTCAGCACACGCCAATTACACCTTTGAGATCGAGTCCCTCAACGGTGTGTCAGAGATGAGCTCCTTCCCTCACCAGTCGCCATCGTCACAGTCAGCACAGATCAGGGTGGTGAGTGTTGAATTGTACTTGATGTACAACGTCAATTTACATGAGTTAATTATATGTGGTATATCACTTTGACTGCAACACTGTGATCTTCGAAAAGTTAATTTAAACCATTTAATGAAAGGTAGGATTATTTCAACTAATTAGTTAGTGTTGTAGGTACTGCTGCAATATATTCATGTTTGGTGTAAGCATAGGTCAGCCTATTTGTTCAATGATACATCAATCAGATTCATCAAGAGTCTGACTATTAATGAATCTCCCACATTTCCTTCCTGAAGCAGTTATACCAGTACAGGGGTTATTTATTATTAAAACAAATTAACACCACTGTGATCGAGCAAGCATACCTGCTCATTTGAATCCATGTTCATGATAAACAGCTGTAATATTAACTATTGTTGAAGTAACTGGTTACAACATTGTAGAACTTTTGCTATGCGGTTTTTTTTTTTTTTTTTTTATTATTCTTTGTTCATAGCAACCATCTTTACTGTTGTGGTTTGCACCTTTGATGTAGATAGAGAAATACAAAAATAGTTAAATAGAAAATGATCTTACAAGTAATTTTGCTGTAGTATTTTTAGTTTTGCATCCTTAACTGCTGCTCTAAATGATGACAGTATAGGCCAAGAAGAGGTTGTCTCTACCTGCCTACTCCAAATAAAAAATGCTATGCTGAAAGGCCTATATTTCCTCTGGGGCCATGGTTTGTACGGGAACACTTATGCTTTTAATTTGGTGATTTGCAAACACAGTGTTTTCTGTTTTCTCCCTCCTCCCTCCCGTCCTCCCTTGACTATTCTCTCTCCATGTTTTTTCAATTGGGTTTTCTGCCATCCTCCCCTCTTTCCCTCCCTCTCTCTCTCGCTCTCTCTCTCTCTCTCTCGTGTTTTCAATGTTTGTTTTTTTCTTTTCTTTGTGCTCTCCTTAATTTTTTCCTCTCCTTCCCTTTATCCTTGTGCTGCTGTGGGAGTCAGGGAGCAATACATTTTCTCATACAGCCAAAACACATTAAATGCATTATTCCATGTCACAGGGACAGCTCTAGCCTTTACAGGTACTCAATGTTACATGCAGCCTTTTTATATCATTAGGGTGCCCAGTTTAGCACATAGGCTGGGCAGGTCCCCGAGCTGTACACACGACCCATTTGATCACTAATATACCCAGCTGCAGCTGTTTAAAATGCTCATGGGAAGAGGTAGATTCCTGGCCATCCGTCAGTGATAAGCAGCCTGATGAAGTATGTTACTACTATCACCTTGAAATAAGTGTTTTCATGTGCTATTCGAAAACGCTATTGATTGGTTATATGTAGGCTATAACTGCACTGGGAGTTCTCCAGTCATGAGTAAAGTTTGAAAAAGTATTCCTCCTTATGCCAAAACACACATTTCAATGTTATATTGTTAAGAAACCACTGTATTTGTGGATAATACCAATTAAAGGTGTAATTTGTATTTAATTATAGCACTTGATAAACTCCATAAACTCCCCGGGCGCCGTTCAAAATGGCAGCCCACTGCTCCTAACACTAGATGGGTCAACGCAGAGAAACAATTTCCCCACGAGGGATTAATAAAAGTCCATCTTAATCTTAATAACTTCAGTCATCTCTTTTCAATTCATATTTTCCACTTCTCTCATTATACAACTTACACAAGTATTTGAGTTCACATGCAGTCTTACCTTTCTATTTTCACACCTCAATTAGTTATTTCAAGGAAATATCACTGACATGTATATAGGACCGGCTGTCTTTGTTGAGAATGGTGGAGGATGATTCATGCACACAAATAGCCCACACTGTACCAATTACTACTGTCAGTTATAATATTGTCATATTGTGACTTTTCCCATGGAACTGTACATTATTTCACGGATAACACCAGTATGTTTTACAACCTGCAGCAGCCATATAACCGTTAACTCATTTATTACTTGTCGGAAATGTATCTAAAATGGTTAATTCTGCAAGGAATACATCTGATTTAGATATATCATTAGTTGCTTTGTGGAATTATTGTAAAATAAGGAGTCATCTTCAGTCCAACTTCTTTTTGTTTAACAATTCCTGAAGTCACAGATTAAATCAAAAACATATGTATTTATTTACATAACATTAAAACCAGCTTACTCCTGTGTGTCTGACCTCCCTTACTATAGAAGAGCTAAAGTGCCACTTCACAATTAATAGTTAGAATGCCACCATTTGTTGAGAAATTAACCAGACAAATGAATATTACTTCAACAAATGTGTATACAGTTGTACAAATGTAGTGGGTTTTAAATGGTACATAGTACATCCTTACAGTCATTACTAATACAGTAATCGTCAAGACTGCTAACACTGTAAAACGGATTGTGTTGGAGCTGTGGTACAGGGCTTTTGTTGCAGTCAGTACACATATTACTGTGAAACACAGTGTGTATTAGAGGAACCTGGAGATTCATTATTTATTCACCACAATAATGAATGTTTATTTATTGTATTTTTTTTTTTTAAAGAAAAAATCAATGTATGTTGAAGTACTGCAACCACTGTTAAACAGCAGCTACAACATGACACTGTAAGAGACTTCAGACAGGCACATATAGTTTGAGAAAAATACCTAACACAAGCAGCTATATGAAACCTGCCCATTAGGTCAACTCAAAGGAAACCATGCAGGCCCAAAAATTAAATTGTCCATACTGCAGTAATTTGTTTTTTCTGCGACTCCAGTGATATGCATACATACAAATACTTTTGCACACATGCTTCCCTAGACACTTCCACCAAAACCCTTCTGATGGGCTAGTTTAGAAATGTGCAACCGAAAATTCTGATACCATTAGCATAGTGGTTGCCATCAGCAGAAAAATAAGTCGTCCATGTGAATGTCTCTTTGTTGTGAAGGAATATCAAGAGTCGTCTGTAATAAGGTACGCTGGCCACAGATAATTAGATGATCATCAAAACGCAGATGGTAAATGTCTGTGTCAGTACGCTTAGTATATGATTTGTTGTGCAGATGATAGGGCCGCTTTGACAAAACACACACACACACAGACACAACCACACACACACACACACATTAGTGGTATATAAAAGTTAAGGCTGTGATTATTCTTGTCAGGCAAAAGCTATTCAATATTTTTGTGATTCATCCAGTAAAGCACATGATGTGTGCACAATGCATCATCTCTATAACACACTCACATTCACTGACACTTTGTGTGGGGAATTACAAAGAATCATAAGGATTAACAGCAGGGGGGTGTCATGGCCTGGAATAAATCCTCGTATTTGGAGAAAGACAAAAATAGTCAGTGGAAATTAAGAGTGCATTTCAAGTTATTGTAGTCGGCACCAGAAACGTGGCACTGCCGTGAACCTACAGACTTATAACTTCACAGCTTAAAGAGCCTGTGACACGGTTTTCCCCCATCATCCAACCCATCAATTTGAGTAAATATTGTCCCCTTGAAAACCGTTACTGAACTGATTTTGGATATTTGTACTTTGATAACCATTAATCTGCCCTTCAATGTTGACAATTTTCTGGATCTTCTCGCGGATTCTTCAAGTCCCGCCAAATGATGGGTGACGTCATTGCGGGCACAGCGCTCCAGCTGCACCGTCCAGGATCCCAGCTTCTGCATGTAAACCTTTATATATATACAGTCAGATGTAAACGCACGACGGTGCACACAGCAGCAAGCTCAGACAGCGATGACAGGTTAATGTTGAACGTGTCTGAGAGCTCATATGAGGCTGAGGGATCGGTTTATGTTGTATCTGTTAGAAGTTTAGGAATGAGGTACGTCAATATGGGCGATCATATGGTCATGTAGCCAGTGGTGGAATGGGACTAAAATCATCCCGGGACTCTCGACCGGCCCACTTCGGTACCGCTAGTAAATTGTCAACGGGGGGAGTGGGGGATGTCAGGGGCGGCGGGTGCCGTAGATAGTAAATGTAAATATGTAAATATTTGTGTCACTGCATCCTGGTAAAATACAAATATAATGTATAATGTCTGTGTCTTGACCTTAGCGCTGCTAGCCACCTGTGCCCAGGGCCACCTTAATGCACGGGCTGACCTGGGCTGAAGCCCAGGGGCCTACGGAGATCAGGGGCCTATCATGAGCCAATAAAAAAGTTTTTTAAAAAAGTTTTTTTTTATTAAAATACATTTAAAAAAACATTTAAATAAACAAAGTCTTGGCTTTCAGAATATGAAAACTTTTATTTCCAAAATCACACGATAAATAAATTTCTGAAGCTTGTAAAGGGAAGATGACAGCTCTCACTCGCCACTCACTCCCCCTCCCTCCGGATGACATTATGAATGTAGGCGTATAGTAATCATAGATAACACGGCAGGGTCCGTTACAGTTTGTTTTCATCTGTTTTCAATAAACAAAGTCTTGGCTTTCAGAATATTAAACTTGAATAGAATATGTTTCACATGTGACGTATTCAAATTGCGCGTGATTGGTGACAGATGAAGGTTGTTTAGGAGAAAAAGTTGTAGAAGAAAAAGTTTTGAGAGTGGCGCTCGGAAAAGGAAATTGTTGAGGGAAAAGGAGTTTCGAGACAAGCAGCTATTACAAAAATGCCGAAGCCTACAGGTTATTTAAACCTGTAGGCCAGGATGAGGAGGAAGGACAGATGAGTTCTGGTACCGAGCGGCCGCGGGGGCCTCGGAGCCAAGTAGGCCGTCTGGTTCTGATAGCGATGGAGTAGCGGGAGAGGAAAAAACAGACAGGAGGGACATTATCCGTTGGAGGAGATGGAGGAGGACGATGAGGACTTGCTACGTGGAGGGGAGCCAACGGCAACCGGACAAATACATGAGGGAGGCCCAATACGTCACTCATCTGGAGGAGAGGACCAGGCGCTCGTAGAGCAGAGTGGAGAAGTGCGATCACAGAGCACTGCCGAGGCTATACATGACTTGTGCATTTGTTGTTTAAATAGGGGGCCTACAAAAACTATCAGCCCCAGGGCCTGATGGCAGGTTAAGGCGGACCTGCCTGTGCCCTGTACTTACGAAGCCAGTTCAAACAGACCCTGGATATGTTTGAGTAACAAACAAACTAACAACAACAAACTACAAACGAGATCTCGCTAAGCGGTCCTACGACGCTGGTTATCAACTCGGTAAATCAAGCCAGGGTCTTTCTCTCCAGCTGAGAGCGCGTTCACGTCTAAGACACGAGTGGATCTGACCTTTAATTACATTGTCTCGAGTGTGTTTCGTCAACATAATGTGTTGCTTAAAATAATACTTTGCATACAGTCTGTGACACTGTGAGTGTTGCACGGCCAGATGAGGCTGGAGAAGCTGACTCAGATCAGGAGATATATGAATATATTATGATATTTATATGATCGATGATCTGATTGATGATGTAATATGAATGAATAAGTGCGACACGCGTCGGCGTCTTCTCCTGCATACTGCAGTTGTAAACTGTATTTTCTTATCCTGTAATATGACTTGAGAGATTTAAACTCCGCACACTGAGTTGATCTCTTTTCTATAGGACCGAGAGCGGGCAGCGTCAGGTAAAATAAGTTATTTAGCCTTCCAAACCTGAGCCTCACGCGCCGCCTATGGGGGATGTGCTAGTTACTTATCCGACGCGGCCCACTTCGGTACCGGCCCATCGGGATTCGTCCCGATGGTCTCAGTCCGCCACTGCACCCAGCCACGTAAACTGTCAACGGGGGGAGCCCTTCGTGCGGGGAAACGGTGACCTAGTGTCCCGATCGGAGTGGGAATAATAATAATAATCCGTGCATTTATCCATTAATTTCCCCAAATTGTGGTAAAAAAAACACCGTTTAATCCACGTTGTGGTGTACTAAAACTACAAAAGCATCGGTTTGTTTTTCATCAGGACATGCAGGACCGACTCAAACAAACGATTTTTAATCATCATCCTCACGATCATTTAATGTATCATATGTTCGCCGAATTGACATGAAAGCACTAATAATGTATTTGTCATTTCATCATCCACTGAGTTTACAACTACAAAAATAATCGATTTGTTTTTATCACATCCGACGGGAGGAAATTCAGCAGCTCTCACTCCCGATTTTTTAATCCTAATGTAATCATCATCTTCACCACGATCATTTATGTTTATGTTCGCCGATTGACATGAAGCACTGACAAATAATAGAATATACTGTAGTCAACTTCATTAAAACGTTATTAACTAACTCAGTAATTCACCATTTCTACGCATAAAACAACACTTCAGTCAGTGTTTGGCTCTCGACGTGCGTTTTCCCGCATTGACGTCACTTCCGGCTTCCCCCAAAACTTCAATATGAGTCGATGGAATTTCCCCGCGATGTTCGAAATTATTGATATTTAACGGAACGGTATCGCTTTTTCTTTTTTAAATTGACGGTTCGAGATTACTAGTAGCCCAATATTTCATTGCACAACAGTTGTTGGGATGCTGTCACAGGCTCTTTAAGGGAGGTTCACATCCACCACAATCGTCAATGTTGTTTTACCAGCTTCTAAAAAACTTTCATGGCCATCAACTACATCCTTCCGTAATCTGCATTAAAGCCATTCAGAGGGGAAATAGCACATGATCATTCCCCGCATTGGGATACCTTTTCAAATTTGCATATGCACAAAACGGGCAATATCCTACCAAACACCAGACAAGTGACACGAGGATGGAGAAGGTAAAGTGAACAGAGGAGGAGTGTAATGAGGGAGTAAGCCTGTGAGGGAAATGTAGTGAAAGAGTAAGGGACGAAGGGAAAGAAAGAGGATATGTATTATGAGAGCAGGAGAAGATTGGGACAGAGACTGATGAAGTGACAGAGAGGGTAAGAGATGATAGAAAATGAGAAGCAGAGAATGAGTGTACGATTGAGTGTTTATGTTTATGTTTATTAAGGATCCCCATTAGCTTTTGCTCTCGACAAAAGCTACTCTTCCTGGGGTCCGACACTTAAAACAATACAACAATAACCCACAACAATAATACAGCAACATTTAGGACATAAGTCCTGACATCATTAACAACATTAAAACATCACCAATATCATCAACAACATGCGATTAATTTAAATTAGGGTTCACAGCTCACAAGGGTACATGGTCATTAGTAGATGGCCCTTCAATCTCTTCTTGAAAGAGGCTCTGGACTCTATTTCAACAAGGTAGTTTGGCAATGAGTTCCATTCCTTTATAGCTCTATAAGACACAGAAGATTTCAGAAGATGTGTCCTGGGTTTAGGTGCCAGTAGATGGCCTGGTGTAGCTTGTCTAGTCTTATGGTCATGCTCGTCTCTTGTGTAAACTATTTGATCATAAAAATACAGTGTTTTTTGCTAAATTGGAAATTTTTTAGAAAAGTGATAACACGAGTGAGGGAGGAAGAATACAAAAACAAGGGGAATTAGCTGACAAGACATGTGGGCAAAGGATAAAGAGTGCGGGGGGAGATGAAGAGTCACACAGAGACATCTGTGCACCTGTGTGTGTGCACTGTGTAAACCTACAGACTCAAAGGTTGTTTTGCTTTGTGATTTTAGATAGTGTACAAAAACGTTTTGCTTATATGCTCCTCACTTCCCATTGGTCAACGGCCTGATATTACGATCAAAAGTCCCAACATTTTTCCTAATTGATTGATTTTCAGGATTAAAGATTTGTCAGATTAATAGGCTTTGGACAGATTTTTCTTTTTTCTTTGAAGAAGTTTCATGACGTGTCTTGGATGAGTATTTTTCTACAAATAAACATTACAAACCATCATAAAGTATTTTAAATACTTAAAAAAATCAATTTCTGTGCCTTTATTTATGTTTTATTTTCTTCAATTTGGCAGTGAATGGGTGGGGGTGTTGAGATAGTGATATTACACCCACATATATGAGAGAACCTAATACTGGTTTTCTGATTTGTATCATGGTACTGTATCATATCTCACTCGTATTGCTAGGCTTTTTATTTTATTTGGAAGCCAATCTGATGTCCCATGAGCAAGGAAAATAAGGTTCCCCTTGTGAAGTATGAGGAATATCGTTATGTATGGAGGAAGATAAGGACGAGGCACTCTGAATATACAAGATATGTGTAGACAAGATGTGTACTGTGTCATCACAGTGAAAAGCAATAAGGCTTTTATTTGTATTGTTTCATAGCTGTTATAAACTGAGGAGGGTAATGTTTGTTCTGCTGAAACTGAGAATAGGCTTGCTTTTTGTTTTTCATATGCAATAAGTTCCAGGCTGCATCTCGCCTATAACGCCACCATCTCTGCAATGATCTCTCATCCTTTGCTTCGCCTCCTCACCGCTGCCTTTGATTTCAAGAGCTGAACTATTCTGCAACATTTGTTGATGTGGTCCTGCAAGTAAATGCTGCAGAATTGTGCTCCTCTTGGAATTGTTCTTCTTCGCTGACCACCTGAGAGGAACCCACCTTCATCGGCTATGCATGGCAAAGAGACAGTGATGGCCAACACAACACACACACAACACTTAAACAATAATGCGCTTTCATACAGAACATGTTGCCTTGGAATTATTGCCACTGATAAAATGTTATACTATTGTATTCAATGTCTTTTTTTACAACCCAAATATACATATGGATATGGGACACAAAACTAACTGCAATAATTTAGGGTTATTAGAGCCTCAAATATTCAAACAATTCACAATAATTAAGATTAAAGCATGTATATAATTTTTTAGACATTTTAGGAATTTTTAGGAAGATAGCTTTAGTAGGGTAATGAAATGCAACACATATCTGGACCAGGGATTTTATTTTACCAGCGTCTTTGAGCACTTGTGAGAATAATGTATTAGTATGTGTATTATTATACACCATTCAAACTTCTACATCAGTTGATTCTGCCTCAGTATAGGGAACACTGGCTTTGAATGTTGGCATTTGGACACAAATCATTTTGGGTGCTATAGACATAATTCTTATAGTATTGTTCCATCAGTTTTCCAATGAAGTTGAACAAATTGGTTTCACCCCTGTTTTCACGCAGTTTGACACATGTTTTTTATAGAGTTTCTCGATTGGTTAACCCACAAGCTATCTCTGTTCAAATATCAGAAAGAAACAATACAATTACAACATTACATTGCATTTAGCTGACGCTTTTATCCAAAGCGACTTACAATAAGTACATTCGACCAGGAAGACACAACCTTGAAGAAAACAGAATCATATAAGTACATCAGGTTTCATAGAGCCAAGTATTTCAAGTGCTACTCAACTGGCTATAGATAAGCCAGTGCTTTGTTAGTATCTAAGTGCTTTTTATTTTTTGTTTATTTTTTATTTATTTTTATTATTTTTTTCATTTTATCGCTCGAAGTGGAGTCAAAAGAGATGCGTTTTCAGTCTGCGCCGGAAGATGTGTAGGCTTTCTGCTGTCCTGATTTCAATGGGGAGCTCATTCCACCATTTTGGAGCCAGGATAGCAAACCCACGTGTTTTTGCTGATGAGAACTTGGGTCCCCCTCGCAGCGAGGGTGCAGCGAGTCGTTTGGCTGATGCAGAGCGTAGTGCACGCGCTGGGGTGTACGATTTAACCATGTCCTGGATGTAGGAAGGGCTAGAACCATTCACAGCATGGTACGCAAGTAGTGTCTTGAAGTGGATTCTAGCAATTACTGGAAGCCAGTGGAGGGAGCGGAGGAGCGGCGTGGTGTGGGAGAATTTAGGAAGGTTGAAGACCAGGCGAGCCGCTGCATTCTGGGTGAGCTGCAGAGGTCGGATGGCACATGCAGGTAGACCAGCCAGGAGGGAGTTGCAGTAGTCTAGGCGTGAGATGACGAGAGCCTGGACCAGAACCTGCGTCGCTTTCTGGGTCAGGAGGGGACGCATCCTCCTGATGTTGTAAAGTATGAGTTTCAGCAGATGGTCAGTACAGTACAATGTAGACAGTACAGAGACAGTTAGACAGGTGGAGGGAGACGAGGACAGGTATTTCCTCTACATGATCTGCCTTCCAGCTGCTCTGGTGTTGTTAAATTCTAGTGTGTAGGAAGCGGCGGGCCTCACAAACCAGCCTGCCGCCTCTGGGTCTCAGGGCCTGCTCTGAGATGTAGATGTTCTGGATGACTTCCAGATCTCATTAACCTTGGGCTGAATACTGAGAGTCAGATCAGAGCCCCAACGGCCACTGGGTCAGGTTAGTATTCTCTCACCCTCTGATACTTGCCTTAGAAGTGTGTTCAGTATATACTGAAGTATACATCCTCAAACTCTCCCATTTCCAAGTCTTATTTAAAGGAAATCTACACAACATACTTTAAACAAGATTTTGTTTTGTCTTCTATAGCACTTTCTATAAGACACATCTATGATGGATACTGCATTGCAATATGTAATGCGTAATGTACGTGTAGTACATATGCACAACACATTTTAGTAATTTATTAAAGCCTTAACGAAGGTTTTATATACAGTGCACTTTATAAAATACATCAAATTAGACTATTTCTTATGAACATAGATAGCCATGTAATCAAATTTAAAAGTTTTGAATTCAGTGACTGATAAAAGCTTACATTTCATAATGTCGCTTATTATAAATTATTCTTTGTGATGTTTGCTGATTCTTCTGGGTAACCTTCACTTCACTTTGAATATTTCTCATAGTCTTTGATGTAAGGATCACCATTCAGTACAATACATATTCTCTCAATGTGAAAAGCCTTAGTATAGCTGATGCAGACACGATCTCTCTTTTCATATTTGCAATGACACTGTTTAACCAGAATGTCTTTAAATAAGCTCAACCATAGTTTGGTTAATAAACAAATCTAATTCAATAATATAAGATGTTGAGCATCATCAAGGTTTAGAACTTTATGAATGTGCAATGTCAGTGTGTTCACTTTTGATATGGGCTTCACAGATATGGTTCCCTACCTCTATTTATTTCATTAAATGTGATTCTGATAAAATTGTTACAAAAGAGATTCATTTTAGCAACACACAAGACATCCTTTCAGTTTTGCCCTGCTGCCTCCTTCCACTCTGCCTTTTTGTTTTGGGTCCCTACTCACTGTCACCAGTCCATCAGCAGCCAACATGCAAACTATCCAATACTGAGTATTTTTCATCTGTATGGATTGGACGTCTTCTCAAGGGAAAAAACAAGGTTTATTGTTCCGATTGTTATACTCAGAGCTCATTTTGTCGCACAGGAGGTAAAATCTCCAGACTTCATTTACGTTTGACAATCCGTCTAGTTCAACGTTCTTTCTGTCACTGCTGAAGCCATGTGTAGCGGTTTGTGTTTGTGTGTCGCTAACCTCCTTGCCACCATGTGTGTGTCCATCTTGGGGTGATGCATGGTCAGCCATTGTACAGCTCCACTGTGGCCTTGGAACAGAGTCTGGCCCGACAGATTGCAGCGAGGTGCGGAGAAGAACATCCCCTCAGTTCAGTGAAGGTCGGGCAGAGGCATCATTAGGTTGACAGAGTCTAAAACTGGGTCTTGTGGGGTGGGGGTGTTGAATGACGTTTTTTTTACTCAAGGACAAGCTGGTATCAGAGGTTAATGACAGAGGCAGCCTTGGTACGCCATAGGGGAGGCCACTTATAATACTGATGCACATGGTGCGTGCATGTAAAGATTTTGAAGGGAAATATCAATGACAAAATGTTGGAACTGGAATTGAATCAACGATCCACCTTTTTAACATGTCTACTACTTTTATTCTTACTCTCATTTCAATTGCATTAGAGGCTAACAAGGATTTTAAAAAGACAAATAGTCTTGTACAGAGTCTGATATAGGGCTGGCTGTCAAGCCCTTGGGTATATTTGCAGTTGTCCCCGCTTGAAAGGGATGGTACAGTCCATAGGAGGTTTTCACTGGTTTTCACTCGTACAATGACCACAACTTTGTTTCTTTTGAGTTCTTCTTTACTTTCGTATTTGTTGTTGCAGTACAGCTTATGTTGTAAGTTGTAAGCTGTAAGGTAAAAAACCTTAAATGAAAAATAAAAATTAATTACTATAAATACAATGCACATCAAATAATCAATGAAAAAATACATGCTTTACATATAGTTTTTTAACACTTGTGAATATTGTTCTTACTTTCTAAATGTATTTTTATAAATTATGTTTTAAACTTATGCAGTCTCATTAAAAATGCAAATATAGACTGAATTCTTAGCAGCATGCAAACCGTTTTTACCAATCTACATATCTCAATAAACAAAACACACTCGTTTTTAAATCAACAATCATGTTGCTTTAGCTTGAGGACATCAAACAAACAAATGACACTGAACTAGAGCGCACGTTCTAACGTGCGCCACGAACGGTAAGTTGTATGACTTGACTAAACACACAGTTTCGTCTCACGGCCGCTTCTCCAGCTTTGTATGGCTGCACCAGTGTCTGCTTCTTCGACGTTTATTCTGCTGGTTCGTTGCTGCTGCTGGACTCACGCTCTTTAGTGTGTCCCTTTCCAGCTTGGATTACTGCCCTTCTTTCAGGTGCGTTGCTTTTAAAGGTGCAGCGACGCTGATTAGCAATTAGAGACTGATTTCAGACAGCTGCCCACTCTGTCAATCAGCCCGACTTTTTAAACCCCTTGATCTCCTGTGAGGATTTTTCAAGTTGACTTCACACTGGCCATTTCCAATAAATGTAATCCATACACGTGTAAATGACTAAACATTCTTTTTACGGATAAAACTAAATATGAAAAAAGTCTGCACCAAACCTGGTTGTGTTAACCTCCATTCCTCTGTCCTAATTGTTCCCATCTGATCAGAGAAGTTGTGGTTTCAAACGCTTCCTTGTACTCCCCACAGCTCCATTTATCACAGGCAGCCATGGAGACACACAAAGGCACTTGGTGCTTTAAGGTTGAATCCCTTTCAAATTGCTCAGCTTGTGTTACCTTGTTAAATCGATGGGCTTGGTGTGTCAACCGGCAGCAATGGAAATCTCACCAGGCAGGAGACTTTTACATGCCTCTGTGACGTGGAAGTAATTTTGAGGTTCAGAAAAATGCAATTAAAAGCCATCTCTAATGTGTCTAACTTGTGTAGCAAGCTTTTCAGTTAATTTTCTTAAGAAGAGAAACTGCTTGTATGCCTTCTGTTTTATCAACACACACTGGTGCAGTCACTTACTTCAATTAACATGTTTGTTTTACAAAAGGAGTTCCCTTGCTTCTTCTCCTTATTTCAATTAGTCTAGAAAAGGAGACCCGATTTATTTTTTTCATGCAATGGCGATACAAAATCCAACTTTTCCTATTCATTCTTTAATTTTTATTACAAAAAAGCTTGTGTTTGATAGTAATACATGTGTTGTGTGTGAATGTGTTAGCAACAAAGAATTCTTCATTACACACTTTCTTACACAAGGCTTCAGGAATAAGTTCAGCAGCTAGGGCTGGATGAGACTCATTTTGGATGCACCAAACCAGGGTATTAAAACCCTTCTCTGTTTGAAAAGACTTCTGGGAATTTAAGCTTTAAACATATTCTCTCCAAAAATGATTGAAAAAAATTGCAATTTAATCTTATGCTCCTGACGTCTGAGATGTAGAAATAATGGTGACTGTACCTTCCCTCCTATTTATGTAAGTATATGTATTCACGTTAAGTAGTATTGCAATGTTTTATTTATTCAGCTTTAACACTTGACTGATATATTGTGTCACAGTGCTCAAATGTGAGTTTATTTTAGCATAACATTGTCTATCTTTCTATTTTTGCAAAGATTCTGCTGCAGAATAAGGTGCACAAGGCAGCCGCATATCAATTAAGGTTCATTTGTCCTTATTATATGTTTGTGTATGCGCTGACACACTCATGTGACACAGGTGTTCGAGTGAGTTCCTGACGTGTGTGCCAAGTAATTTGAGTCACTGCTGTGTGTGGTTGCTCCAGTCCTGAGACATATATTGGGTTTTTTGGGAGGCAGCTGTGCCCAAATCTGTAATACATTTTTGTGTTTTAGATGTCTTGTGTGTAGTTTTTATCGAGGCACCAAGAGCCTGATTGTGCTGTCTGCTCACAGGACCGGTCTTCGTTGTTGTTGGTAATGAAACATGGACGTATGGTGGTGCATATTAAACAATGGTGACTGAGCTGTGGTGGGATGTGAAGTGGTTTGTCTCTAGGGAGAATGTCCAGGGTGAAGGGCTACAGTTTTCATCATCAACCTCATGTTGCCTTTTTTTACAAGTAGCTCTTGATCCAGTGACATGTGAAGGAAGTCAATATTTGTGTTCAACAGTTTATTGGACAGATTGGCTGGGTTTATCGTATTGAAGGCCAAGCTGAAGTCAATGAACAGGAGGCGGGCTAAGGTTGACTTTAAGTGTGGAGGTTGCCATGTTGACAGCATCCTCAACAGACCTATTTGCTCTGTAAGCAAACAAACATATCCATCAGAGGGCTGGTGCTCGATTTCAAATAGAAAGACACTCAAACACCTTCATTATGAGATATAAGGGCAATTGGTCTGAAGTCATTAGGTGGGAGATCTTGTTTTATTTTGGCACAGTGAAAATTGTCCTGAAGTATTTTGACAATATCAGTGAACATTAGAGCAAGTTGGGCTGAACAGTGGCTCAAACTTTCTTAACATGAGTTTTTGATTTAAAATAAAACACTCTAGAGTCTAGGTGTTTAGTCTCTAGAGTCTATACACTAAGTATACACAGTGTGATTTAGGATGTGTTCTTTAAAAATGCCTTTCCAAAATCACATTGAATAATTCAGCGTCAATTATTCATTGAGACTTACTAATTAGAAGGTAGTAGTAATCAGGCCTTGAAACTGTGTGAAATGTCAGGATTCAACTTTTTTTAGCGTGTAAGTTGAAAAATATGTGTTAAAAATGTTTTGCATTGCATATGTTTCTGATTCCGAAGTAACAAAAAAAGTTTAAAAGTTATGAATATTGGTGTCTGAGTGTCTGCAGAGGTCAACTGTTTGACCATTTGAATATGAATCATAATTGTTAATACTTAGTGTAAAAGTTCCAAAAACCAGAGCAGATGGTCTCATTATATTTAAGTGAACTTTCTGCATACATTTCCATATTTAAAAAGAAAACCTGATTTTCATGAATCTGTAAGTCCTTAATGCTCTGAATTATGAATTTCTGATTTTAAAAAACAATCACTGTTAAAGGTAGGAGGTAATTAACTTCAGAAACACTTTTTGTTATAATCCATGGAATGCTCTTAACATCCCGATAGCAATGAATACATTAAATGCTTTGACAATAAATATATACAAATATTTCATGTGTGGAAGCCGTGGCGCTGTAAAAAGCTAGACCAATTACAGATCTGCTCGGCCCGCGGCAGATAACATCTCGTGCACAAACTTATCTTGTGCCCTCATTGGTCATGTGCGCATTCGTGTGTTGGAGGAGGGGCTCTGTAAGGAAGTCTGAAGGAAGGGGCAGATTTGTAATGCTTGAGTTGTGATGATAATCAACACCCAGCTTTTCCAATACCTTTTGGTTTTTAATGTATACTTTAAAGAAATAATATATGTTTTAAACATTATGAGGATGTGATGTGTACATGGGTATTCTTGCCTGTGTCCTGTTATGGCCGCCACCCTTCCCTTACCCTCCTGTCAAGTGTCTGTGTGAATTTACAATACATTTTTCTCATATTGTCTTCCTCTCACCCCCAGCATGCCAACCAGGCTTCTTCAAGGCATATGCTGGAAACACCAACTGTTCAAAGTGCCCTCCGCATTGTTTCAGCTATGGAGAAGGGGCTGCTATCTGCCGCTGTGAGACGGGCTTCTTCAGGGCGGAGAGAGATCCTCCATCCATGGCTTGTACACGTGAGTATACCAGCAAACAGGGGCTTAATGATTACTTATGACATATTACTCATTAGACACATAGATTCCCTGGCTTTTAGTCATCTATTATGATGCGAGCTATGTCATGGGGGAGCTTTGAGCCTCACATTAAAGATCTCTATACTTGTGTAGGCCGAACATACTGGGTAAATGATTGCTTTGTCTCTGGAGTTGGTGGATTACTCCAGTGGTTTCTCAGTATTAGCTGTGGCCGTAAATCCAGTCTCGTCTGCAAGACTTATCTGGTATGAAACTGCATTAGTGAGTCTCTGGATGAATTACATGGCTTTTGTTCAGCTGCCTCGTCTTCATTGATGATTCACCGACTGTCATTACGACTTCATATTTGCATTAAATTAGAGTTTAACCGGACTAATTCTCCTTTAATTAAAAAGCCATTTAGCTGTCAATGAGATAGACGGGGGCCACGTCTGAGAGCTCCACTGGGTGAAAGAGTGTATTTGTCTTTTATGGAAGCACAAAGCCAAGTTATTGTGGAGAAGCTGTGGGTTTACAGTTCCCTGCGAGATGCACTGATTGCAGAGACAATCTTCAGAGTGGCTGACTCCTCATGCAATATTTTCATCTCTAAATTTAGACTCAGATGATGAAACATCCTGCTTCTGCTCATAGCAATCTATGCATTTAATACCTGCAGGCCTTTTCAGTGCAACAGCAGTCTCATATTGTTGGAAAGATATTATATTCAATAGTGCTGAAAATAACTTGTATTATTATTACTGATCTGTCAGGTTGAAATACAGAATGGCAAAATATCATTTAGTATGAGGAAATTAGATTAATAGCCATGGTTCATAGCATCTACATTATATAAAAAGTGTAAAACACCAGCCTAAATCCCTTCTTTAAAAATGGGTTTAATCATTTATCTACTTGTGAGCATTGAATTATGGAGTTCAAGTTACCAGGCTCAACACATAAAGCACACCTTGTGTTAGGTGTCAGTTCAAGGGTTCTTCAACAGTTGTTGGTAGTTGTTGAACTAAATCTTCCAGGGTAAACAAAATCTTAAATCTCTAAGGCTGCTTTTTCTCCGGTACAAGCACTGTGTATAACTAAAGGCTTGTGGGAGTATGACAACCCGGCAAACAGAGGTGTAGACTAATACATCTATCCTAACAAGCTGTGAGTTCTGTGTTTACTCACATAATGGAATTTAATCAAGAGCTTGTATGCTAGCACATAAAACTGGTATGTTAACAAAGGTAGAGAGCAAGAAAGAGAAGATGTCACAGGAGGAGAGATAAAGGTGAAGAGAAAGTGTAAAGGCGGCTGGATGGAGTACACAGTGAAGAGAGAAAGGAAGGAGGGTGCTGATACCAATCTCCCCCTAGAGGAGAATGGGAGCTGATTGATGGCAGTGGGGTTGCTTTGCAGGAGGCGTGGATTCTCCTCGATGGAGAGAATAGAGGAGGTGAGATGCCGATAGACGCCGAAAGAGATAAAGAGAGAGAGATTGTACAATCGCTGACAGAAGTAGAGGAGGGGTAGGAGGAGCTTTCCTGTCTGCTGAGATTTTTAGCAAAGGTAGGGAGGTAGAGGAATGAAGGGAAGGTGAAGGTAGCATCCCATTGTCTAGGCAGACAGTGAGTTTGGCAGGATGGGAGTGTTCAAATCCCTCAGGCCTTTTAACTCCACCCTGTTGACAGCTGGCTGCCTGCTACAGCACAATACTTACCCTGACACACACACACACACACACACACACACACACACACGCACATTCAGAGAGCACAAAAATAGCTCAACAAAGTGAAACGTACAGTAAGCAAGGTGAAATACCTACACTGTATGAATGTTTACTTAGCTCCAGAGGAATTTATATAGGAGTTTTTTGGTAGGGCATTATTATTATCAAGTGTATGCTACAATGTACCTGTGTGAATTGTGTATACATTACCAGACTTTGTTAATAGGATTTAGAATTCAGTCTTAGATTAGGTGTTCCTCAGGGGTCAACTTTGGGTCCTGTGCTTTTCTTAGTGCATGTGGAGTGTGATCTCTCCTGCATGATAATATGGGTAACTTGGTTAATGTTAAAACTGCTTTGATGAAAGTGGAGTGTCCTAAAAATCCATGACAACGAGGCAAACAGTGGATTCCAGTTGTTTTGTTTGTCTGGCATGTGTTCCTCTCTTTTGTTTTCCTTGTCCTGAGCCTCCACACTACACACTGACATTTGCAAACTTTTGCAGATAGTAAAAAAACAGTGATTGTCTGCAGTTCAATAAGGTGATGTCTGTCAGTTTTTAAAGAGATAAGCAAAGAAAAAATGCTTGCCGATAAGAAAACTCCATCCATATGAAACACTTGTAAAAAAAGCATGGGCCTATATTAAGATAGGAGACCAAACAGGATTCTGTGGATTTTAAATGCTGTCGGTCAATTTAAACTCCCAGTCCTGGACATCCTGTACGTAACGATGGTAATTGAAAAGTGGCAGGATGTGTAATACTACAGAAAAGAGCAAGTGGATAGATGGTCAGAATAAAATCCGTATTTAACATCATGTGAAGCCTCACTTGGGTCTAAATTCAGCTGCTAGGCTTTTATATTGATCTTTTCAAAAGAATAAAATACATTGTTTCATTTCCAGTGGGCTTAGAAGCCATAAAATGCTGTACTGCTTAAATCCCACAGGTGAAAGTACCTTTTGACTGTTTTAGCTTTTCATTCCTTTTTCCTACTTCTAATAGGCCCTCCATCTTCTCCCCGCAACCTGCTGTTTAACCTCAACGACACCTCTCTGATACTGGAGTGGTCCCCCCCCAGCGACACCGGGGGTCGCCGGGATCTCACCTACAACGTCCAGTGCAAACGCTGTGGCCCCGAGCCAGATCAGTGCCAGTTCTGTGAAGAGGAGCTTCGCTACCTACCACGTCGGTTAGGTCTGACCAATGCCACGGTCACTGTCATGGACTTCTCAGCACACGCCAATTACACCTTTGAGATCGAGTCCCTCAACGGTGTGTCAGAGATGAGCTCCTTCCCTCACCCAGTCGCCATCGTCACAGTCAGCACAGATCAGGGTGGTGAGTGTTGAATTGTACTTGATGTACAACGTCAATTTACATGAGTTAATTATATGTGGTATATCACTTTGACTGCAACACTGTGATCTTCGAAAAGTTAATTTAAACCATTTAATGAAAGGTAGGATTATTTCAACTAATTAGTTAGTGTTGTAGGTACTGCTGCAATATATTCATGTTTGGTGTAAGCATAGGTCAGCCTATTTGTTCAATGATACATCAATCAGATTCATCAAGAGTCTGACTATTAATGAATCTCCCACATTTCTTCCTGAAGCAGTTATACCAGTACAGGGGTTATTTATTATTAAAACAAATTAACACCACTGTGATCGAGCAAGCATACCTGCTCATTTGAATCCATGTTCATGATAAACAGCTGTAATATTAACTATTGTTGAAGTAACTGGTTACAACATTGTAGAACTTTTGCTATGCGGTTTTTTTTTTTTTTTTTTTTTATTATTCTTTGTTCATAGCAACATCTTTACTGTTGTGGTTTGCACCTTTGATGTAGATAGAGAAATACAAAAAATAGTTAAATAGAAAATGATCTTACAAGTAATTTTGCTGTAGTATTTTTAGTTTTGCATCCTTAACTGCTGCTCTAAATGATGACAGTATAGGCCAAGAAGAGGTTGTCTCTACCTGCCTACTCCAAATAAAAAATGCTATGCTGAAAGGCCTATATTTCCTCTGGGGCCATGGTTTGTACAGGAACACTTATGCTTTTAATTTGTGATTTGCAAACACAGTGTTTTCTGTTTTCTCCCTCCTCCCTCCCGTCCTCCCTTGACTATTCTCTCTCCATGTTTTTTCAATTGGGTTTCTGCCATCCTCCCTCTTTCCCTCCCTCTCTCTCTCGCTCTCTCTCTCTCTCTCTCGTGTTTTCAATGTTTGTTTTTTCTTTTCTTTGTGCTCTCCTTAATTTTTCCTCTCCTTCCCTTTATCCTTGTGCTGCTGTGGGAGTCAGGGAGCAATACATTTTCTCATACAGCCAAAACACATTAAATGCATTATTCCATGTCACAGGGGACAGCTCTAGCCTTTACAGGTAACTCAATGTTACATGCAGCCTTTTTATATCATTAGGGTGCCCAGTTTAGCACATAGGCTGGGCAGGTCCCCGAGCTGTACACACGACCCATTTGATCACTAATATACCCAGCTGCAGCTGTTTAAAATGCTCATGGGAAGAGGTAGATTCCTGGCCATCCGTCAGTGATAAGCAGCCTGATGAAGTATGTTACTACTATCACCTTGAAATAAGTGTTTTCATGTGCTATTCGAAAACGCTATTGATTGGTTATATGTAGGCTATAACTGCACTGGGAGTTCTCCAGTCATGAGTAAAAGTTGAAAAAGTATTCCTCCTTATGCCAAAACACACATTTCAATGTTATATTGTTAAGAAACCACTGTATTTGTGGATAATACCAATTAAAGGTGTAATTTGTATTTAATTATAGGCACTTGATAAACTCCATAAACTCCCCGGGCGCCGTTCAAAATGGCAGCCCACTGCTCCTAACACTAGGATGGGTCAAACGCAGAGAAACAATTTCCCCACGAGGGATTAATAAAAGTCCATCTTAATCTTAATAACTTCAGTCATCTCTTTTCAATTCATATTTCCACTTCTCTCATTATACAACTTACACAAGTATTTTGAGTTTCACATGCAGTCTTACTTTCTATTTTCACACCTCAATTAGTTATTTCAAAGGAAATATCACTGACATGTATATAGGACCGGCTGTCTTTGTTGAGAATGGTGGAGGATGATTCATGCACACAAATAGCCCACACTGTACCAATTACTACTGTCAGTTATAATATTGTCATATTGTGACTTTTCCCATGGAACTGTACATATATTCACGGATAACACCAGTATGTTTTACAACCTGCAGCAGCCATATAACCGTTAACTCATTTATTACTTGTCGGAAATGTATCTAAAATGGTTAATTCTGCAAGGAATACATCTGATTTAGATATATCATTAGTTGCTTTGTGGAATTATTGTAAAATAAGGAGTCATCTTCAGTCCAACTTCTTTTTGTTTAACAATTCCTGAAGTCACAGATTAAATCAAAAACATATGTATTTATTTACATAACATTTAAAACCAGCTTACTCCTGTGTGTCTGACCTCCCTTACTATAGAAGAGCTAAAGTGCCACTTCACAATTAATAGTTAGAATGCCACCATTTGTTGAGAAATTAACCAGACAAATGAATATTACTTCAACAAATGTGTATACAGTTGTACAAATGTAGTGGGTTTTAAATGGTACATAGTACATCCTTACAGTCATTACTAATACAGTAATCGTCAAGACTGCTAACACTGTAAAACGGATTGTGTTGGAGCTGTGGTACAGGGCTTTTGTTGCAGTCAGTACACATATTACTGTGAAACACAGTGTGTATTAGAGGAACCTGGAGATTCATTATTTATTCACCACAATAATGAATGTTTATTTATTTGTATTTTTTTTTTTTTAAAGAAAAAATCAAATGTATGTTGAAGTACTGCAACCACTGTTAAACAGCAGCTACAACATGACACTGTAAGAGACTTCAGACAGGCACATATAGTTTGAGAAAAATACCTAACACAAGCAGCTATATGAAACCTGCATTAGGTCAACTCAAAGGAAACCATGCAGGCCAAAAATTAAATTGTCCATACTGCAGTAATTTGTTTTTCTGCGACTCCAGTGATATGCATACATACAAATACTTTTGCACACATGCTTCCCTAGACACTTCCACCAAAACCCTTCTGATGGGCTAGTTTAGAAATGTGCACCGAAAATTCTGATACCATTAGCATAGTGTTGCCATCAGCAGAAAATAAGTCGTCCATGTGAATGTCTCTTTGTTGTGAAGGAATATCAAGAGTCGTCTGTAATAAGGTACGCTGGCCACAGATAAATTAGAATGAGTCATCAAAACGCAGATGGTAAATGTCTTGTGTCAGTACGCTTAGTATATGATTTGTTGTGCAGATGATAGGGCCGCTTTGACAAAACACACACACACACACACACACACACACACACATTAGTGGTATATAAAAGTTAAGGCATGTGATTATTTCTTGTCAGGCAAAAGCTATTCAATATTTTTGTGATTCATCCAGTAAAGCACATGATGTGTGCACAATGCATCATCTCTATAACACACTCACATTCACTGACACTTTGTGTGGGGAATTACAAAGAATCATAAGGATTAACAGCAGGGGGGTGTCATGGCCTGGAATAAATCCTCGTATTTGGAGAAAGACAAAAATAGTCAGTGGAAATTAAGAGTGCATTTCAAGTTATTGTAGTCGGCACCAGAAACGTGGCACTGCCGTGAACCTACAGACTTATAACTTCACAGCTTAAAGAGCCTGTGACACGGTTTTCCCCCATCATCCAAACCCATCAATTTGAGTAAATATTGTCCCCTTGAAAACCGTTACTGAACTGATTTTGGATATTTGTACTTTGATAACCATTAATCTGCCCTTCAATGTTGACAATTTTCTGGATCTTCTCGCGGATTCTTCAAGTCCCGCCAAATGATGGGTGACGTCATTGCGGGCACAGCGCTCCAGCTGCACCGTCCAGGATCCCAGCTTCTGCATGTAAACCTTTATATATATACAGTCAGATGTAAACGCACGACGGTGCACACAGCAGCAAGCTCAGACAGCGATGACAGGTTAATGTTGAACGTGTCTGAGAGCTCATATGAGGCTGAGGGATCGGTTTATGTTGTATCTGTTAGAAGTTTAGGAATGAGGTACGTCAATATGGGCGATCATATGGTCATGTAGCCAGTGGTGGAATGGGACTAAAAATCATCCCGGGACTCTCGACCGGCCCACTTCGGTACCGCTAGTAAATTGTCAACGGGGGGAGTGGGGGATGTCAGGGGCGGCGGGTGCCGTAGATAGTAAATGTAAATATGTAAATATTTGTGTCACTGCATCCTGGTAAAATACAAATATAATGTATAATGTCTGTGTCTTTGACCTTAGCGCTGCTAGCCACCTGTGCCCAGGGCCACCTTAATGCACGGGCTGACCTGGGCTGAAGCCCAGGGGCCTACGGAGATCAGGGGCCTATCATGAGCCAATAAAAAAGTTTTTTAAAAAAGTTTTTTTTTATTAAAAACATTTAAAAAAACATTTAAATAAACAAAGTCTTGGCTTTCAGAATATGAAACTTTTATTTCCAAAATCACACGATAAATAAATTTCTGAAGCTTGTAAAGGGAAGATGACAGCTCTCACTCGCCACTCACTCCCCCTCCCTCCGGCTGACATTATGAATGTAAGGCGTATAGTAATCATAGATAACACGGCAGGGTCCGTTACAGTTTGTTTTCATCTGTTTTCAAATAAACAAAGTCTTGGCTTTCAGAATATTAAACTTGAATAGAATATGTTTCACATGTGACGTATTCAAATTGCGCGTGATTGAGTGACAGATGAAGGTTGTTTAGGAGAAAAAGTTTGAGAAGAAAAAGTTTGAGAGTGGCGCTCGGAAAAGGAAATTGTTGAGGGAAAAGGAGTTTCGAGACAAGCAGCTATTACAAAAAATGCCGAAGCCTACAGGTTATTTTAAACCTGTAGGCCAGGATGAGGAGGAAGGACAGATGAGTTCTGTACCGAGCGGCCGCGGGGCCTCGGAGCCAAGTAGGCCGTCTGGTTCTGATAGCGATGGAGTAGCGGGAGAGGAAAAACAGACAGGAGGGACATTATCCGTTGGAGGAGATGGAGAGGACGATGAGGACTTGCTACGTGGAGGGGAGCCAACGGCAACCGGACAAATACATGAGGGAGGCCCAATACGTCACTCATCTGGAGGAGAGGACCAGGCGCTCGTAGAGCAGAGTGGAGAAGTGCGATCACAGAGCCTGCCGAGGCTATACATGACTTTGATTTGTTGTTTAAATAGGGGGCCTACAAAAACTATCAGCCCCAGGGCCTGATGGCAGGTTAAGGCGGACCTGCCTGTGCCCTGTACTACGAAGCCAGTTCAACAGACCCTGGATATGTTTGAGTAACAAACAAACTAACAACAACAAACTAACAAACGAGATCTCGCTAAGCGGTCCTACGACGCTGGTTATCAACTCGGTAAATCAAGCCAGGGTTTCTCTCTCCAGCTGAGAGCGCGTTCACGTCTAAGACACGAGTGGATCTGACTTTAATTACATTTGTCTCGAGTGTTTCGTCAACATAATGTGTTGCTTAAAATAATACTTCTGCATACAGTCTGTGACACTGTGAGTGTTGCACGGCCAGATGAGGCTGGAGAAGCTGACTCAGATCAGGAGATATATGATATATTATGATATTATATGATCGATGATCTGATTGATGATGTAATATGAATGATAAGTGCGACACGTCGGCGTCTTCTCTGCATACGGCAGTTTAAACTGTATTTTCTTTATCCTGTAATATGACTTGAGAGATTTAAACTCCGCACACTGAGTTGATCTCTTTTCTATAGACGCCGGAGGCGGGCAGCGTCAGGTAAAATAAGTTATTTAGCCTTCCCAAACCTGAGCCTCACGCGCCGCCTATGGGGGATGTGCTAGTTACTTATCCGACCGGCCCACTTCGGTACCGGCCCATCGGGATTCGTCCCGATGGTCAGTCCGCCACTGCACCCAGCCCACGTAAACTGTCAACGGGGGGAGCCTCGCTGCGGGGAAACGGTGGACCTAGTGTCCCGATCGGAGTGGGAATAATAATAATAATCCGTGCATTTTATCCATTAATTTCCCCAACATTGTGGTAAAAAAAAACACACGTTTAATCCACGTTGTTGGTGTACTACAACTACAAAAAGCATCGGTTTGTTTTCTCATCAGGAAATGCAGACCGACTCAAACAAACGATTTTTAATCATCATCCTCACGATCATTTAATGTATCATATGTTCGCCGAATTGACATGAAAGCACTAATAAATGTAGTTTCATCCACTTGAGTTTACAACTACAAAAATAATCGATTTGTTTTTATATCACATCCGACGGGAGGAAATTCAGCAGCTCTCACTCCCGATTTTTAATCCTAATGTAATCATCATCTTCACCACGATCATTTATGTTTATGTTCGCCGAATTGACATGAAAGCACTGACAAATATGAATATACTGTAGTCAACTTCATTAAAACGTTATTAACTAAACTCAGTAATTCACCATTTCTACGCATAAAAACACACTTCAGTCAGTGTTTGGCTCTCGAAGCGTTCCCGCATTGACGTCACTTCCGGCTTCCCCCAAAACTTCAATATGAGTCGATGGAATTTCCCCGCGATGTTCGAAATTATTGATATTTAACGGAACGGTATCGCTTTTTCTTTTTTAAATTGACGGTTCGAGATTACTAGTAGCCCAATATTTCATTGCACAACAGTTGTTGGGATGCTGTCACAGGCTCTTTAAGGGAGGTTCACATCCACCACAATCGTCAATGTTGTTTTACCAGCTTCTAAAAAACTTTCATGGCCATCAACTACATCCTTCCGTAATCTGCATTAAAGCCATTCAGAGGGGAAATAGCACATGATCATTCCCCGCATTGGGATACCTTTTCAAATTTGCATATGCACAAAACGGGCAATATCCTACCAAACACCAGACAAGTGACACGAGGATGGAGAAGGTAAAGTGAACAGAGGAGGAGTGTAATGAGGGAGTAAGCCTGTGAGGGAAATGTAGTGAAAGAGTAAGGGACGAAGGGAAAGAAAGAGGATATGTATTATGAGAGCAGGAGAAGATTGGGACAGAGACTGATGAAGTGACAGAGAGGGTAAGAGATGATAGAAAATGAGAAGCAGAGAATGAGTGTACGATTGAGTGTTTATGTTTATGTTTATTAAGGATCCCCATTAGCTTTTGCTCTCGACAAAAGCTACTCTTCCTGGGGTCCGACACTTAAAACAATACAACAATAACACAACAATAATACAGCAACATTTAGGACATAAGTCCTGACATCATTAACAACATTAAAAACATCACCAATATCATCAACAACATGCGATTAATTTAAATTAGGGTTCACAGCTCACAAGGGTACATGGTCATTAGTAGATGGCCCTTCAATCTCTTCTTGAAAGAGGCTCTGGACTCTATTTCAACAAGGTAGTTTGGCAATGAGTTCCATTCCTTTATAGCTCTATAAGACACAGAAGATTTCAGAAGATGTGTCCTGGGTTTAGGTGCCAGTAGATGGCCTGGTGTAGCTTGTCTAGTCTTATGGTCATGCTCGTCTCTTGTGTAAACTATTTGATCATAAAAATACAGTGTTTTTTTGCTAAATTGGAAATTTTTTAGAAAAGTGATAACACGAGTGAGGGAGGAAGAATACAAAAACAAGGGGAATTAGCTGACAAGACATGTGGGCAAAGGATAAAGAGTGCGGGGGAGATGAAGTCACACAGAGACATCTGTGCACCTGTGTGTGTGCACTGTGTAAACTACAGACTCAAAGTTGTTTGCTTTGTGATTTTAGATAGTGTAAAAAACGTTTGCTTATATGCTCCTCACTTCCCATTGGTCAACGGCCTGATATTACGATCAAAAGTCCCAACATTTTTCCTAATTGATTTGATTTCAGGATTAAAGATTTGTCAGATTAATAGGCTTTGGACAGATTTTTCTTTTTTCTTTGAAGAAAGTTTCATGACGTGTCTTGGATGAGTATTTTCTACAAATAAACATTACAAACCATCATAAAGTATTTTAAATACTTAAAAAAATCAATTTCTGTTGCCTTTATTTATGTTTTTATTTTCTTCAATTTGAGTTTCCGACTGAAATTTAAAAAAACATAATTGTATTACCTCTGTGTTATATAGTTTTAGAGAGGTATTTGAACAAGATTGTATATGTGTGCGTACAGCATAAGGACACGGGGGATTTCAGAAGTAATTTTTATTATGCAAACTTGGAAATAAGTTTTCTGAGGGGGTGGACAGGTGGATGGCTGCGGAAAGAGGCAAGGGAGGAGGAGGAAAAAGACGAGGAGGAGAAGAAGGAAATTGCCTAAACAGGAGAGTTGCTTTAATCACAGGAAGCAGCTGGGTAATTGTGTATGTCACTGAAAGCAATCAGAGACAGATCGCATTCTGAGTTGCGGGCGACGCATCAGAACATTCTCGCGGCAACTTGAGAGATGGTAATCAGACGGTCTTTTGTAAATGAAAAGCCCGACGGGCAAAGCTAACAATCTGGGAACTGCATGATGATATGGAATAATGTGGGAGGAGCTGCCGAGGGGAGTGCTGCTTATTGACGTGGCAATGACTGCTAGTGTCCAGATCATTTTCATTTGCTTCTATCCTCTAAAGGCAGATGTAGATATTGAGCAAGTATAATGTGCCACCATCGACAATACGATGTATCGACAATACCATCTTGAGCATACGACAATCGTATGCTCAAGATTGCTACCAATTACAGCAAACCTCACACACATGTTGTATTAGTTAATAGTGTCAGTAGTTAATCATATCAAGAAGTATAGTGTCATTGCAACATCTGCCATTTTAGATCACTGCAGTCGCTGATTTCAAGCTATTTAGAAATATGTTCTTTAAAATCTAAGTAACGGTCAAAAGTTACGAGAATACAAAAATAAAAACTGAATTCAGTAATAATTTCTTAAGATGCCAAACAGTTTGTCAAAAATATGGCTCCAATGAGACTAAGAGAGGTTTTAATCAAAAGTTCTTGAAAAGTAAAATCACTATCCCCTTCGTCCTTTGCCTGAAATGTTAGTTTTTATGATCAAAAATATATATATTGTATTGTGTTTCGGCAATGCATAATCAGTGTTTCTCATTTAGAGATGTAAAGCAAAATAATATGCATACAAATGAGACAGTGGTCTGTACTGATTGTATGTACAAAGAGAAAAACAAATCAGAAAGAACACAAACAAACAATAAGAACGACTAAAGTAATCCCCTACATTCACTGCCAGTGAGCCTCATACACACGATTATTTATCAGGAACATTGTTAGATGAGTATATATTAGGGATGTAACGATATACCGAATATCGCGGTATCGCGGTAAATAAACGTCCCAATACCGTCGTGAGACTGACAAAATCTACAGCGATTTTTTTTTTTTATTAATTTTTTTATATATATTTTTTTTTTAAACACTTTTTTTTGTTTTAAACCTTTATTTAACCAGGTGGTCCCATTGAGATTTCAAGAGAGACCTGTCCAACATGGCAGCAAGTAGGTTACAACATGAACATAAAACAACAGAACACAAAAGGACATCGTACAGTTGAATGTTATGCACCCTCTATTCAAAAAAGAGAACGGAGCGAAAAATACAAACAACAAATTGTGTCAGGTGCGCGTGACCTGCTCCGCTGCGCGTGCATCATTTCCAAAGTGCTTCAGCAGTGACACACATCTACTGCAGACAGTAGCAACAGGTCGGATGGGGACATCACGTTACCCTCCGTTGTGGACACTAGCTTACTCCCGCCTGACTCACCGCCCTCGCCCCCGGAGCAGCAGTCTTCGTCGCCCGAAACTACGCCGCCCCTCTGCGGCCCGCAGGTGCCAGGATACCACGGCGAAACAGAGCCTGCCCAGGTAGATCTAAACAAGTACCCGCCTGTACAGGTACGCGGTCATTTTGCAGCTCGTGGTATACAAATAGACAAGGGCTAGAATATTCATGTGAAAATAGTGCCATATTCTGCCATGCCTGTAGAAATGTTGGGTCAAAAATAATGCATACAATAGCACAGATGCCTTCACCACGAATGGCTACAAAACTATCTCATATCCCAAGCTTATCAACAAGCTAATGTTGCAGCTGAAATGTTCTCCAGGTCACAAATTCAACCTCACATGATGATGTGATACAGATTCTCTTCCCAGAGTATATGATGGGACCAAAGTGATGATTTAGTAGGCTACATGGTTTTAATAATACTTTTGCTTTTCAATGTTTGCCATTTCAAACCATGAGCTGATTTAAATAATATTTGCCTTGATTTACAATATGTTCTCATTTCTTTTATCAGTACAGTTTTGAAGCTGTTGTGCTTTTCTTTGCCACAGTCCACTTTGGACTGTATGAGATATTTCAAGATTGCACTTTTAACACACTTGAAATGTTCTCACTTGCTTGGTTTCAAAACATAGCAAATGCCATAATCTGTTCATTGGGGACCATCAATGCTATTTTTCATTGCTGTTTCCGGCCACTATTGCTCATGTAAACCTGCTACTGCTGCGCCCCCTGTAACCTCAGAGGCACCCTTAGTCATGTTGTTCTGGAACCGGGCCTGTACACGGCCATATACTGAACACACACTACAGAGCCCATTCCGTGTCCTGTTATTATTCACTTCCTCTATGCCTTCTTCTGGTGATTTATCTGACGTCCAGCGCTCCGTCTTTTAACCTCTTTTCCTTTCTCTTTCTGGATCCTCCTTAGCAACCTTCATTATAGTCCTTGACAGTGGTCTGTACTGTATTAACAACGTGTCACATGTTAAGAATTTACAATCAGAATCAAGTATTCAACTAGCCGTGTAATACAAGTTGTTAGTAGCCTTAAGGGCCTACACAGTGGTTATGCTAAACCACATTGCCCTTCACTGGATGTAGAATGAGCTGCACTAAACTACATTTTAGCATTTAAAATACCTAGCCATTCTTTAGTGGTTATTTTGGTGAAAGTAACTAGAAAGTAGTGTAACTCATTACATTTCAGAGACAGTAATATTGTAATGTAACTTATTACTTTCAAAAGACAGTAATAAGTAATATGTAATATATTACATTTTGGAAGTAACTTGCCCAACACTGGTGTGGAATGCATTAAAAAAAGGTTCCCAGGCTTCCTGAAATTTCCTGTTTAAATATAAAAGTGAATATCTGATCTTTTCAAGTTTCATGCAGGACATAACGTCTGTCAACCACTGTGAGTGAGTGGGCGGGACACTGTCCCTCCACTTAAGCAGGATGGCTCAACGAGCTAGGAGGAGAGCAAAGAACAGAGATCTCCTTTCCTATAACCCCAAATATGGCAGCCAGAGGATTTGGAATCAGTTCAATACTGAACACCTGGGATAACGTTTGAAAGATCTCTGTCCAGTACCTGCTGAGGCGAGGGCAGGACCAGTTCATATGAATGAGAGAGGCTTCAGCAGTTTGGACTAACATCAGGATACATTTGGGATAGTTTGAGTTTTAAAATATGAGCTCTTTGTACCACTAACTGAATGAAGCAGTGACACGCACATAGAGAGGTTGAATTAACCAGTTTAAAGGGCCCATGTCATGGCCATTTCTACTGATCATATTTCCATTGTTGAGGTCTACTAGAATAGATTTATATTGTGCAATTTTCCAAAATTACATTGGTTTCTCATACAGCATCTCTGTATAGTATGTGTATTCACCAGGTATTCACTCTCTGTCCTAAACGGCTTGTTGGAGCTCTCCTGCCCCCCCCCCCCTCCCTGTGAGCCCAGTGTGCTCTGATTGGTCGGGATGTTGCGAGGCTCGTTGCTGCGAGGAGCGGACAGATTTCCGGGTCGTTACAGCGAAACACAGCGAAACTCATCCTGAGCACACACAAACACTCACAGCCGAAGTGAAAACAATAAGTGTGGCTTGATATTGATAAGAAAAAGGTTTATAACGCTGTGAGAATGGGTCTGCGGAGAGCATTTCTCCGCCATCCCAACTCGTCTATTACCAGCGTTCAGGGAGCTCTATGCAAGTCAATGGGGACTCCCTGTTAGTTAGCCAAGGGATCCTGGTGTGTGAGGTGCTCCGCGGATTGGTCCATTTGGGCCAATCCGGTCATTTGTTGTTGATTTGGGAGTTCACACGTCACGTTCACACGTCACAGAACCCAGAAATCTCCAACGAGACGTTTTGGGGCAGCACATAGACAGGTCTTTTCTGTGTTAGAGTTTTACTCGCTACAGGGTGTACTTTGAGGGTTTTTCACTCTGCAGACCGTTTACATGCAGAAAAACCTTCATAACTCACAAGGGGACGGGTAATAACCGGAAAAGCATGACATGGGCCCTTTAAGTATAGAAGTCCATGTATCTACTGGAAGTGAAAAGCTCATATCCACCTCCCCTGCTGCCCTGAGCTTATCTGTGGAGAGACACCTTAGATCTGACACCTTGTTATAGAGGGCTGAAATAAGTCTGTAGATATGTGATATAGAAATGAAATGTTAGTTTTTTAACATCATTTGTTTCCCATACCTGAGGATCAGATATATATTAAGAAGACGAACCACAGAGGGCTTTAAATATAATCAAAACTATATTTGAATGAACTCTAAAATAAAAAAGGAAACCAATGCAGAACTGGGGACTAAGGCTTGTCTTCTATATTCTTTATTTTTATAATGAATATTTAATTTGCTTGTATCAAAGACCAACTGGGTTAAGAAATGATTGACACTGACATCCACGTCTGTATTGTTATATTTCACGTGCCTCTGATCATGTTAGCAATACGTTCTAGCAGTGTAGTGAATGCATAATGTATCCAAGTACAATGATGTTGTTACTCCATAAAGACCGTGTCCGAAGGCAATCTGTGTTGAGAAAATGAGTGTGAAATGTAGCATCTGACAATCCCGGCCTGCACTACAAAACTTTTATCACTTGTCTTTTTGTCTTTTATGAGCACTGGCAGCACAAATGTGTCCACATTAAAGCTTCTATTTCAAGACAATAACTCCCAAAACCATTAACAGTCATGAGTGATGCTTGTTTCCCTCTTCAGACTGTTTCAATGTTGTGTCTGTAAAAAGTGAATGAGCTGATGATCTTATCCAAGGATATTAATCATGAAGCATTATGTTCTAAAATAAATATAGTCTGATTTAAAGATATATTGTGCAATGTCTGAATTGTAATAGTCTAACCTCTGGCCCACCTTGAAATGCATTGGCCCTCTGCCATGCCCCAAGCCAGCAGCAACAAAACAATGCAGCATAAAGTAAGTGTGTGCGTGTGCGTGTGCGTGTGTGTGTGTGTGTCTTCTCAGCCACCGTACCCCTCCCAGGCAGCCCTCATCGCGCCACGCTCTAACTAACTATGACAAATTAGCCCCACACTTAATTACTAACCTGGGAAAATCACAATGATGTTTATTAGGCACGGCATCATAAAGCGCTGTCCGTGCCCCAAGACCAAAGCGCTGTGCCGGAGAAACACTAATAATAACAACAGCCATACAAATTGGCTGAGTGCAATGACCGGGGGTCCCTGAGGCACCGGCCGGGGCGGGGTGAAGGGGAAGATGACTTTCTGCGGATGAATCAATACTTGCTGTGCTGTGCTGAGCTCCAGCTACCATTGTAGATCTGCCTGAAATCCTTCCTCCATTATGGCTGAATAGGAAAAAGGAGCTGCTGATGAAAAAGGCTGAATATATCACATTACAGGAGAAGTTGTTTTCACCTGTATCTGGGGGGGTCTTCTGTCTGATAAAGATTGTGTGTGTGTGTGTGTGTGTGTGTGTGTGTGTGTGTGTGTGTGTGTGTGTGTGGTGTGTGTGTGTGTGTGTGTGTGTGTGTGTGTGTGTGTGTGTGTGTGTGTGTGTGTGTGTGTGTGTGTGTGTGGTGTGTGTGTGTGTGTGTGTGTGTGTGTGTGTGTGTGTGTGTGTGTGTGTGTGTGTGTGTGTGTGTGTGTGTGTGTGTGTTTTTCTGACCACAGCTGGGCTTGTGGCACTGGCCTTGTGGAGAGAGCGGTCGTAAATAGAGCCCCAATGCTTGCTGGCTTATTACAGTTTGATTTATTTGCCTCTCTTTAAGGAATGCGCGCCCTTGGCACCTAAGACCCGAGTTTGGCCCCAGGGGGCCCCAATTACCCGGTGCCACGTGTGTATGTGAAGATGTGTCAAGGGAATATTTTGCGTCGTAGTGGCCTGGATGTGGCGCGTGTGCACACGTCTTTGGCTGCTGTATACATCAAAGTAGCTATTCAGTATCAGGGTCATCTTCATCATCACTCTCTCTCACACACACACTTTTTGTACCAACTGTGGAGAGAGATACAGGGAGGAACAATGGGACGGGATACATTTATACGACGGCTTCTGCCCCTACAGTGATTTATCAGGGTATTTATCCTGCTGATGTGCCTTTTATCTTTTTTCTCTCTCCTCTCTCTGTCTCCTTCATCTGTCTTTCCCTCCCACACTTTTACATTAAGGCCCTTTGTATGTTTCAATTGTGTCCGTTCATCATTATAAGCTCTGACATTACTTGCCATTTTACTCTACTGGGTAAAGACAGCTGCATAGCATTGATTTACCTTGTTGAGTCCTAAATTCAGAGTCTTATTTTGTTCATAATATTAGGCATTCTTCCCCTGTATTCCAAGGATGCATTTATCTGTAAAATGTCATGTTGATCAAATATATCTTTTTTTTTATCTCCCACTGTCTGAGTTCAGAATATTTCACAGTTGTTTGCACTTTGTTTGCATCTGTCATCAGTATAATGTCACTACAGTTTGATTATGATACGCGCAGTAAAGTATGAAGCAAAAGAGATATGAATCCCGGACAAAGCTTTGCACTCAGAAAATCAAGATTTATAAGATGTTGCTTGAGGCAATACAATCACTCTGATATGCCTCTCTCATTTTGTATTGTCCACATATAATTATTATATTATTATGTATAAATATTCCCTTATTACACAATTACACTGAGCCGAGTTAAGCTATTTATATTGTAGTTTATATAAAGTCCATATATGTGTCTGGTCTTCTTGGCCAGGGAATATGTTCCTTAAAATGTACAGCGCAATTCCTTGAACTATACCAACACTGGACGGTAGAATCTGAATATTCAGCTCATTTGAATGTACCTTATATTTAATTACACTTTGATCAAACACTTCTTATAATCATCAATTATACAAAGTGAAAAATGGAGCACTCGCATTAATACATGGAAGTTGTTAGAGGGTAATTGGCATATCAAAGTGTTACTTTACAAGTTTTACCCAAAATGTTTGTTCCTGCGAATAATCTAAAATGAAATGTGTAAAAGCATGTTGAAAACTGAAAACTCATCTCACATGGCAGATTTTGTATGCATCTATTACCTGAAATAATGTGATCCTAACTCATGCAGATTATTTTTTGGGGGGGGCACTTTCTAAGAGATTACACCTCTGCGCTCCTCAGTGGTAACGTTGTTAATTCTATCATTCAGACCCATCCTGTTAACTTTCAGCAGCATGCCTTCCACTCCAGAAAACACACTATAACAACTCTTTCAACACCTTGCGACACCATGAGTTTATTCTTTTGAATATTAGGAATATCCCCTTGCATATTATCTTTTCCTCACCACCTGAAAACAGAGTTGCTATTTTTTTCTCTTGTTAGTGACTTAGTGACAATCCTTTGGGGACATTTTCAAGATGGAGATTTCATCTGCTGTTGTTTGCATCACTGTGCATTGTAAACCTGTGTGCTCCAGTTGGACGATGGAAACGAAATCCATCAAAGTGGAAAAACATTAAAAAAGTGCAGAATGCATATAACAAAAAATACATATCTTGCCTATCATCAGTGACTTCATCACTTTGCACACCATCAATGATCTTTATGCATTGTAGCTGAGGTTACAATTTTGAAAACCCTTTTTTTTACGACACTTTTTCAAATAATTGTTATTAAAGAGACCAGTTCACCTAAACAAAAAAATACAAATGTTCTCTCACCTGCAATATCTTTTTGAACATATTGGAACTACACATTTTGTTAGTGTTCTTGTAGGAACTATTTTCCCAGCATCCACCAAACCTCCAACGATATCACCGCAAAAAGAATGGCTCCATCTGATTACAGATTAGAGGCTTCTATGGTGAGATGTGTTCTACTGATCGCTATTGATATATTGTACAAATGAATACATAACTAGCTTAAACGGACAACAGTTTTCCATTTTGAATACCAAGTATTGCATAACCTGCATTACTTTAACACAATAAATGATTGGCCACTAGAGGGCGCTCTCCAGTCCTGTGTATCTTCTGATAATAAAAGGAAATACTTGCCCAATAATCGCTCTATAACTGGACATGATGAAGTGGTGGCTGCTGTTGCTTTGCTCCTGTGTTTACCCTAATATGAGGAACACAGAGGCCTTTTCCCATTGTTGTCAATTGAGTGAATGTTCTGTTGGAAGTGATGATTAAAGAACAAATCATGCAGGAACGGAGAGCTGTGTTGTTAGATGAAAGTGGATGGATATTTTCCATAAGAGTTGGATGTTTGTAGATATATTCAAGCATGTCTTAGGTATTCATACAAGTACAATGCATCACACAAAAAATGTGTTCCGTCAAAGTTTGATAAAACAATCCCAGTTCAACTAAACTTTTTTAAGCATATCACAAAATCTTAATCATAGATGAGGTTTGTTCAGGTAACATGAAGATGGATTGGCATGAAGCTCATTAGCATTTAGGATTTGTAAACCTGTAAAACCAAAAACAGTAAGTTATGGGCCAGAAACTAAAGCATATGATCAAAAAAAAAAACAAGAAATAAGTAAAGGCTGTTGAAGGAGACTTCAGATTTGGCTGATTTTTATTGTAGGATAATTCCTGCGAGCAACCCTTTTTTTACATACATCAAAAAAATAATCCTGCAATTCATTGCTAATAAAAACACATGTATTGTAGCCGATAACTTTTAAGCCAACACAGTCCTTGACGTCATGATATTTCTCATCTTGGTTTTTGTATTATGTGATATTTGTAGCTGTCAGTTTGAGATGTTAACGGGATTCTTTTCACAAAGTGGTCCTGCTTTCCAATTAGCATTTATTCAGTCTAGAAAAGAGATGTCTCAAATTAAAAAGCTAAACAGATAGCGTCCACACATCACATGTTCATCCAAATCTTACCTGAACTAACTACTATAGCACTGTATGGATTCCCCTCCACCCAGGACTCTCCTGGTAGCCCTTATGTAAAGGCACATTATCCTGTTGCATGCCATTCTATCTCCAAGATGTACATGTAATCATATATTCATCTACTACACACATGTAGATGTAGTACAGTACACGTATATAGGACGCCTCCATGCATGTGTATAACATATGTGAAGCTCAGCTGTTCTGTTAATTTATTTTATTTTTTTTTATCCTTTATTTATCCAGGAACGTCCCGTGAGATACAAGATCTCTTCTTCCAGGGAGTCCTGACCAACACGGCACACAACAAGTTTCAACATAAACAAAGGCATTAAACAAAAAAAACATACAATTCAAATATAATCAGAAGGCCATTTGTGCAGTGGCAAGAAGCATAATCACATCACAATAGCATCAGGTAAAAACAGTTACATGTTTCATGAAGGGCTAAGTAGCATACCTTTAAAAGCATTTACAGTAGGAAGTGCCTCTAGACAAAGTTTTACTTGCAGCGTATTCCATAAAAAGGGAGCATAGTGGGAGAATGCAGCTTTACCAAGCTCTGACTGCATCAAAGGAACATTTAAAAGCATCCCATTTGCTGCTCGTCTAGTATTAAAAAGCAAGTATAAAATGACAGAAGTCTGGAGATATATAAGGGCAGCTTACCTAGCAATGACTTAAGGATAAAAATCAACATGTGTGATTGTCTTCTTTGGTACAGAGGGACCATCCTAAGGACTGATACAAAGTGCAGTGGTGGGTGCGAGAGCCTGCACCCGTTACAAAACGTATAGCAGTATGGTACGCAGAGTCCAGCTTTTTAAGCAGGGAGGAAGAAGCATGCATATAGATCACATCGCCCATAGTCTAATACAGACAGAAAGGAACTCTGCACAATTTCTTTCCTGGCTTCAGACGGGAAACATTTCCTTAAACGAAAGAAAAAGCCCAGTTTAGGTCTAAGTTTCTCAGTAGGTTCCCAATATGAACATCAAAGGCCATCTTTTCGTTAAGTTCTCACTAGAATTCACTGGCATACATGTGAAACCCATCCTATATTCAGGCACCAAATCTGCTCTGTTGAAGATTTAGAGGTAAAGATGTATGTTTTAGAGAATATTTAAAGCTTGATGGAAAAGATCAAATCTAAGGAAAATTCAACCCAACAGTGGTATGCCATAACTCCTGTAATCCGCTAGCAGAAGCATGTGAAGGACACACAAGGACATGACATTGCTTCCTCAAACGTGTCATCACTGAAGGTTGTAGATGGCTGGAGCTACTGTACTGACATATAATCCAGATCATCTTCCATTCAAAATTTGGGTGATTTATATTCACTTTGAATCTTGAAAATAATCCAATTTGATCATCAATATACTGTTTTTATTGGAAACGACAGTACCACTGTAAAGGAGTGGCCAAAAGGCACAATTTAAACAGTTTGAATCTCAATTAAAAAAATAAATAGTTAACAAACAGCATGTAAGAATTGAACAGCTGAACAGGATAGAGAGCTTAAGGAAGAAAGCTTTTTGGCTACTTTTTGAGATTATATGGAAATAAACATTAAGAGTTCCCACAACGTCTTTGAAGAAAGGATTTCCCAAAACTAGGAAGCCTTTGCCGTAAAAGATGTGTGACAAAAGATGATTTCCTAGTAAAAATGGATGGAGGTCAAAATATTTGTAGTAATTATTTAAGATTATAAAACTCGGATCTTATATAACTATCTTCATTTCTATGTAAAAATGGTGGTGGTGATGGTAAATGTATCAATCTGGTTTAAGAACTACCAAAAAGGACAGTTGAAATGCAACAACAAATGTTACTTAGGGCTATACCAGAAACCCAAAGGACCTCCTGTGCTTTGGAGGTGAAATCTGCCCTGCTTTGAAGGTGTTCCCCTCAGCGAACCCCTGCCCTCTGACTGGGACCTCTTGTCCTCTTCTTCTCCTGGTGACTGCATCTCTGTCCCAGTCTGTCATCATGAGCAACCCTTTGAAGCCGTGAAGGCAGATGAAAGGGAATAAGGAATAAAGGAGGACAGTTTTTTGTAAAAAGGTGTAGATAGCAGATGGAGGGGAAAGACAAGATAATATAACATTTCTCCTGGTTTGTCAATGTTGATTGAGCAGTAAAATATTACTGTTTTTGTCATTTTGTTATTTTTTTATAACAAATATTGGTGTATTTTAAAAACACGATTTGATCCCTTATCCTAATGTTACCATTGTGTTAGTAAATGCATTTTACTCACTCGTTCTCACTGATGGGTTCAAAATCATAAGTGAAACTTCCAACGGTGCCCATATCCCAAGCCTATCATCCGACGGAGTGTGCTACTGTACCATCTGCAAAACCCCAGATTACGTTCAATTACAATGTTTTTTAATGTCTTTGCCAACTTTCTTCAACAACATGTGGGCTTGGCAAGTGCAATACTGTGAAGGACTATTTTTAAATATACTACTATACACCACTGCACATATTACACAAAATGTATCTCCAGAGCGATTTTTGTTGTTGCATTCAAGTGCTCGGTTTCTCCACGGAAGACTGCGAAATGCTATCATTCCAATCACTTTATAGTCACTCTGTGCTGTGAAGCTCCGCTCGTCTTTATTGAGCCGGTAAGAAGGTCTCAGCGGTAAATATGTGTTTGGTTTTACACACTTTTATAAAGCCGACAAACTTACAAGCTCACCTTTCACTTTCTGTGCTTTGGAGAGAAGGATATGGGTACTTGTCTGTGTGGACAATATAAGTTATTTCCGTGGGTGCATAATGCTATTTGTCCTAGCTCTCCTGGTTTTCAATAAATTAATTCTTAAGTCCTCAAGGAGAGCGAGGAGACACGCATTTTCTTCAAGATGCTTTATTCAATCTCTCTCATATGAAAAACGGTCTGCCCATGAACCACTCCATTGTAATTTCCAAACCAAGCTTCTTTGGTTTAGTTAAAGAAGAGCGGTTGTTAAAATACAAAAGACAAAAAAAAAAAAAAAAACAGTGAAACAGAAAACGTTTAAAGTGGTGCTTGAACCTAAACACGACGAATGAATTGACTTACTTTACAATGTAATCTTTTATAATGTGCACCCTTGTCATACAATAACACGTTTATATAACTGAAATTGTATTTGGTCTCTTTGCCTTTGTTTTTAAATTCATTGTTGTTAATATTTGTAATATACTGTGCTTGTAGATGTACATGTTAGTAAGCCATCATTTCTTACCATGCTTCCATGATGTACTGTACAAACTAAATGTAAGCAGTTGACTGAGCTGAGCCCCAGAAAGCTCCGACCTGATTAATTATCACTTTGCTGGTGATAATTAATCAGGTACGCACGTCATTGTCACAGACTGCAGCATGGCACTAAACAGAAGGTGTTCGTGTTACCCAACATAACGTTTTAGGAGTCACAAAGAGGATTGTGTGCCAGTGGCAGCTCTGGATATCCTTCTGTAGCTACTACATAAGATTTGGAACTTTGCTGTTTCAAAACATGAAGTGGAAGAAGTACTCAGATCTTAAGTTGTACTTAAGTAAAACTACCAGAGTGTAGGGATACTCTCTTACACGTACAATTCCAATAGTATCAGCCAAACAAATATACGTATATATATATATATATATATTATAAGTTCTTCATTATGCAGATGGCGTTTTTCAGAATAATTAATATCATGTTTTGATTATAAATATGTATGCATTAAACTAAGTGTTGTTAAAGCTGGGAGAGGTGCAGCCTGTTTTAATTCCTGTGTTTGCTGCAGGGTAGCTTGTGAATGTACTCGAGGTGTGACTAAAGTCTGATTTAAGTATTGATTATATTTCACATCATTAATCCAGAACTTTACAAAAGTAGCATACAATTGAAATACTCTGTGCAACATTCAAGGTCGTATACAGTACATGAGTGAATCTACTTAGTTACTTTACACCACTGCCCAACTTAAAGACATGATTAAAAATCTCTAATTTGACTTGTATTTTTCAATAGTTGATACAAAGTGACCTGAAACTTAATATAAGTGTCCTGGTAACTCGTCACAAAAGCTTATGGAGGTAAACTCTACAGTTTTGTCCACGGCAGTTGAATAATGCTTTATTCATGAAAAAATTAGCATGATTGAGTGTACTTGTCAGGTGAGACCGCTGTATGTATTAGGAGAGTGGAGTGCTGTGTTTGCAGTTGTGCAAGTAACACTGTACACACAAACACACACACACACACACACACACATGCAGACACAGACATGCATAAGAAATGCACAACAGAACAAGGGCTGTGTGAAAAACCCTGCACCTGTAATGGAGTGATAATGCTGAGTAAGACAGACACACACTTTCACGCACACACCACACACAAACAACACCCACACACACACACCCACACACACACACAACACACACAACACCACACACACACACACACACACACACACACACACACACACACACACACACACACACACACACACACACACACACACACACTGAAAGACATAATGGCTGTAGCTCCATCAAACTAGCGTGGGCTGTAGAATAGTGACCTAAATGGGTTGGGATTGCAGCATCATTGGTGATTACCATTGAAAGCCTTGTGATATATAGCGCCTATAAACAGTCTATAGGGGAACACATTCTAACTGGAGCTCGGTGCAGCTCTGCAGTCTGACACAAATACTGTATATCCATCATAAACAGGCTTCCCTGCACATTTGGTATTACATAAAATAATATCAACTTTTTATGTAAAAGCATTTAACTTTTGTAGCAAGCATTACCACAAAATTGACTCATATTAGTTTGCAGATGTGTCTATTTCTTATGTACTGCATATTCCTATAACAGCTGCTATATTCGTGTTGGTTATTTTACAAATTGGTTGCAGTTGACATACATTTTCATGACTATCCAGATATTTTGTTCCAGCAAATTACATATTTTTGTTTACCTTAGTCCTAACACATCATTTTGCCACTAAGCTAAGGTAATTGTCTCTAATATTACTATGGCATCTCTCATATTAAGGGACAGATTGCCAGAGTGCATTTATCATTTCCAATGTAACATAAATGAGAGACCCTCGCTAGCAACTCCAGTAAATTGGATTTAAATCAAACTCTGACTATGACTGCTGAGTTTTTTATGTTTATTTAAAGTTGTTCATATCCACATCACATGAACAGTTTGGTAATTGTACCGAATTTAGCACAGTAGTCCCAATGGTTAAGGACAAATAGGTTGGGAAAGGTTAAGGACACTTTCATTCAGATTTTCTTTTTGTTTTGACTTTTACTTTCAGTCTGGCATTTAGCAGGTAAAACAACTGCTCTGTTGGATTAATGTCATTCATTGAATCTTTTTTTTTGGATGAATAACAGACTATGTACAGTACAGTGTTCACCCAATACAAATGTGAAGACTTAATACATTCTGAAAGCTTAAAATCAGCTCTTAAACATCATAATATCTTTTTCAGTTCAGATTCAATGTGCTGGAGTACAGTCAATCAATGTAAAATACCATAGGGCTTTCTTCCTTCAAAATGAAATCAAATATTCCCAACAAACTTTCAACATACAATCCATTTTATTTTTTTAAAACACCACACAAATCCAAAGACTTTAAGGGACAAACAGAAGAAAGCCCAGAAATGTTTAGATGATTCTCCAATGGCAGATGTTTTAGAGTCAGTGATAGAAATACAAAACACAGAATATAAGCCGACAGAAACCCAGCCAAAGCTTTGCTCACTGGTTTATCTAAGTCAGTTTTCTTTGTGGAGAAACTTCTATCAATTGACCCTTAGACTTGTGTCGAAAACACACACTGTATTTCCTTTGTGTGTTTATTTCCATTTAGACACCTTATGCATTATTGATTCTCACACTATTTACACATTAGAGCGAGCTTATGGCCAAGTCTCTGAAGAAGAAAGCACATCTATTGGTTCTTGTATGTGTGTGAGGTCGTTAAATGCCCATCTATTAGGGTGTGTGCATGTGTGTGTGCTGCCAGAACCCCAGATGGATGACACACATAACTCTCACACACACACACACACACGCCTCTCTGGCAGTAAATCCGTAGAGACTACACAGTCCTGCTACCAGAAGGTTTTCCTGTCAAAGTGTCCTTGAGTAGCTGCATGGAGCCACCACAGAAGCACATGAGAAGCTGTGTCAGACGGTTGTCAAGTCATTTCATCAAGTTTCTCTTAAGAAACAGCGTTTTGTACTCATCAATGCCGTACTTTTCTCTACCTAGCACTACAATCCCATTAGACAATGTTGCAAAAGTGATTAAGTATCACATCAAACACATATTATCTTGATTCCTTTTATTTAAATATTGTACAATCATAAGACGGATAATGGAGATGTGTTAATTATACACACTAATGAGCTATCCAAAGTTTAAAAAAGGGCTTAGACACTGATTAAACTCTAAAAATTGAGACAGTTCAAAGAATGAATTACAAAGTTAGGTGAGATGTAAGAAACACCAACATAAAAATAACAAATGCATTTCATAGAAAGTTTAAAAGTCCCCAGCCATTTAGTGTAGTCAAGCATTGACATATTAGATTAGAAACTGCTACCATAAGCTCCTTTTTAAAGAGCTTTTAGCAGTAATTCCTATACTTTTATTATTTATGTTATTTATCTTAACTTAAATTCTCGAAACAGCCCTGAAAGGTTTCACACACTGTAATGGTTCCTTGTTGTGAATTGGCACTAAATAAATACTTAGAATATATTTAGGGCTTTATCCACCAATAGCCAAGGGACAGAGGACTGTCTAGAGCGGTTTTATATATATAAAAACATGAGAAAACAGAGATTGAAGCAGTAAAGTACAGTGAGGATGAGGGTCCCCTGTGTGATTAGAGCCTGGAGACACGTGAAGGAAGTGGCAGAGAAGATGGTGGTGAGTAATACAAAAACAAGCTGGTCTTCTGTCAAACACACTTCATGCCAATGTTGTGCATTGTCGAAAAGATATGAAAACTTATTTTAAAAGATATAATTTGTTGTTGCTTAATGGAAAATACTTTGTACCCCTTTATCTCTTATGTTGTTAAAAAGATAATAAACCAAGCTGACTGAACACCCGTTCCAGTTGGCCATCTGCACAGATTCAACCCACACATGGTTGGTGTCCACCGTTTAAGAATCTTGACATACTGCGAGTTGTGAACCGCAAGGGTGTACAAACTTACAATGCAATCAATTGTTTAACAAAAGTACTGCGTCAGCCCAGGAAAGTAAACTGAGCCTCGCAGAGAGCTCGAATGAGTTAGCAGATTGTCCCCACACAATCACAAACATGTTCTCTATTCTTTTGTTTATTTCCAAAGCAACACGCCAATTACCCCAAGGGAATCATTAAAGTTGTATCTTATGAGAGGCAGATTTTGGGGGGAGGTGGGAATGCAAAACGACTGGGAACTATAGACGGGTCAGGAATAGACACAGTGTGAGGAACCAGACAAAAACAGGAGGAGGGAGACAGTGATTTAGACTCAGTGGTGCGTAGCGGCTAGCAGCCCATGTTGTCATTGACAGGAAGTGAAGGGTACATGCCTCCCCCAAACTAGCTTATCCTGCTGACCTCATGGGGACAGTGTGTGTATGCATGTGTATGTTAGAGGGGAGAAGATCTTGCCTAGCAGTCTCTATATCTCTCTCTCTCTCCCTCCAGGCCTGAAATGAAGGATGCTCCCGGTGACTTGGTTTCACCTCAGTGGACACTCTGAGCTAATGGTGAAGCTCTGGGACCGGATGTGTCCGTCTGTGTGCCCCTTAACAGTATTCAAAAGTGGGTGCAAACTACATAAACTTATAACATGTGTGTATGCAAGAAGTAAATATACACTGTGGCTGGACACACAAGTTTCTCCTTTTTTTTAGGAAGCTATTCTGCCCCAGTGTTCAATTTGTATTTGATTAGAGTACAGTAGACTTTGTTCACAAACATCTAATTATAATAATATGATAATTAAAAGGATCCAACCCACGCTTTAGTAAAGGCTGGTAGAAAATTTCCAAAGATATTGGACAACAATTCTTTATTGGATCAGTTCCATAATAAACTGTAATATAGACAGAACACTAACCATTGCATCAGAGGAAATGTACCTGTCTGTGCAGGAATATAAATTATTATAATTTAAAAGCAAGCACAAAAACAGAATGTCAGTCAACAAATGCAGTTTTTCATCTCTATTGTTTTGGGAGCAATTCAGGACATTTTAAATGCAATGCGAAGCTATGTTGACAGGTTAAAGTCATGGTCTGGACACACACACATACATGTATAAATAAGAAATAGCAGTGGGTTCTTCTTGGCCCTTATTTTCTCATGACAATGTGTCAAGCTCGAAGTAAAAGTACTCCAGAAACATATCACTCAAAATGTGGGGGGCAAACGAGAAGAGTGTGTAGGTGTAGATGGAAAAACTCTGAGCTGTGTGACACAGTGAACAATATCAGAGCTCAGAGTTGGAGATGCTTCAAATGCAGGTCACGGGATACAGGATGGTAATTGTGTTTCTCACACCAAAGTATTACTTCCTGGAGATTATTGGCAGTAATAATGAATTCCTGTGAGATGGAATTGTGGAGTGGCGAAGCAGCCTTAGGTGTGAGTACACAAGCTAGCACTAGAGAAGCAGAGTGGGTTATATACAGTATGTTCTTTATGACCTGTACAGTTAGTTGTAGAACTTGGGAGTTACCTGGAGAAAACATTGATGTCACATAAGGGTCGTAAGACAATCATCATAATGACTGCTAAATGTACTATGATTTACGAGCTACTTTATCATGGATGGACGCCGTCAGTAAGAGAGCAACAAGCAGTACAGTTAAAGCTCAGAATATGTTTTAACTACAGTAGGTGTAGCTTTTTCTCTCTACTGAGTGTGACTAAAATCAGCTCAGTTGTAACATCTCTGCATGAACAACACCCTATTGCCCTTTTCAGTCCACTGACTCGAGCTTAAGTTTGAATGATTCTTGGACAAGTACTGTTAAACAAAAACATTGTTCCTGTATCACTTCTTTGAGTCCATTGGATTCACAGAGGCTCAATGTTGTAGTCTAATAAACAATGTCTCTTTGTAGCTACCTACGACAGAATATTGGCTGTGAATACTTCTACACCTGAACAATTATTTAGATAGACACCTCAGAAGACACTCGCAAGACAGGTATAGAGGTCTTATTGGTCCTTATTCAACTTTACAATTGTAGAACAAGGACACAGTAAATAGGACGTACTGTATATTATGGGGTGATGCAACAGCATGAACAACACTGAAAGTAAGACCCAAAGCATCCAAAGCAGGATGCAAAGAATGATATTTATAATGCAAGATGCAGAACACAGGATATAGGATGTAACACACAGTATTGTCTAGGCTTTGCGTCTTGTATTAACTCTCCCAAAAACAATATACCTACAAGATGATGGAGGACCTGTTAAGGGATTTGGGGGGAAAAGTACCAAATACACACAGATATGAATTTGGCCTTTTTCTGTAGACACTCCTGTGTGTGTTTACGTACGAGTTATTGTATTTTTCATGAACGGCACCTGTGTGTATTGACTAATTACATTTTCCCGTTTCATATTGTTATCCATGCTAGAAGGCAAATCAAACCTGCACAGATCCCGGTGAGTATATAGGGATTCAGCTGCGGTATTGTGCCTTGAAGATTAGCTTTTCTTCTCAGGATGTTTAAATATGAGAGTTAAAGCTCCGCTTATTGATCTGGGAGTCTGGGATGGAGTGTGTGTCGCTTCACTTATATTTTTACTTCATCCTGTCCTTTTTATGCACTGGCGAGGTGTTGCAAGGCACGGATGCAGTCTTGCATCATATTCTAAGATATACTGATGCTCATGTTATTATTGTATGTGTACCTGCATACAGTGAAGCTCAAAGCTTTCAGGCACACATGAAGAATGACTTTAGCTGAGTGAGTTCTCTGCTTCACTCTTTGTTGTTCAATCACTGATATTCTGCCACACACAGTCATAGAGTACTTCTGTACAGAGAATAGAAGCAATGATGTGAAGTCAAGAAGTGTGATATAGATGCAGAGAGAAAGGAAGAAAGTCCGTGTATGATGTGCGGGTGTGTGTGTACGTGGGTGCATCAGTATGACAGCTTTCAGAGCAGCACTTCGTGGCCAGCTGATTCTCTCCCATCTGAGATCCTGAGTGAGGATTATAAAACCAATCAGCAGAGGGTGATTGCTGCAGCCAGCCTGTGATTGGATCACAACCCAGCCGCCGCCATCAGCTCCGCAAAGAGAAAGAGTGAGAGATGAGACAACGAGACGCAGGGACAGAAAGAGAGTTGAAAAGAGATAAAGAAAGAAAGTCGTCAGAGGGAACTTGGTGGCGGGTGGAAGAGAAAAAAAAGCAAAGATGATACAGAGAGAACATAAGATCAAGATCTTGGGTGTTTCATATTTACTGCCGCCGCCACACACCACAGATGTACTCGTGTGTTGCCTCTGTTGGTTACCTATCATATAGATTTTTCAATTTCCTTGCTTCCCTCTTCAGCTATAGGAAATGATCTATTACACCCAAACAGTACACGGCTCTGCTCCCATTGTTAATAGTGCAGGGTTTCCACTGTATGTCCTTTTTATCCGAGCATGTTAAATGAAAAAGACTCACTTAAAGGAAAATGAAGCGGCAGAGGCAGAGCTCAAGTCTTACAGCTGTTTCAAGTCACATTAGGGTTTAAATGATGACATTTATTTGTATTAATTTATTTTACCTGCTTTAATGAAGGGATGGTGTGTCGGGTTGGGGCTCCTGGCTCACAGTAACAAGGTCTTAGTTTTCAAAAGAAGCCGCAGTCCTTTCTGTGTGAAGTGTGCGTTCTTCTTGTTTGTGTGGCTCTCCTCAGGGTGCCGCAAGCCAGCAACTATTTTATCCATCTATGTTTTTCTGTGTTTCCGTCCTGCGGTAGTCTGGAGACCTGTCGGACGGTATTTCCATGCCTTTAACCTAATGCATGCTGGGAACTGTTCCAGCACAGTGATTAGTAGCTCTATATTTGTGGCCCCCCACAGTCTATCTTGGAAATGGGAAAGGGCAAAGGCTTCTTTGACAACTACATGAATAATTTGAGATGGAATTGACTTATTTCATCCACAGGAACATTTTAACATTCTCAGCCATGGTATCAAGGGATGTCATGCTTATGTAGAGAAAGAAAAGCAAACAACAAAGACGTGTTGGCTTAAACTGTGTGGTTATTCAGGTAAAGACAAATGAAAATGAGAAAGTTGGCTGTGTAGATTGTCGCTCTTACATTCCTCTTTACATTCTTTCATTGTCCTTTTTCTTAAACAGTAGGGATTGTATTGAAATGTCGCCAATGGCAAACAACACAAGATTTAAATATAAATCAACAGGTGTTGCTGTATTAACTGGGATTACTGGCCAACTGCTACCTTATTGTTGAATACAGATTTGGACATTACCTGGTTCTTTTTGTAAGATTTTAGGCTTTCCACCATTGTGCCCTTGGGCTTTGTCACATCAATGAATTTCACCAATATGTGAGTTTGAAAGCTGACTGTATTCTGTTTAGCAATACTTTAGTCTAAGCTAATAGTGATTAATGTATCAATTTAAATAGCAAATGATGAAAATAAGCAGCTACAAAATAAATGAAGGTGGCTTTCACATAGAAAGCAGTGTAATGTGCATCATATTTATTGAATTTTGAACCAAACAAATTACATTATATAAGAACAATTAGCTCAATACATTATTTCCATAAGAATAAAAATGACAAGCCAAGTACAAGAGGGCTCAGGTATGTTTATAATGATTGGCTCTTTAACTAAGAGGATGAGTTTGTGCTTGTGTAGACATTATGGGTGTGTATGGGCTCAGAACAGTCTCATAATACACACATGCACACAGAAGGATTCACACTTGTATTTCCGGATCCACACTTGTGTTTTTCAATGCACACACACATGTGTTCCGTTTCATATACATGTAAATAAAATCCAAATACAGAAAAAAGTCTTACATATGTATTTTTGATCCTCACATATTTGTTTTCCGTTTAAAACCCCTGAACCTGCAAACACAAACCGCTCTCTGTGCACGGATCGCTGTGCATTCGTGTGTGGGTTTTTTGAGACTCCCCTGACGGTCAGCCGATTCGTACTTGTAATTGTTCTATCTATAGCCAATCAGATGTCTCCTCAATTCTAAGCCAATCACATGAGTGCGCCCCCACGAGGGTAGATTTCTTGCGTTCATGACGTAGCGCTTCATGTACGCATGTTGCGCTGTCCGGATCTGACAGGTCCATGGAGCCTGCCTGCAGGCGCTAATGTCAGGACACCTCCACTCTCAGTACAGCGCCACTTTCCGAACAGGAAATGCACGCAAATACAAGCCTTTATATTATTAAGGCACCGCGCCACTTTCCGAACCATTGATGAATGCTTGTGTACACAAAAACGGCAGGCAAACCCGTTTTAAATGTGTGTTTCCTGTGTGGCGAATACAGCTGCTTTATTTATGTCTGTATGAAGTTGTTGGAGCCCCGCCGGTCATTATCGGTTCTTAATAGTTTGATCGGTGCTCTCTATAAAGGCCGATCAGGAGAGCTGGATCTGATCGATATGGACATAAACGCGAGTGAAGTATAACCGGACGCGAGAGAGAGATCAGATCAGCTGCTGAGTCTGACGGAGACACGTAGCTCTGCATGATCACCTGAAGCTCCGCCCTCTGTTTAGCGAGCTGACCGGACAGCGCAAAATGCGTACATGAAGCACTACGTCATGAACGCAAGAAATCTACCCTCGTGGGGTAAGTACGAATCGGCTGACCGTCAGCGGAGTCTCAAAAAACCCACACACGAATGCACAGCGATCCGTGCACAGAAAGCGGTTTGTGTTTGCAGGTGCAGAGGTTTTAAATGGAAAACAAATATGTGAGGATCAAAAATACATATGTAAGACTTTTTTCTGTATTTGGATTTTATTTACATGTATATGAAACGGAACACATTTGTGTGTGCATTGAAAAACACAAGTGTGGATCCTTCTGTGTGCATGTGTGTATTATGAGACTGTTCTGAGCCCATAGATGTGTGCATCTGCGATATAATGTTCGCAGGTGTTTGCACGGCGGTGTTTGTTGCCAGGTTTATTTAGCTGGCTTCCCATGGGGCACGGCGTGACCTGGGGCATCTGTTGCCCCCTGCCCATTTTCTGCCCTTCAGCACCCTCTTTTATCTTTGCCCATGACCTGTTGACGCTACCACACACACACACACACACACACACACACACACACACACACACACATACACACACACACACACACACACACACACACACAGAAAGTCATACATAGAAAAAAAACTCTAGTTCAGATTGTGGAGAAAAATAACAGACAGTCAAGCAATGAGAATACAAGAGGTGATTGTCATGAATACTAAATGTCTGAACTTTGACACATCTGGATTTTGCTTTGAAGTATAAAAGGTAGATTGACATGGTAACATAATATTGAGGCTTTTTTAGACTGATTTGGATTTTGGTATACCTTTTGTGGATGACAATGATGAAGAGAGAGGTGATGAGGGTTAGGAAAAGTGAAAATGAGGTTAGGAGGGGGCATATTAGCACAGCTGGGCCCAGTAGGGAGATCTGTGCCCATGTTGGCCTCCTATCTGTTTATTTCTACTCAGGTTACAGCATACAAATATTCACCTGCTTAATATGGGTAACATTAGGGTGGGCTAGGGACAAAGTCATTTAGTTTACACTAACTTTGGGGACACGCGCAAAGGATTTGTGTGAATTACTTAAGCGATAGGATGAAGTCTGATGTAATTGATTTGCTTTTAGTACAATGCAAAATGGCCCAAAGGCATATCTTTTGACAAAGCATTGCAGGTCCTGACACCAGAAACAAGCATTCATTTTAAAAAGGTAATTTGTTCAGGGACAGAGATGCATTTGGGGAGTTTGATGTTTGTCATTTATTATGATTAACCACCCCCATGGATGTAGTGAGATTACCTTTCCTTAATAAGCTTTTCTTTATGTGTTGAAAATACGGGAGGGCTGCAATAACATGCCCTCAATGACGATGCTAACATGATACAGCAGATATATCTAGCATGTTAGCCAGCTAACATTGCTAATCAACACAACAAATTCAGCTGAGACAGGAATTTCATTTTTTTGGTGAAGTGATTACAATTGTAAACTAATGGACCAAATGATATGGCACCAGTCAAAGGCCATTGCCATACTGCAGTCTGAAGTATAGCTGATGGACAGATGTAAAAAAGTGTCTTTAAAAGTATGAAAGGTCCCATGTCATGGCCATATCCACTGATCATAATTCCATTGTTGAGGTCTACTAGAATAGATTTATACTGTGCAATTTTCCAAACTCACATTGGTTTCTCATACAGCATCTCTGTAAAGTATGTGTATTCACTCGCTCCACTAAACGGCTCGTTGCAGCTCTTGCCCCCCCCTCCCTGTGAGCCCAGTGTGCTCCGATTGGTCGGGACCAGTCGGGACGTTGTGAATCGCGCTAAGCTCCGTGGAGGTGTGATTTCCTTGTTTAGCGATACACAGCGAAACACAGCCAAACTCACCCTGAGCACACACAAAGTCACAGCCGAAGTAAAAACAATAAGTGTGGCTTGATATTGAGTAAGAAAAAGGTTGATAAACGTTGTGAGAATGGGTCTGCAGAGAGAATTTCGCCGCGATCCCAACTGTCAGTTATCAGCCTGCAGCCAGGGAGGAGAGATCAGCAGAGCTGCCTGCACTGAGTGTGTGAGGAAGTCCGTGGATTGGTCAATTTGGACCAATCAGCGGGGGCTTAACGTAACGGCTCCGCGGACGTAACGTAACCGCTCCACGGATTGGTCCATTTCGTTCCGGGGACGACATCATGATGTACCCGGAAGAATCAAATAGACAGTGACGTATCTCCAACGAGGCATTTTGGGGAGGTATTTTCTGTTTTAGAGTTTTACTCCCTACATGGTGTACTTTGAGGGTTTTGACTCTGCACACCGTTTACATGCATAAAAACCTTCATAACACACAAGGGGACAGGTAATAACCGGAAAAGCATGACATGTCACCTTTAAAATAGTTTGCCAAATATACTTTGCTCAGCTACATGGACCTTTATTGAATGTCACAGAGCCCTTACAGGAATATCCATGAGTAAATTGTTACACTCTTTAAGACTAAAAATCTACTTGATAAGTCATTCATTCCACCAGTTAAGTTTGGAAGTCCTTCATTGAGCTGCCCACATCGACAGTATTGTGTTTGGCAATATACTGTATATGATCAGCCAGCTCTTGTGAGCCCTTCAGGCATACAGTCAGTCACCTATTCACCAGTCAGCGTTAAGAATAGCTATTCCCCAGCATCACTATTCAGCAGTGTTCAGAGCAGGTGGGGAGATTAGCTATTTCTACTCCAGAAAATTATTTATGCCCAGACTTTTAACTGGAAGCTTTTCCCCCCCTGCAAAGATCATTTCCCCTGACTTCACCTCACAACGACAACTATTTTAGGCATTGGCTCATTAATACAGAGTGATTGGATTCATTGTTCTGCAATCCTGATGGATGTTCTCTGAAGTGTTCTCTCTGTTAAGTCCCACCTCAATCCTTTCATCAATCTAAGGGTTGAATTTGAATTCAAGGGTTGAATTTCATCAAACACATCATTTACAGGACTTCATACCAGTTACCACGCATGCAATGGTTTGTACGTTCCTCTCATGTCAGACTGTTCGTTTTTTTCAACTGTGATTCAGTAAGTACTGTAGGACTGAAATTAGACTTTTAGTGCTCTGTCTTCATTCCACAAATGTGCCTCTCTGAGCAATGGTCTTAATATTGATTAATCAGACGATTTTCTATTTCTTAAGTGTCAGTTTCTCCCACTTAAGTTGACTGGTTCTTTAAAATGCCCTCAAGTAAAAACGGTTGTGTACTCAACCAATGTAAGGCACTACACCCACAAAATATTAAAACTATTACCTGGTACTAGAAACAACCCTGCAAAATTGCAATGTCTTTGCTCCATACAAAAACATGAAACGGTGACCTTTTTGTAGAAGTTGCAAGTGATTGGCCCAAACAAAACAGCATTACTCTTGTTTACTGTCTTCTTGTGCATTGTAGGTGCTTTTTAAAGCCCATGCTCTCTGCTGTATTCAAGCAATTCCTCATCACCCATTCACACAACACTGTATCAATTGTGTGGGCTATTTTAACTCCAGGATGGTTGACTTGACAATGGGTTGTGTACCAGTGGTGTGAACTCTATAGGAAAGAAGGTTTTGCCACTGCCTGCTGTGTGTTCTGCTGCAGTAGGTCTGCTCAGGGTGCTATAGGAGGGTCGACTGCTATTTATACTGTACCTCCACTGCAGTGCCACTCCACTCCTCTCCACATGCACTCCTACACAGAGAGATTTTGACTGAAAGTTTTGATTTTGTTCAGATATGTATAGTGCTAACCATGTGTATGTGGCACATAGAATACATCTTTTCGACACAATGTTGGTTCCTGTATGTACATGTAAAGGAACGTGCAGAAACAGAAATTAAAGCATTTCAATTGTGTACATTCGTCTACTGAATCCCATAATCATAAATCGTCACCATCAAGTGCACCCTTGTTGTTAAAACTGAATTAAATATCGTAGAATCAATTCAAGTGAAATGCTATGCAAGTGACAGGGTAGTCAATTGTCTACAGTTATATATGTCATTTTTGGAGTCATTTGCAATCAATGTAGTCAAAGTCTAAGGTATGAGGACATGTTGGAGAATAAACTAGATGGAAACCTACATAAGCAGCCTAATCCTGTATTGTAGATTACAAAAAATGTACTTTATCAACAATGGTGGATAAATAACAGTTTACTTAATGCTTTCCCACTAATTCATTGATGGTTGGGTGTCTTACGGTGGCCAACCTACCAGTTAAATGCCAGTTTAACGTAAATGCAACTGTGTTTTATCAGATGACACTAATCTGGAAAGAATGGCACTTCATTTAGGTTCTTATTCTAAAAGAACATTATGCGCTTTGACATATGTGTCTGCCCATATCTTTGTCACTTTCCAATACTGAATGCTTGGTTTCAACCATAATGAACCTTTTAAGTAGCAGCTTGAGAAGTGGACAGGGTGTTAAGGACAGGGACCGGCAGGGAAATCAGCTGTCAGCGGCAGCATACTTCCGTTCTTCTCATTAATTACTTTTGGGGAAAGAGAGGTGGAGGCCAAATGAGTATTGATTGTGGTGGGCCAGTATAGGGTTGGTTTCACCAGCCTTTCCCACACGTCATTGCCTCTCCACGTCCCCATTAAGCGGGAACAAGAGGGATCAGTGGCAAGCTGGGACCCTATTAAAGACGGGACCTCGAGTGTCAGACAGGCTCGCTAGCACACAAACCTTCTCCACGAGACATAGGCAACACTCCTTTTCGCTTCGTGTCTGTCTGTCTTTTAATCCCTATTTCACTCCTTTTAGTGCAGAATGTCAATAAGGTTTAAATGTCACAGGCAAGTCAAAGACCATCCAAAGTCAGACACTATAGGTTTCTTTGATTTGCCTCCCTTCTTTTCCTGTTACTTTCCCCACTACTATGTTCTGGTTTTACACTATCCTCTTTCAACCCAAAGCTACATAAATAGTGTGGAGGTAGCTCTTAACTTGTAGACAGGTCTCTTTTTTTCTTTTATCTTGTTCACTCCGCCTCTCTTATCCCTGCTTTTGTTGCGTGACTGATGATTTTAATTAGCTGTTAACTCCCTGTACTCGGCAGATACACATGATAAATGGTCCGGGTGACTGTTGTATCCACCATCTGGATGGTGCAAAAGAGTCTTAGGAGCTTTTCTTTACTGTCATACCAGAGACAGCCACCACAGCAGGGGGGATTGCAGGTGTACCGAGGGGGAACAAGAAACTGTCCCAGTTTAGATCCAGTTGACAGCTATTTAGTGTCATAGGGGTCACATCCATTGTTTCCCTGTCTGAAACTGCAGGCAGCAACAATATGCCTCGAGAAAAAGAAGCCTGTATCACCACAGTGGGAAGAGAGATTGCTGTCGATGATTGGCCAGAAAATTGCAGCACTTTATATGGAGATTGTAGAGAAGGAGATGGAGGGAGGGATGTGGAGCTACCATGGGTGCACACAGTGGTATGGATTCAGAATCAGACATTATGTATCCAAGTGCTATGCAATGACCAGTATCATTTGTGAAGACCAAATCTAAAGCTCCCAAAAGTTCTTGAAGCAAACCTGCTGAAAAATTGCAAGCTGAGCAGAACCATCTTGGTTCGATGCATGGAAACCCTGTATGGGAATGGAAAGTCACCAATATGAAAGTTATTATGAACAAAGGCTGTGGCCCAAGGCGGATGTTTCATTGTACTGTTGGGTTGGACAGTAAACGTACAAGAGCAGTTCCTGAAGGGGAAACTAAAGGCGCCATCAAAAGCTGTGATTACACACACACACACACACACACACACACACACACACACACACACACACACACACACACACACACACACACACACACACACACACACACACACACACACACACACACACACACACACACACACACACACACACACACACACACACACACACACACACACACACACACACACACACACACACACACACACACACACACACACACACACACACACACACACACACACACACACACACAACATTGAGGTGTTTTTTAGAAGAAGTGAAGAAGAGGAAGAAGATATAATGTTATTAATCCCCAACAGGGAAATTACTTGTATCACATTGTCCATGTGTCCAAAATAACTGTCTCAAACGGAATATTATATATTAATTGTGAGTTTTGGAGATACTGGAAAGACGATTTTAGAATTTTGGAGCCAGGCTAGCTCCTTCCACATCCTTGCAGTTGTTACGCTAAGTTAGGCTATTTACCTTTGTATCTCAAGCTCCATACTAAATGCACAGATATGTGGGATAGGTCTCAATCAACTAGTTCTCTTAAAGGACTCAAAATATAAAACTATTCCACACATATCATGACGGCCCAACAAAAGGCATAATTTGCATGGAGACTTGATTCTCTGATGCATGTCACAGAGGTCAGTGCAAATAAGGAAACAATTCCAATTATACTGCTTGATTAAGTTGAGCAGATCAGTCACTTATTTATAATTAGTCTTAGACTCAACAATTGACTTGGCCCTCAGGTCTCCGTGGTGTTGTCTGTGTGTTTATTCATGGAGTTCATGGCAGCGAACGATGACCCACAGTGCAATAGGAATGACCTGCAGCATTAATGAAGGGTAACGATGATAGTCTCCAAAGCAGACCCCATGTCACTTCAGTGTTGTCTTGCGGTTTGAAAAGGAAGGCAAAAACAAAACCCTGGTTACACACAGACGTTCACATACACACAGATGTTATGCAAGTGACAAAGCTTACTTGGAAGTCCCATCGGTAACATTGAAGACAACTTCAATTCATTCAATCTTCCCCTGAGTCCCCTGAAGCAACGATAAAGTGCTTTTGAAGTGCCCCACGTACCTGTCAAGAGCAGGTGGCGTTTGGAATATATTTGAATTGTATTGAGCTGAGCTAATTTGAATCAGATTCAGGTGAATTGAATATTTGTATAGCATGTGTGTGTATGCATGTGTTTGTTCCATTTTGCGTCACCCATAAGACAAACACAAGCGGACACCTAGGAGAGAGGGACAGACATATCAATATGACTGTTGTAAATAAGAGCACCTATATTGTGTTTGTGTGTTTCTTTTTCACACTATCTCTCTATCAGCAGTGAATCAGTGGAGTGTTAGGACATCGTTTAAGCTCTTGCGCAGCATCAATACTGGCTCTATTGATTTTTTCAAACAGTTAATGGAAGCCTTTAGGGCAGGAAAGCTAATTAAAATCATATGCAGGTCAAGCTCATTTAAAGACTCCCCATTAGTTTATGTTTAGCTTAACCACGCTTGACTGGAAAATCCATCCATCGGGCATCTTAATTGACTGGTGTTTCTAATGGCTTTCTAATGCTCCTGAGTTTCTCTGGCATATTTCATGCTGCAGCTCTAATAACCCACATACAATACAATCGTTAAAGACTGTTGCTGCGTGTCCTGCATCCTCAAAGTGTCTTACAGATGCCCGCAGGCTGTGATGTGCTTCGTACTTCATCCCTTGGATATGTGCAACCTCAATGCCGTCAGACGCTGTAGCTTCTACTTCACCTCCGTCTTAAACTTTCTCTCAGGAATATTGTTGTGTCCTGAATTGTAATGGGACCACATGAAGTCTATGCTTCCATCTCATGAGTCTTCATTGATTGTTTTATTAAACATGTTAACATTAGACAAGTAAATAAATCATTCATATAGACGTGTTTCCTCTCAGGTTTGGAGCCTTTCCTCTTAAACTTTTATTTATATAAATGTCTATTACATTACATCTAGATGATTACTTTATCAATTATTGAGACCAATGCTAATACAATAACCCAGGGAGCAGATGGGCGTTTAGGATGATGTATAGAACTGAAAATATGGCCTGAATAAACAAATGTTTTTTATGTTTCGGAAAATGTCTCAATTAGAGTAACTATGGCTGTTGTATGATCGCGGGAAAAATAAACATATGAGGGCTGTGTTGTGATGTCTTGATGTGCAAGCTCAGCTGCCACATTTCCCCTGTTATTTTTCCTCCAACCATCCGGCGGTTCTGCTTTTCCAACAAACATATTGTTGTTACACACGTCAGCTCTTCACAACTTGTGTGAGTGCGTATTGCAGTGCCTTGGGGAGGTTGATTTGAATCTATGATTCAGAAGGAGATTGTATTTAGTCTGTGTTTATTGTTCCCTATCAGGGGCCAATATGATAACAGCAGATGCAAAGCATCTTGCTGTGTCTTAGTTTGATGCTTCCTCTGCATGACACTAGCCACCACTGTTGTACCCAGCTGGCAAAGGCATCGCGGGAAACCTTGCAACGTCGCAGATTTAACAGAGTGGTTCATTATACAGAGTGAGATCAGATAAAATCCCCCTGAGATGAATTCTCTCTGCCACTGAGGAGTGACGCAGCAGAGGATAGGAGAGAGTTCTGAGCCAGATGGGCATATGAGAGGTTATATGTAATAATACAGTATCACCTAATAAAATGTCAGCAGCTTTAGGTTATTATAGAAATACTAATCCTGTTACTCTATACTCTCTTTTCAAGATAAAAACATGCACTCGCATGAGTAAACCCTTCATATACACATGTAAGCACTCAGTGCACACACCTCCTGACCTTTGAGGTTGCTGATTGCATTAATATTATTAGCTGTTTTCACTCACGCATGAGATTATGTTGTTCTATTTTTGCTAACATTTCAGACTACCTAGCACATTTTAAATGACTATTAAGTGGGTGGTTATTAAGGATTAGCCATGCATTACAACGTATGCAATATAAAAGTGCTGGAAGCTGCACGGCGCTTTACACCTAAGCCCTCCAGCCCTATTTCACCACGTTTTGTTCAGTTAAAAAACGTTTCTTGATTAAATGCATGTTTTAGTCATTTCTGTTATCTGTCATCATGAGTTGTGCATTTCAATAATGTTTCAATAATGTGAGTAAAATGAGAGTTGGTTTACAAATATCCCTCTATTGCAGAAACACCGTTTTATTTTTGCTTACGCACGTTTTACACATTTCTTAATATTATACAAAACAATCTCAATGCAATTTTGGATTAAATATGTGTACCACAAATATGGGAACAAATCAAAATGTGTATTTTGAATACTTTGAATACATCCTCTTTGTAGTTCAACTTCCATGCACAACATTTGAGCAATTCCTCCTTTCCGTTGCTTGATATCAGAGCAGCGATATTTCTCCCCTCTGCTGCAAGCTAGCATGCGCAGAGAGGCCACCTTTTTTTTTTAACATGAGTATGTGCGGGATGATTTCCCTTGGATTCTATTGGCTCTAACGGTCAGAAAGAGAAGTCACATGTCAAAATCGAAGAAGGGGGGCCAGAGATAAGGAAAATCCACCCAAATGGCCCCAGAAGAGGAATTTTTTGCTAAATCTATCTAAAAAGGTCAAATATCACTTGTTTTGCATCAATATTGATACAGGGTACTTATTATATATTGTACTTTGGATTCCTAAAGCTTTTAGTCTACTAACCCATCATCCAAGGTTATTTTCCACTATAAGTACAAAATATATTTTGGACGGACACTATAATTTACAGTTTTTTACCATGTTCAATCTGAATTTTATTTAAAATAAAAAAAATCTATATTGATTCTGACTTTTCTCCAACTCACAGGTTTATCATTACTTTGAGAAAAAAAAGATTATTAATGTAACCCTTTTAGAAGGGAAGATATGGTCATTTGTTCTGGGAATGTCATTTTCGAGCCTGAAACCTGAAAAACAGGCTTGGCGCCTAACAGCTTAAAACCCTAAAACCCCTATTGCTAACTCTCCATACTTCCCCAAGATAAAGTGAAAACTACAGCACAAACAGATTTCCTAGAGACACTACTGTAGAATCAATTGGAAAAATGTGTCAGTGGCAACATTTTACTTACTGAATACACACGAGAGAAGCAGGCCTACATCTATATCCACATAATGAGTCAGCTCTGTAATATTAAAGATATAATATACAATAATGGCTTTCGTGGCAGTTACATCTGCTAACCTCTCCTGGGAGCTCAGCGCAATTATTTACCCAGCAGAAATTCATAGAGCAAAGCTAATGCAATTCATCCAAGAAAAGAAGATGTGGCTTTCTCAACTTATTTTCAATTAAAGATGATCTTATGGGAGAAAGAAATAGCTGTGTGGATCTTTTATCCAAGCAGGGCAACTATTTTGGGCTGTTAACATGACAACAACATAATAAAGTAATCGAGTTAGAGGAACTTTGTTGGTGTTGGCTGTCAAATTAAAGAAAATAGGTAAATAGGAATAAAGAACACGTTCAAAACCCCTAAACTAAATGCCACATGTTTACACTTAAATGTACAATGTATTAGTAGGAACACAATGCAGATTACAGAATAAGGATACAGGGCTCGATATTAAGGACTGCCCGATGGCCCGGGGCCATCTAGTATTTAGCTCGGGCAATGAAGCCTCACCTGCTGGTTGCCCGATCGGGCAATCTATTATGCCAGTATCATGCAGCTCGCGGATCCAGTAATGAGTGACCCGACAGTAAAACTAAACATATCTATAACTAGTTTAGGTAGTTTGAGAGGTAATTAAAATAGCCATGTGTGATATTCTAACCTGAAGTGTGTGTTTTTTTCGCTCACCGCTGCATGTGATTATGCAGAGCTGAGTGTCGACTCGTCAGCAGCAGCTGATCTCTCTCTCCCGTCAGATTAGACTTCACTCGCGTTTATGTCCATATCGATCAGATCCAGCTAGTTCTAGCTAATGATATGACTACCTGCTTATTAAAAGACACCTAAACAATAAGTGTCGCTATGCAACTGGATGAGGCCACAAAGTATAGCGCAGCATTATGCATTTGTTTACATGCCCACCGGAACCCCGAGGCATTACCAACAGATCAACGCACAATCAACCCATACAGGACATCTCTTTCTCCATATTACGTGTTAGACATTAGAATTGACTATTCATGTCTGTCACATACTCTTCTTGTCTGTCACATAAGAGGCGCAACTGAAGCGGTATTGCGCTAAAGGGAAATTATTTTGACCAAAGAGATTTAGATTTGCCGGCTAACGGGAACTCTGACGTCGCCATTTTGTGTGCTTCGCGGATGCACTCGGCTCCTCTCGACTGCTGCTCGGGTCTGCTTGGTCAGCTTCCGGATGTCGATGAGGAGGCATTCGTTCGACCAATTTACAGTAGATAACATTACAAACATTTTTAACAGGGGCTATAATAGTGTAAATAATGTTTGTTTTGGCATTAATAACTGAATGTAATGTTTTCTACATCTGGGAAGGCATTTGCCTTCATCAGATGGAAAGTGTTTTGACCAACAACTTAAGTGTTTCTTATAGCTATGCAGGGCATGCAAGCGAGCAAACACAAACAAGAACAAACAAACAAGTGAAATGAAGAATAAAATTGAAATTGTACAATATAATATTGTGGTGGTTCATCTTATAATTCAGTCTAGAGAATGCACCAGACAGCATCTAAGACCTGCAAAAATCTACATTTTCTAGGGGGACGGAGGCCCCCCAAACCCTTCGTGCCATTTCGTCCGTGCGCATTTTTCAGAGCAATCTCTATTGGGCTCAGGGCCATCTGTAAATTAGCTTAGATGGCCCACAGGGCATGCACTTCAAGTGACTTGAAATACCTACAACCTAGTTTGAAATGCAATAATTGAGTGTCAGCATGGATGTGTGGTAATTATTTCTGACAAGGTGGACGGGTGTTAATCGACTGTTTGCATTTCCATGTACAAACCTGGTCAACCCCTGAATTTCTTGTTTTGCTATACAGCCTCATTGTATACTGTCGGCATCATTGAAAAACTCCTTACTCTGCACGTTCTTGTCAAACTGAATGCTTGCTGAGGTCAACTGGTTCTCCCTAGATCAACAAGACTAAGAGTCTGCAGCCACGCTAGCTCTGTGAGACTATGCTCAAGCTAAAGAGGGAAGAGGGAACCTTGCATCTTAAGAAACAATTAGCTTTTGAATTCAAATGTTTGTATATTCGCACACATTTGAGGGACAAGGCTAAGATTGTTAAAAATCAAGTCTTAAGTGTGCAAACTGTTAACATCAAAGATATAAGTTGATTTGACTTTATTCATAGGTTAATCAACAAAGGTGGTAGGACTCATATAATTATTGTGACTTTACAGTAAAGACATTTAAGCTTAAGCTGCATATTTTGTGTTCCAACAGGTCCGTCTCTTGTTGGGACTCTGAAGAAGGACTGGGCCTCTCCGAACAGCATTGCTCTCTCGTGGCAGCAGCCGGAACAAACACCGCAGGGCATCCTCGACTACGAGATCAAATATTATCAGAAGGTACAGTTACTTTTGCTGATAGACAGGTCCTGTCTAGAATATAAGAGCAGTAGTAGTTATAGATCAAGCAAGTGTGTGATATATGTTTAAGAACAATCATTTGAAATATTTGAGTTTAAACAAGAACATCTAGCTTAGACCAAAAAAACTCTTGGTTCCTTGCTTATAGCTAACTAATTGTCACATGACACACTGTTGACGTTAGACTTCATTCCAATGGTTACCATAATGCTAACTGAATTAGTTTGCAATCCCCTTAAGCTTAGCATTGGTATACTGTATGTTTATCTAAATGTCTTATGAAGGAGACTAACAACTAGAAACAACTGGATTTGAATAGGTTTGATATCAAGACAACTAAAAGCTTTTCCAATATGCATAGCCTCTTATACTATAATTAAACATAATCTATGCCCATCATGTTATCTGGATTGCGTACTATATGGGCTTGTTTTCAAACACCTCTTCTAGAAATAAGTCCTTAGAAGAAAACAATAGATCAATGGCTACTTGTAAATGAGGGGTTAAAGTAATACAGATGTGCTGATTTTTGAGATGTGTATGAATAACCCAAACTAAATAAACCTTTACCACAGTCATGCATCTAAAAGAGTTCAAATATATTGTGTAAGTCTCTAATAAAAATCACATTGTTAAAATTGTTGGACAGATGTTTTTAGTTGTTAATATATGCTGTCAATATTGATCAGCAATTACAATTTGATATGTTAATATTGTATTTAGGTATAGTTTATTATTTTTTAGTACCCATGTTTGACATTCCCAGCCCTTTGCCATTTTGATTTGCAAGCACAATCCTACTGCAGCACTTGGATATTCAACTAGAATAGCTCGGACCGCACTATGAGCAGCTGTATTTGGGCTGAGTTTCCTCAAAAGCCAACCACATCAGCTTCTATCATCTTATCAGTCAAGAGAATGGCCCTAACCATCCCTCCTAAGAGAAAACACTTTGTTTTGTTTTGCTGCCATTTAATGGTCCCATGGAACAAATACATTCTGTAGTACCAATTATAGGATTATAATGCACTCTAAGTATGCTTCCAAGGAAAAATAATAACCCTTTTTAAAGCTGAATAGACAATTAATGTGTGTTCATTATGTATAATTGTGTGCCAAGCATTACTTTTAAATGATAAAGCAGTACAACTCTCGATGATGGTAGTTTAATAAAATGATGTGTGAATTTTTCTAAAACCTGAGGGCAAGCCTTGTCACTGGTTGCACAAACAGCAAGTATTAGTGTTAATCGAGGTAAAGCTGTCCTTCAGGCACTAGATCATGTTTTATCGAAACCTGTCCTCAATTGCTTGGAATCCTTTTCCCTCTCTCCCAAACAGGAACATGAGCAGTTGAGCTATTCCTCAACACGCACCAAGGCTCCCAGTGTGATCATCTCAGGTTTAAAACCAGCCACATGGTACGTCTTCAGTGTTCGCACCCGCACGCCCGCTGGATACAGCTCCTACACCCCTAAATATGAATACAAAACTACAGGAGACTGTAAGTACCTGAAACCATCTGAAACATCTGTCTTGTCCTTCTTTGAACATGTGTATTGGCACCTTTTTCATAGCTGACTGATGTGACAGAAAAAGAAAATCGTTTAAAGCATGTATTGGCGCCTCATCCTTCAAACGACTAGAAAGAACTTTTGGATTTAGGTTAGCATTATTTGTATGTACGTTTTAGGCTTAGGATCAGTTTAAACTTTTGTGTGAAAATAACAATTTAAGCAGAGGAACAGCATCAGCAGGCTGCAAGCAGCAGGTAAGGGTCAGATGAAGTTCATGTAGGCCTACTGTAGCCTGGAGCAGTGCTCAGGGCAGCCTTCACCAAGAGCACAACAGCAAATAATAAGGCTGGATATGAGCCCACCAACAGCAGCATCCTGTCTAGCATCCAGACAAGCAACTTTTTCATAAACTTTGGAAAAGTACCCAATAAGGAAATAAATCATAGTATATGACAAAATCACAAATTATAGCATAGCACTGCAATGGTCCAACTTTGTTAAAATTCAGGTCTGTTTCTCCACTTTTAAAATTCTTAAAACATCATGCACATTTTTGCTGATATCTATCGTATGTTTCTTATTTCACAGCTTACTACAGGGTGTCCGCGGGGTCTTAACAAGTATTAAAAGTTGGTAAATCAATTTAGCGAAAATTAAGGCTATTAAAAAGTATTAAACGGCATTTTCCAAGGTATTAAGAAGGTCCACCTCAACGAAAATATGAAACGATAGTTACGGCTGTAACTACGGTACTATGAGTCCCGGATGACCGCCAGAGGCGGTGCTTTAGCACTGGATATGTCCATCGCGCGCATGCGCAGCTCGAGTACCAATAACAACAAAGTCACCTGTGACCCACGTGACACCGGCTATATCAGCCGGTATTGTCAGAGGATCTGTTCCCCGAATCTTCTCGCGAGCACACAAGAATTCTGAGTGACAGGGAACTCTGGCGGTCATCCGGGACTCATAGAACCGTAGTTACAGCCGTAACTATCGTTCTATTTCGTCCCTACTGACCGCCAGAGGCGGTGCTTTAGCACTGGATGACTTATACCAACAATGTCATGAAGAATCCAAGCCCTTGCTCACCACTGGAAGCAGCGGAGCTCGGCAAAAGGACCACGCCCAAAGAATGGGGAGTGGCGACATTGACCTGATGACAACTGGAGAATGTGCCAGAAGACGCCCACGACGCCGCGGCGCAGATGGTCTCCAGGGGCACCCCTCTCAGGGCAGCCCAATATGTTGAGATGCTCCTTGTAGAGTGGCATCTCAGCCTGATGGCAAGGGGCGGCCACTGGCCCCGTAAGCCTGTGAGATGGTATCGACAACCCAGTGGGGCAGCCACTGGTTAGAGGGCCTAACCTCCTTTAGTGCCGCCAGGGCAAACTCAAGAGTTGCTCCTCCTGCCGTATACAGGCAGTAGCCTTGATATACGCCCTTTGGGCACCCCCAGGGCACAGCAACTTCGATGTGCCGTACTCCTGAATGTCAAAGCGTGCCAGCTGGGCAGGCTGATTGAAGTGAGTTTGTGGAAGGACCCCGGGCGGGAATGCCACATTTGCCCAAAGGGCAACGCCTGAGAGTCTCACCTCGGGCATGTATTGTTTATGGAGAGGACATGCAACTCCCCGACTCGCTTCCCTGAGGCTATGGCAAGCAGAAATGCTGCCTTCGTGGGCAGCCACCTAAGCCCCACCTGGGCCAGGGGCTCGAAGGGAGGAGATGATAGGGCATCCGGCAGCAAGGGCAGGTCCCAAGCCGGAGCCCTCGGGGTGCAAGGGGGACGCTGCCGTAAAGCCCCTCTCATAAAGAGGGACACCGACCTGTGGCGCCGTCGACCCGAACATGTCGGGCAGAATCGCAGCCACATAAATTCAGAGTGGAGTGAGAACGTCCACTATCTAGAAGGGACTGTTGTCTAAGCAACAATGTACATGCTGTCCCCAAGGAACACGCACATTCTTGCCCCCCAGTTGGGGTAGAAAGTGCATGAGTGCAAGCTGCACGGCCCGAAGCTCTAGCACGTTGACCCGGCGCGCACTCTGCTGGGCAGACCGCTGACCCTGAACGGTCCTGCCCTGCCGCACTGCACCCCACCCTGAGAGACATGCACCTATGGTGATGGTCTCCTGGCGCCCATGGGCACGCCTACCAGGAGATAGGTCCTGCCCCTCCAGCGTGACGGAGAGTGGAGCAATGTTGCGACACCCTGACTTCACTGTGCCTGTGCCACTTGGCGTCCAAGTGAAGGCTGTTCAGCCACATCTGCATGGGGCGCAACGACAGCGGGCCTAAGGGCCCAGCGGCCGAGGCAGCTGCCAGTCTGCCCAAGGGCCGGAGGAACTGAATATAAGGCACCCTCTTGCCCGGCCCACGTGGAAGTAGGCATCCCTCGGTTGAGAACCACTCCACCTGTGCGTATGCAGTAGTCAGCATATGTCATAATGGCAGCACCTTCAGGAATCTGTTGATTCCTCTGAGGTCCAAGATCGGGCAAAATCCGCCGACTTTCTTGCTCACGAGAAAGTATGCTGAGTAGAACCCCCTGGCTAAGCAGAGGGTCTTACTGGGTTGATTGCGTCCTTGGACAAAAGGACGGACAACTCTTGGCCCAGAGGTAGGGCCCCTGCCGGATCGCTGACAACTGTCAATTAGACCCAGCCGAAGGCTAGGGGCCGGAGCTGCGGTCCGTACCCCTGAGTTAAGGTGAAAACCACCCAAGGGACGGAAGTACAGACTGCCCAGAAACTGAGCTGCTGCTGGGAAAGCAGCCGCCGACCACCCCCGGGATTTCAGAGCCCAGCCCCCCCGGACCCTGGAGCCTCTTGGAGGGTTCCGGTAAGTCTCTGGGGCACGAGGTCGCCTGGAAGGCGGGCGACATGGGGCACGAAAGTCATTGGGAGGCGGTTGAGTGGGCCGCTAAGACCTCTGCAGACCACCCCTGTAATCCGGCGGCTGAGTGCGGCTGCTAGAGCGGCCCCTGGGCCTGCTGGGAGTGGGCACAGGTCTGCGAGGACCCGAGTGCTGCTGCCTGGTCTGCCTAGCTTGGGCGGCACGCTCCAGTGCCTCCAGGGCAGCTGATCTAAACAGCTCCCCTGGCTCGACTGGTACGCTACGGAGGACTTTCCGTCAACCGAAGGAGGTGCGTCAGCCGAAGGAGGGGCGCCAACCGAAGGAGGGGCGCCAACCGAAGGAGGGGGGGGGGGGACAGGCGGCCCGCTAGCAGCCCCTACACCGGGCCCAGGCTGAAGGGCCAAGAGGCGACTTCATCATGCCCCTATCGGCAGCTAGCCGATCCACTTTAGAGGACAGCCTGTTTCTAGTCCTTCTATTGGGGGAAGCACACATAGCCATCGCTCCCTCAAGTCGCCGGGAACGGCCGAATTGAACTGGAGGAGGACGTGACAAGGAGAGGTGTCTGTTGGCTGCTGCCAGACGTTCCACCTCAGTGATTCGAGACACTCTGAGCACCCGAGGCATGCAGCTACAGCTCATGCAGGCGTTTACCGTGAGAACCTCCCTCAGATGCTCGAATTTCGTCCCCACTGACCGCCAGAAGCGGCCGAGGCAGGAGGGGCAGCGGTCGTGGCCGTCCTCGGGCTCAAGAGAAGCCATACAGGCGCTACATGAATGAACCATTCTGTAGGTAGCCAGATGCAGCGTAGCCGGGAGCAGGTGCGGGAACACAGCCTTCACCAGCTACCTGCTTAACAGAAAGAGTAGAGCCGCTACTCGCCGAACAGAAAGAGGGATGTAATTACACCCACGTTACCGGCAGAGGGAGCGGGAGCGAGATCACTGCCTTCACCTAGCTGGATTAGTAAATAAGGCAGTTTACCAAGAGCGGGGGCGAGAACACTGCCTTCACTGGCTGAGCTAGAGGCGAGTACCAGATGCAGCGTAACCGGGAGCGGGTGCGGGAACACAGCCTTCACCAGCTACCTGCTTAACGGAAACCAGGCAGTTTAGCGTCTACCAGGAGCGGGGGCGAGAACACTGCCTTCACTGGTTAAATTAAGACGAATGCCAGATGCAGCGTAACCGGGAGCGGGTGCGGGAACACAGCCTTCACCAGCTACCTGCTTAACGGAATAAACCAGGCAGTTTAGCGTCTACCAGGAGCGGGGGCGAGAACACTGCCTTCACTGGTTAAATTAAAGACGAATGCCAGATGCAGCGTAACCGGGAGCGGGTGCGGGAACACAGCCTTCACCTAGCTGGGTAAAATAAAGAAGCTTAACAGTATACGCAAGACGTTAGCCGAGCGGCTGCTGCTAACGATCAAGCGAGATCAAGTCAAATAACACACATGTTTAAGACCAGATAACTAGCTTCTAAAGAAGAGAATAGCACAGAGCCGTAGTTACAGCAGTAACCATGGCCAGGGCTCACACGGCATCTAACCGTAGTTACAATAATAACTATGGCCAGTACTTACACGGCTTAGAACCGTAGTTACAGTCGTAACCATGGCCAGTACTTACACAGCATAGAGCCGTAGTTACAGTAGTAACTCTGGCCAGTACTTGCACGGCTTGGAACCGTAGTTACAGTAGTAACTATGGACAGTACTTACATGGTTTAGAACCGTAGTTACAGTAGTAACTATGGCCAGTACTTACACAGCATAGCGCCGTAGTTACGGTATTGCCTATGGCCAGTACGTGCACGGCTTGGAACCGTAGTTACAGTAGTAACTATGGCCAGTACTTACGGCTTAACCCCGTAGTTACAGTATTAACTATGGCCAGTACTTACACAGCTTGGAACCGTAGTTACAATAGTAACTGTGGCCGGTGCCTAAAAGTGTCAGCCAACGGCTGCCCACTAGACAATATAATATTGGGAGCATGAAATCCTCCTTAATGGCCATACATGCAGAGCACACGGAACACACAGTGAAGATTGTTCTCTGCATATCGTCCTAGTGCTAGGAGTCTAGTACTAGGAGCAGTAAATACAACGATATAGCGCTACTGCAACCATACCATGCGTTTACCGGGAGCGGCAGCGAGAGCACTGCCCTCACCGGCTGAGTTAAATAATGAAGCTTAACCGTACATGCAAGGTGTTAGCCAAGCGGCTGCTGCTAACAATCAAGCAACCAAGTCAGAACACAATGTTAAGACCAGATAATTAGCTTCTAAGAAAGAGAACAGCCCGCATAGAACCGTGCCTGGTTACAGTAGTAACCGCACATGCCGAGCACACAGCACCCGCCGTGAAGATGTTCTCTGCATATCATCCTAGTGCTAGGAGTCTAGTACTAGGAGCAGTAATACAACGATCTAGCGCTACTGCAATCAAACCCTATGCTACAGGGAGCGGGAGCACTGCCCTGAGTTAATAGTTAAGCTCAACAGCAAGGTGTTAGCCAAGCAGCTGCTGCTAACAATCAAGCGACCAAGTCAGAACACAAATGTTAAGACCAGATAATAGCTTCTAAGAAATAGAAAGTACTTACCTTACTTTCTGCATCTAAACGAAAAACGGGTTTAAAGTATGACCCTCTGGGCTTCCATACTAAATTGAATGAGGGACGCAGCCAAAGCTGGGACTCAAATGCTAATGATAGCTCGGGCACAACGCCACAAGCAGAACTTTCAAAAGAGCATAAGGGCAACTTTATGGGAGAGGAAGCGGGAACACTGTCGTCACCAGAAAGTCTAAGCCACAAACAATAAGACGGTAATCAGGACAACTTGGCTGGGAGCGGGTGTGGAAACACAGCCATCACCAGCAACAGGCTGACACCAACCTGTCTGTCGAGGCTCTGCACAGCGCACAGCCGGCCACAGCTCCTGGAGGACGCGTTTAACGACCCGTAGCTCCGACTGTCAGTCGCGAAGCTGCACACGGCCAGCTGTTTGCAGAGAAATCCCTCAGATCAAACGTTCAAACCTGAACGCTGTAGGCTACAAAAACGTAGCCACGGTACCCTCGCGCAGCGAGAAGATGAAAGGAACAGATCCTCTGACAATACCGGCTGATATAGCCGGTGTCACGTGGGTCACAGGTGACTTTGTTGTTATTGGTACTCGAGCTGCGCATGCGCGCGATGGACATATCCAGTGCTAAAGCACCGCCTCTGGCGGTCAGTAGGGACGAAATAGAACACCCTTTACAACGACATGTCGGGAAACGCCCTCAAGGCGGCCCCATGCACAGCGCCGTAAAATTCTGCTTCTTATTTTAAGTTTCGTTACCTTGGGGCCCACAGACTCTAGAATCGCCACTGTCGAGGGGGATCACAGCTGTCCGGTCCCACATGCTAAGTAAGTACAGGGTTACTTGGAGAGGGTCTGAGTCCGACCCTTGTCAATTAACTACAGGGGTCCCTCAGGGCTCTGTTCTTGGTCCTCTCCTCTTCTCCCTGTACACAAACTCGCTCGGATCTGTCATTAGCCCGCATGGTTTTTCATACCACTGCTACGCTGACGACACCCAATTAATTCTGTCCTTTCCCCGCTCAGAGACCCAGGTCGTCGCACGCATCTCTGCTTGTTTAGCTGACATCTCTCAGTGGATGTCCGCTCATCATCTCAAGCTCAACCTTGACAAAACTGAAGTGCTTTTCCTTCCGGGAAAAGATTGTCCCTCTCTTGACCTAACTATCAACATCGGCCCCTCTGTTGTTTCCCCGACTCAGACTGCAAGGAATCTGGGTGTTATCCTAGATAACAACCTGTCGTTTACTGCAAACATCGCTGCTACAACCCGCTGCTGCAGATACACGCTTTTCAACATCAGGAAGATACGCCCACAGCTGACCCAGAAATCGACGCAGGTTCTGGTCCAGGCTCTCGTCACCTCACGCCTAGACTACTGCAACTCCCTCCTGGCTGGTCTACCTGCATGTGCCATCCGACCTCTGCAGCTCATCCAGAATGCAGCGGCTCGTCTGGTCTTCAACCTTCCAAAATGTTCCCACACCACGCCGCTCCTCCGCTCCCTCCACTGGCTTCCGGTAACTGCTAGAATCCACTTCAAGACACTGGTACTTGCGTACCATGCTGCGAATGGATCTGGCCCTTCCTACATCCAGGACATGGTTAAACCGTACACCCCAGCACGTGCACTACGCTCTGCATCAACCAAACGACTCGCTGCACCCTCGCTGCGAGGGGGACCCAAGTTCCCATCAGCAAAAACACGTGGGTTTGCTATCCTGGCTCCAAAATGGTGGAATGAGCTCCCCATTGAAATCAGGACCGCAGAAAGCTTACACACCTTCCGGCGCAGACTGAAAACTCATCTCTTTCGACTCCACTTCGAGCGATAGAATGACTAACAAAGAACTGCTAACAGAGCACTTATATACTAATAAAGGACTGGCTTATCTATAGCCAGTTGAGCAGCACTTGAAACGATTGGCTCTTTGAAACCTGATGTTCTTATATGATTCTGTTTTCCTCAAGGTTGTGTCTTCCTGGTCGAATGTACTTATTGTAAGTCGCTTTGGATAAAAGCGTCAGCTAAATGCAATGTAATGTAAAAGTAAGTAATAGCCATAAAGCCGCGGCGTTTAAGTCCCAACTCTCCCGATAGCCAATCCGTGCCTCCCCTGACTGCAAGTCGCTGACACACACCGCTGCAGACTCTCTGCACGAAGGAGCAGCGGAGTCCGGCCGATGCTGCTCCTCCAAGGAAGAGAAAACGTTCACTAAGCCGAACTATATCCGGTCGGTGATCTGCTATTTTAAAGTAAAGTCAACACATATCGATATAAATATAGTCTATATTAAGAACGAGAAAAGTGTTAACATATATATCATTTTTTGTTTTATCTCTTGGGAACAATGCCTAAATCAAATACTACTTTCTAATGGTTTCTTTTTCTAATAAACCTTGCATTGAGTTAGTCACAGAATTCATTCTCTTGTGCTTTGTTCTATCACAAGCTGTTTAGTTGTGCTATTTTAAAATCCATACTGTATATAGTAAATGTGAGATAAAGTGTGTCGCCAATGTAACCGGTTAGAACTCGAAGTGGTGATGAGGTCTTAAAATGTATGGAAAGGGTCTTAAAAGGTATTACATTTGACTTCAGGATTCCTGCATATACCCTGTACTATCACTTTGTATGAAATCAACTTGTTCTTACTGTTTATTATGAACAACCTTATTTGGGACCATAGAGACATTATAAAATGAACAGGCCTGGTATTACAGTTAATAAAAGCTGTTATTATTTTATCACAATTCCTGTGTGCCTCTGAATTGGATTCTCTAGGAATATAGTTCAAGGACTGCAATGCTATTCAGATACATGGTAACGGAGGCATTTCAGAAGCGCATATTTCATGATTTTCACAGTGTAAGTCTTATAGTTCAGTGCTTTTAATGCAAAATGCGAGTGTAAAGCATTGTAATAATGTCAGGTGAGGGTTCATTATTGAGTTCTAAAATGTATCCGTACTATTGTTGGGTCACCGTTAACTGTGTTTACATTGCAACCCTAATCTTTAGCCTTCCTACAGCGTGACTTTATATAGGTTGCATTCACCCTAAAGTCTTTAAAGGTCAGGATATCAGTTACAATAGCTATTGAATACAATCCACAAGAGAGTCTGACAATAAAGCCTTGATGTTTGGAGTATTTTGAATCAATATTTTTTCTGTGTGTCCGAGCAGTAGCTTTATTGCAAATCTAGTCATAAAATACAAAGGTCCTGCTGCCCTTTTATGTTGGTGCAGGTATTGTTGAGAGGTGATTTGGCTTGGCAGTGGCCCTCTCCCTTCCAAAGCTGCGGAGCTTTGCTTTATCTGCGGATCAGACGGTGCTCGGCCCAGCCTTTGTGTAGCCTGGCCTTTTATCTGAAAGAGAAAGCAGATTTGGCCTCTGTCGCTCTCTCCCTGCCTGTCAGTCTGTCTGTCCGCCTGTCAGTCACTGTCACTTCCGCCTCTCTCTTTCTCTCTTGTTTGTCTTTACCTCGCTTCTGTCACCCATTTTCCTCAGACCTCACCTTACATTCTCTATCCTGTCCTCTGCAACCTTCCTCTCTATCTACACACACACACACACACACACACACACACACACACACACACACACACACACACACCTCATTACAGCAGCCGCTTCAGTCCAACACATCTGCTTAGTTAGTGATGTGAAGAGTGTGTGAAGCTGACGCCTGGGAGGATTGTCTCGTGTGATCTGGCCACCGCCACTTTCCCTCCCTCTGAGTGGACTGTAATTACTTTTATCCAGCCAAACACACACACACACACACACACACACACTCACAGACACACACATTCTTGACACCCACATACTGTATAAACTCACACATGAGCCTCTCTCTTTGGGCTGGCGACCACGCACCCTGATCTCCAATTCATATTCATTAAGCGTGAAATATTATAGAAATAAGTTTGGTAATAGCAATCATCTTTCAATTATCTTGGATTCGTTAGCCTTGTGACAAGACACAGAAAAGGGAAAATCATGAATATCAAATGGGACCAATTTAACCAAATGATCATGGACTAAATCACAATTTCATGAATGAATAATATTAATTAAACAGCAGCAGGCATATGAATCATTCCAGTACCAAAGCTGACGGCGGGTTTTCTGCATTACAAAGAGCTGATCAGACGTCTCTCCGTAATATCTGCCCGTGTACACGCTCACTGATGGAGTAGATTATTGAAGATGATGGTGAATGAAAAATGTGCGCTTTTTTCTCACTTTACCCTGCCTCACGTCTAATTTACTTCTTTTCTCTCCCCACTGCTTTTATCATCTGCACCTCGCTCTTTACACTGAACTTCTTAAACTTCCCGTTCCACATCGTCTTTCCATTCTCTCTTGTCCCACATCTTCCGGTTCTTCTTCTTCGTTGCCTTCCTATTCACCTCCCTTTATGCTCAACCTTTCCTCTCATTTCTTTCCTCGTAACTAACCTCTATTATTGTCTCTTTTCAGCATCAGACATTGCTTCGGACCAAGGCCAGGTGTTGGTCATCGTCACAGCAGCAGTCGGCGGCTTCACCCTCCTCGTCATCCTCACCCTCTTTTTCCTGATCACTGGAAGGTAAAGAGCAATTCACTATTCACTATGTATGCAAAGAGAGTCTCATTCATTGTGTTGCTCCTTTAATGTGTGGCTTAATTTCAAACTGATGTACTTCCATGCATATTAAGTTCCTTTCTCTGTTATATTGATACAAATATTCTTGTCAGTGAAGTTTTATTGTAATGTAATGGTCTAAATCCTGTTGCTGAGTATTCTCAACGTTTAGGATTGTTCCATTCCCCATAATCATCCAATGTAACTCACCTGTTTTTCTGTAAAGAGCTCTTATTTTTTGTAATGCTGTCAACTGCCCAATCCCAACGTCCACACTGACCGGATGCCGTTTGGAGGTGCGTTCCCTAAAGTCCAGAGGGTTTAAGCCTATACCATTGTCGAATCGTCTAATGCTTGAAGGCTCTAAAACAGACATTTTAAACCCTACAGTATGCACACTTACGGTAAGTCCGCATTTCTGCAGCCATTGCCTGAGGGAATTACCGACAATTGTGACATTAAACACAAAGTTACCAGAGGAAATCCAGAGGAGCTTGAGAGCCAAAAGGTAAACAGAGTAGGAGACTCATGACTACATTTTCCCAGAAAAAAACATGGAGGATTTAAAATGATGATCAAGTTATCAGAGAAATGTAGGCATATGCTGCATTATTATTTTCTGCATGAATTATCTGCCACATCATAGACTATATGCATTACATTAATGCCCACAATGTTCATACTCCTTAGTGCACATATTCTTATTTCACATTTCATAGTTTATATTCTAAAATTCATTCATAGCATTCGATTTCCATGTAAATTACTGCTTTATTTGTATTTGTATTGCTATTTAACTATATCTTATTATGGTGTAAAAGTTGTTTTGTTTTATATTAGATTTCTTATTTTTTATATTGTATGTATGCACCATGGCATCAAGTCAAATTCATCAAGTCAAATTCCTAGTATGTGCGAACCTACCTGGCAATAAACCTGTTTCTGATTCTGATTATAATACACTGCCATATTGATACCATTAAAGGTCCTTGCAGCCTCTCCCAGTCCCTCATGTTTTAGGGCTTAAGGCCTTTGAAATTGGGCAATTATGTCATTGCAATTCATCTAAATCTACCACCAACTGAAAACTATAAAAGGGACAATCCCAAAGTTTCAAAGGAAGCACATTTCACTTTCTTGTTAATACAACTTGCCAATGAGCTATCATTATGCCTGGGGTTTTACTGGATAGCCGTTTCAAAATGTCTGCTTAATAGGTTGACTTTTTGGTGTTCCTTTCTTTACCTAGAGTACTTTACAAGCTTTCTTATCCCCTTGCCTCGCAGTTAAGAACCTCAATATTTCCTCCAGTGCGAATATTAAAGAAGCTTTTATTATTTAAAAAAATATGGATTATAGCTTCTTTAAAGATATTATTGTATTTGGCTTTTGTAACTGGTCCTCATTATTGAGATAGACTGAACCCTAGAAAGATATACTTTTTGAAGCATTTGTCACGTAAGCATCTGACTTGGTAACAGAGACGATGAGAGAGACATTTACACATTTGTTCTTATGCAAAGCCTCAGTAAGCCCAGACCTTTAGACCTTAAAGCATTTGAGAGAGGAGTGCACAAAAACAAGAGCAGATCATTATGGTTGATTGCATATTCTTCTGAAATTACCAGGGTTCATATGATTTGCATATAGAATTTCAACCTCTGAGGGCATTTGTAAATAATGAGTGTAATTCAAAGGACAGTTAGGGGGGGAAAGGACCTAAGTTAACCTTTATTCTACATAAATGTCAGCAAGAGTGATTAAACTGATTGTTCTATTGTGATATGGATGCATCTACCATTAATTAGATACTCCAGAGAACAAATCTACACTCATCTCTCTATTGAAATGACAACATGTAAACGTTGCATGTTTTTCACACATCCTGTCACATGTGCTTTCACAGCTTCTGAAAATCCAATTTGGGACAACCCATGAATAGGAGCCTTTATATCGGGCTGCTAAATCTTCCATGGAGCTGAAGTTGTTAACACATTGGGCGTTGAAAGATGGTAATGTTATCTAACAAACCATTTAGGACGGTGACATCATCTGCCTAAAGTGATCATGAACACTGGAACATTTGGTATTCATTCGCTGTTGTTTCCCTAAAAAGCCCACTCACACTAAACTTCTAAAACAGCAATACAGCAACATCTATGTATTCTAAAGAATTTGATTTGAGGGGGTGAAGTCAAATCTATGAAATGTTTTACTTAGAGTTGAACTTGGATGAACTGTGATTCAATTGGAGAGTTGACCAGTAATAGAACATCCTGACAATGCTGTTAGGAAGGTCCAACGATGAGGCAAGCTACCCTCACTCATTAGCAGTGTTACATCACTTTCGTTCAACCGTGCCAGAGTTCAAACTGCTTCGAGGTGGGACTAGGTCTTGATGGTTCTTCCCATTCCAGCATGTCTCTTTCTTATTCTACAGTCACTGTATGCACTAATGTATGACCTGAGAGATTTCATACAAGTGTGCTCTTGAAATCCTACTGAGCTCTCATCCCAGAAAAAGACTGATGCAATCCCAGGTGCTGAGTGCGAAAGGTGCAAATCTATTGAACACAGTGGACGCATGTTCATGCATTTAGCCCCTGAGTCTCTCTGGAGCCACGATCTGGCGCCCATTAGAGGAAGTGCAGCTCTAAACCCTTGCATATTGGTTGCAGCATTGATCCGTGCTGGTTGCCAGAGATTTTCATGGGAGCCTGCCTGCAGACCTCCACTCTCAGGACAGTTCCGGTGCAGACCTCCACTCTCAGGACACCTCCACTGTCAGTACAGGAAGTGACGATACTGACCGTTTTTTCCCCACCCACCGAAGGACTCGTTTGATGGAAGTTTTCAAATCACAATGGAGACTCATCACGGAGGTGATGAGTCCGCCCACCGTGCACTTTGGGTCGGCCTTGGTCAAGCCCTTTTGACCCCCCCAGCCTGGTTCTCGTAAAAGTTTGTCGCTCAAATGACACCATGGAGGAATGTAACGGGAGTTGACAGGGGACTCTGCCCGCCTCACGAGTGCCTATTTTCGGACACTTTTTTCACTTTTCCCCGGTTTGATTTTTTTTTATTTGTTGGCTCTTTCACCCGGTTTCTACCGGGGACTTTGCCCGGTCTCGGGTGTCCCCCCACGGCCTGTGTCCAGCCCCCCATCCATATATTAACGGATTTTGACCATTTTTGTTGCATTTTTCTCCTCTCCTCTCACTGATCGAATGGCAAACGCGACCCACTGTCGGAGGGCCTCCACACCGGCCCGGCCTAGTGCCGGTGCTCTGGCGGTCGGTTCCTCCGACCTGCGGGTTCGACTCTGATGGCCGGGAGGGTGTGCTGCGTTGGGGTGGGGGACTTCCCCCACTCTACGTGTCTTTTCCTTCCCGGGCCGTCCGATATGAAGCGTGACCAAGACGCACCGTCCAGGGGTCCCACGGGTCCCGCAGCGGGGTGGAGGTTCCCAGCTGGAACCTCCCCACCTCCGCCGCGGTGCACCCGGCAAACACGGTTGTTTCTCGAACCTTCCACTGTTGTCTAGCGGGTGTAACTAAAATACAAGATGTCGTATTTATATATATATATATATAAATAAATAAATATATATCTATATATATAGATAATAAGTGTCAGTACGATTTTATTTTGTATTTGTGTGCATTTCCTGTTTGGAAAGTGGCACTGTACTGATAATGGTGATTTTATTTTGGAATATTTAGCGTGCACTTCCTGTCCTGAGAGTGGAGGTGTCCTGAGATTTGGAGGTCTGCACCGGAACTGTCCTGAGAGTGGAGGTCTGCAGGCAGACCCCTCTCGAGATTTTCCACTAAACTTCACAGATATGAGATGAGAGATTTTATCACACTAGGTGCACTACCTCACAGGCAAGTCCTTTAAAGTTGGCATGATGTTAAAGTGAAAAGGAATTTAGGGTCCATCACTTTAAAAATAAACAGAGTGTTTGTCTTATTTTTATGATGTGATACTAATGTGTGGGAGTGTGCTGCTGTTTATTTTAGAAACTCACCCACCAGGTGCAATAGCTAAAGCAAGCCCTTTAGGCTTTTTGTTTTCAGGCACAAGAAGGGCCTTTTTACCTGAATCCTGCTAAAAGCAGTCGAAGAAGCAGTTGGGAGTGTTTTTTGACTTCATCAGAATCTGTCATCACTGCAATCCTTCTGGACTTTTACTCTCTTTCGATTTAAAAAAAAAACCTCCAAATGTACTTGAGCTGCCTGTGAAGGATGAGAGCTTTCAGTCGCGCAGCTCTTATAGATGTTAGGTTGTTGAGCGAGAGTGGTGATGTAAGAGGACGTGCTGTACGGGGAGTTTTAACACCTGGTTGCTCTAAAAGCTTACGCCTGTGTTTGCATCTGCTCATGCTACATTTGAAAAGTGAATACTTCTGGAGCCAAGCTGTCACGACTGTAACGGAGATGATTACGGTGTGCTCTTTATCCTTGAGTTGCTTGTCAGTCTCTGCAACTCTTTTGAGTTTTCTTCATGTATTCTTTCATCCTTTGTGCCCGTGTCCTCTGTAGCTGCAGATAGATGCACCATGGTGAGGTGAGGGATGTTGGAGCTGGAGGAGTGGTTTGAATTACACTGATGCTTTGATTAGGGCTCTTGGCTAGGTTGTTTTACTGGAGTGTATGTGTGGGTGGGTAAAGTGCTTGTGAATATGTACCGTAACAATGCTCAACAGCCCAGAGAGCAGTGGCAGAAGGCAAGGTCTTTGTGTGTGATAACTGTCTTTGTGTGTGTCTGTGTCTGCATGTGCGGCCTCTATTCAACATGAAAGCTAGAGAGACAGAAGGATAGGCGGATAAAGGGGATCAGAGGATAGGACTGGAAAAGACTGATAAAGGCGCATGCCACCATTTCTTTAATGAACAGCTTGACCCCATCAGCAGAGGTCAACAGTAGCTTTCCAAATCCCCTTCTTTTCCCCTCTGCCAGTGTTACCCGCCATGTTATCTGCTCTGTCTATCAGTGTCCACAATCCCACAGACTTCACTTAGCCGGAGCCCAATCTGGCAACCTGCGGCTCGTAGCCCCCTGACTCCCGCTCTAATGTGGCAACCCGGATTATGTTAAGTCTTCAAAGAGAAGGAGGCTCACATGTGATCTCATGGAAACACACACACACACTTTCTCTACTCGTATTTGTGGACATTTTCATTTTTTTATTTATTTGCACTGCATAATTTGGCAGTTTTTCGAGACAATACTCGCTACCATTGTTTGTTGGATTGTCTTTGGTTAACAGTTACTGAGTCAGCAGATATATCATTTGTGTTTCTGCCCAACTGTTAGTGAATGTTTTTTATTGTTTAGCTCTATAGCTCCCGAGAGATAATATAAATGGAAATGCTTTTATGAGAGTTTGAATTCATTTAAATATATAGTTATTACATTTTTAATTTCATTATTTGAACTTTTTTTTTTTTTGATTAATGAATTATGTTCTTTTTGTTTGTTTGATGTTTGTTGTTTTCCAGAGCAGGGGGAAAAATTACAGCCTTCCAAAAATATTCTGCTTTTATCCGTAGCTCATGCCAAACGCATTATTATCATAAGAAAAACAAGTCAAAACCTTGGGTGTTCTCATTTAAAAGATGTTTTAAGTGTGGTGTAACTCTAAGAAACTGGCAGAATAATTCTATAGTATGTCTATTAAAGCTGAAATATAATAAAAATGTATTGGGGGTCCACGAGTGAGAAGTGGGAGTGAAGGTCTCTCTCGCTCACGGTCATTAATTAAGCCCTCTACTGCAAAATAGCTTATAAAATTCATCAGTGATTGTGCCTGTGAGAGCACCTTACTTCATATCATTATTTTCCATCTCAGCGCTCTTCCCCAGCCTCTCCCTCCCACACACCAAGCTCCAGATACTTCATCAGCACTGCAGGTCCTTTCTAAGTCTTGGCGTGTGTGAATGAAGCCATCACTGTTCTTTCAGGTAGCGGTCAACGATATTTGAATGACAAAAGGCAGGCTTTATATAACCTTACAGATGTGTACTATATACATTTTTAAATCATACATGTTGTTGAAGTTGTATTGTGATGGAAACACAAAGAGAAGAAAGTGACTTCTGTCGGTATTTCATGGAATTACCTCTGAGGGTCCAAACATGGGATTGCCTTTGAGATTAATCTGCATTATAAATTACAATAGGGTTCATTTATAGTCCCTTTTCACAGTATTTGAGTGTGTCCTTAGCAGCAAAGTTATTGTATTGTTGGTTCAATCATTTACAGTGACCTGTGTTAAAGATATTCTTAAAAGATATTACTGTCAAGGCACCAGTAGTATGTCATATTAAATATATGTTAAAGTTGCAAAATAAGTAGTCTATAGGTGGTTGCATACACAACGTGTGTGGCATGGGAGGCTGTGGTTGCTGACAACATTATTTTATTTTCCCGAATTTCCCCACGGAGATTGATAAAGGTCCATCTTATCTTATCTAATCTTTTAAACCATGACATTTATATGTGTCAACATGACAATATTTTCCTACTTAATCCAAGTAGTTTAGATTGCCTAAACTTCACTAAATGTATAACAGTATGTGTGCAACACTCAGTTGGTGTAAGGTGGCACCAATGCAAGTTCCTAGACCACTTAGTCTAAAAAGTATCTTAGTTCAAACTACTGTTCCATTAAATAAATTCCCAAACCGTTTGTAAAGTTCCAATATAATCAGGGAAGGCAGGTAAAACTCAAATAAGGGTTTATTAAAGTAAATGACAGTGTTGGGGCAGGTTATCTCCATCTACATTCCATCAAGGTATGGCACCCTAAAAGAGCCAACAAAAACATGACCTTAGCAGAGTCCACCCGCACTATACATCTGTATGTACAAAAAAACTCATGACAAATGTTAAGTGGTCATTTTATTTTTTTCTCAAATATAACACTGTGCTTAATTGGCTTTTACTTGATTATTCTGTGTCTTGTCTGCACACCGTGCTTTGCATTGAACTCTGCTTTTGGTTCTGTGTGATTCTGACAGGGTACTTTGTGTTTTCTCTACTTTTTATTTCAGAGCAGCATCCAAGCATCTATTTGGATAAATTCTTCCTCTTGGTCTTTTGCAGATGCTGTCATCTAATCTCTCAGCTTTTCAGACTTTCTTGGCAGCAGCTTTTGTTATCAGTCGTTGGCTGTCTCCCGGAGTCTCAGTGCCCAGATAACTCTCACACAAACAGACCACAGAGGCACACATGAGGTCGGGAGCGTCTGCATCAGGGATTCAAGTGTTTTTCTCTTTTATAGAATTTAATTATATAACATTTAAGTATCTTTGTGAAAGACTTTCTGTTCAATTTATTTTATTTGAAATGTGTGTGTATGTGTATACTTCTGCACACAACTTTCCTTTGTATTATTTAACCTGGAAACCATCTCTTCCAGGGCCAGACTCAATGTCTTCCGGAAATATTTTTTTCAAATGATGATCATCAAACACTTTGCTTGGTTTCATTCTCTTTCATTTCCTGTTTAGTGTCATTCATTCTCATTTTAAATTTCCTCTGTGATGTTATGGTACAATGAGATAGTTTAGGAATGTGTTCAATGTAAACATGTTCTGGTTTTCAGCAAAGAATGACTTTATCCCTACTAGTCATTAACTATTACTCTACAGAACAGCATGTACTGTAACAACGTTTTTGAAGTTTTTATCATAATTCATTTTAACACAAAACCAAATAAGACTTGTTATTCCAGGCTGCTCAAGGGTCCTTCCCATGTAGGGGTCCCATATATTAATATTGTTGCACATTTAAGGGAAACCCCTTTAACGCTGTCTGTTAATGTGTTTTCTAGGTGTCAGTGGTACTTTAAGGCCAAGATGACTTCAGAGGAGAAAAGGACCAATTATCAGAATGGAAATGGTAAATCTATCAGTCTACCTTTCTTTTCTCACTTTGATAACAGAGTTAAGAGTAGCTTTAAATGATATCGTAAAGACAGAATGGGGAAATCTGCAAAGTCTACATTTGATATTGTATTGAAATAAAACATTGGTTTAAAGTATGTATTTGTCTGAAATAACATTTGCAAGACTTCCTTAAGATTTGGTGAGTCAGGTTTCATTTATTTATTTGTGTCTTTGCCAAAAAGAGCAGAGGAAAAATGGATGATTTGAGCCACAGTTAGCAGCTAGCAGGCTAACCACCTGCTCCTCTTTGCATTCAGCAAGCACTACAGTCGTGCTGCTCCATGGATCATTTCCTGTGTTTCTGTGCCTATGCATATTTAAATTGTGCACAGCAATGACGGCCCACATCACAAAGCTTGTACAGAATGCAAAATATTGACTTGCTATTGTTAGAAATGCTAGCAAGAAAAATAAGTAGGAAATGTGGCATTTATACGGTGGTTTTCTAAATGAAGACGTCAAACTAGTCAACAGAGCAAACGCTCCTTCATCTCCTTGTCTCCCCCTCTGCAGCACTCCTCCTCAACTCCCCTTGAGTTTCATTTGATGTTCTACTTGAGCGTTTCTTTCTTTCTGTTTTGATTAATATGGTTACATGCTGCATCCCTGAGCTGTCTACTTCTGCATCTACCTTTCCTTCTTTTGTTTTTTAATACCTAACTTTTCATTCCTGTCATGAAAATCACAAATGGAAATGAGAGTTGCAGGATGGAAAAAAAGGAAGATGTTTAAAAGTGAGCATAGAGGCAAAGATTGGAGTGGGACAAAAGAAGATTGGAAAAACAGAAAGGAGAGAGAGATTAGGGAATGAAGGGCAACCGAAGGTAAGGTAGAGGAATAGAGGAATGAGGTGACTTTAAGAGAACTATTTAATTAAGGTTTAGAAAACAACATACATATATCCAAAGGTTAAAGAAGAAATAAATACTGAATATTTTAGCTGGCTAACAAGCTGCCACATTTTCTATGTCATTTTATGTGTTTTCAAAACCCTGTACCTCTTGTCGAAAGTTTAGAGGTGTTTAGCAGAAGCTACAGGAGGAGAAAGGGCTGGTGTCGATTCATGCATCAGAGACGACCCATTGTTTTCTGTATGGATTCCCTCAAGGAGAAAAGCTGCCTTTGTCTAGCCCCCCCACCCCCACCCCCCCTCCACTAGCAGGTCAGAGGCAGAACAGCAGCAGGCTGTTAAAGAGTCACTGACTTGCTCAAGGACACTTCAACAGGGTGGACGCTGGCTCAAACCTTGCCCCAGTTAAAGACTGGCTCAGCATGCCGCCCTGCTGCCTCTCAGCCAAAGACAGAGGGAGACAATCTATCAGTGGGGTGTTCGGTTTGTGTGTGGAAGTCTCAGGGAGGTAAAGGTTTTGCTGCTGTGCTTTGTCGGAGAGCAGATATTGAACATACAGATGGGATGAATTGTTTAATTTCCTCCCAGGTCATAGTAAAAACAAGTGGGAAAATGGCTCATAAGCTATTTGTCTAAAGAGAGACCATATCGATGAATTCATTTGTATTGTCGCTTAATGCAGGGCTGCTCACTTGGCAGATATTTTTTGTCTAGATGATGCTTTGGTGTTACACATTTATACTTTGTTGGTCTGCGTACAATAAGCTGTGCAGGCAGCTTATTGTAGCTGGAAGTTTTTTTTTTTTTTACAATACATTTATAAAGGTCAACCCCACATTTCCTGGTTGGGTGTTTATTTTCCACATAACCAAAATATGTTAATATATTAGTTGATCAAATCATATTTTTCTAGCATTTCAAATTGCACACTTTTCCCCTCAGTACCCCTGTTTGGTTAGAAGGCTATTTGTTGCAGCAGCAGTAGGAGACATAGTGGTTGTGGTGGTGAAGCAGTAGCAGTACTGTAGAGGTTAAAGGCAGTGACAGCCTATTTTCATACATCCTTTATTTCGAAGTTCAAATGTATGTTTATTTACAAAATCTTCATCAAATTTGAGCATTGTCCCTATATATTACACTCTGTCCTCACAGTCCCGTTCCCTGGAATAAAGACCTATGTGGACCCTGACACGTATGAGGACCCCACGCAGGCCGTCCACGAGTTCACCAAGGAGATTGACCCCTCCAGGATCCGCATCGAGAGGGTGATCGGAGCCGGTATAACACACACGCCTGCACACACACCATAATACACTCATCCACTTGTATCTCTATACTCTCTACCTTCCGCCATGTGGGCGAAAGTGGATCAGTTTGTGTTGGTAAGAATAACAATAGCTTTAAATGTGCCATAGGAGAGGATCTATTTTCATTCCGCACATATAATTGCCGTGAACCCCCTCCTCTCCATTGTACTCACTAAAGAGGAGGCTTTTCCATTTCCCAGTGTCTCTGTCATTTCCTCTGCGCAGACTGTAGGAATATTAAAGCATAAAAAGGTTTAGAGAACAAAAGAACATATAAGAATAGATTTAAGGCTTTTTTTAGAAAGTGAAGGGGACAATTTCATGGAGTTGAACTAATCAGAGAAGAGGCAATAATGCTGGAGTTTAGATGAGAACTGCAACAGTGCCCCCCGGTGGAGGACTAACTGCCTGCTGATGGTGTGTGTGATAGACTCCTCACTGTGGTTCTTTTTCTGTGTGTGTGTTAGGTGAGTTTGGCGAGGTGTGCAGCGGGCGCCTCAGAACCCCGGGGAAAAAGGAGATCGCCGTGGCGATAAAGACCCTGAAGGGCGGCTATGTGGAACGTCAGAGGCGGGACTTCCTGCGTGAGGCGTCAATCATGGGCCAGTTTGACCACCCCAACATCATCAGGCTGGAGGGTGTGGTCACCAAAAGTAAGTAGTGTTGAGGAACATGCACTTTAACTAAGATTGTGCATACGATTACATGATTTTTAGCAATAGACCCTCACCACTAATTTATCTACCACTGATGAAACCAAACAAGTTTATTTTGCTTATATTGGAAAAACATATTTATAGATGTTTTGAAGTGGCTATAAAAAAAAAAGAAACGTGAACATTTTCACAGCCGAATTGAAGCATGCATTTCTTTGATGCTGCAGCAACAAAACTGTTGATGACTGCCTGAAGCCGCTCTACTTCTTCTTTTGAACAATCCTCTATTATGTGGTGCATATTCCTATGGACATTCACTCAGTTACTCTGATAGATAAAGAAAAGACAAACGTCTTTCTATTAGAGATACTGCAGAGACCTCAGTCTGATGGGTAAATTCATGTCTGTGTTTGTTTTGAATGGAAAATGACAGAGAAATAGGGTTGCATTTTCTGGTGTGGTACAAGAAGTCCTGATGTGTCTTTCTTCGAATGTATTTGATTAGTGAGCTGACGAAGTTTTCCTTTGTATACACATAGATGTGTTTAGCCGTGTGTGTGTGTGTGTGTGTGTGTGTGTGTGTGTGTGTGTGTGTGTGTGTGTGTGTGTGTGTGTGTGTGTGTGTGTGTGTGTGTGTGTGTGTGTGTGTGTGTGTGTGTGTGTGTGTGTGTGTGTGTGTGTGTGTGTGTGTGTGTGTGTGTGTGTGTGTGTGTGTGTGTGTGTGTGTGTGGGTGGACTTGTTAATGAGATTTGTTTTACAGGGTTCACCCAGCGCAACATATGGTTGTTTTTACAAGGATTCGTATAAACTGAAACATCGCTGTGAATATAAATGTGTCCCCTTAAGACTTTCTTACCCCCCCTTCCCCCCCCTGAATGTAGATAGAGGACACTCCTCAGCTCTGACCCTGCTGACAAGGATTCGGCTGATAAGGGTCTTTAAATGCCAATACAGCCATTATTACATACAAGCTGCTGGTTGCTGATGTTTAGCACCAATATATTAAACTGTATATTTTACAGTCAAACATCTCTGAAGCAATTGAGTGAAACAAATCCCACAAAACACTGAGCAACATCGTATGAGGAAAAATAAATAAAAATATTGTGAGTGGCCGGTTTTCATCTCATTAAGTACTTATATGTAGGTACTGGGGATAAAGATGTGACAGTGGGGTAAATAGAGAGACATTGTTCTTGAAAAGTATATATGTTCTGCCCGTCTTTTGTTTGTAGCTCACTTTCTCAATGTGTAACTCCCCACATCTGTTGTTGTTCTTCAGAGACTAATTACAGTGAGTGTTGTGCTGTGACTGACTGATATACCTGCTCTGAAATAACAGGTGACACATTTGACTCTGGTGAACAGGTGCATTTGTTTTTGTTCACGCGCTGCACTGCATAAGTATATATTGTTCTCAGTCATTGCTAATTAGCTCAGGAAAGCCAAGCTTGATCAAATCATTTCCTGCCTATCCCTCCTGGATTGGTGTTGGGGAGAAGTATCTGCTCATTTGAAGGGTATGATGAAACCATTTTGCAGATTAAAAAGAAGAAACATGTGCATGATTGTCTGGCAGTCCTTTGATGCATCCATCCATATACCCAACGCTCCTTCTTTACTCTTGTGGAGGGTTAGGATCAACATTCCCCTTGAGTTGATGGTGTGCTTCATTTCATTATTTTAAATGAACTAATTCAAGCTGTTAGAAAGTGAATATCATCATGGTGAATATGTAGGTGTATGCCACAGAATGCTTGTTCTTAGGGTTCCTTAACTGCAAGATATCAAACTCAACATCAATTATAATAACTACATTACATTTATGAAGGTGCAGATCACAAAGCATGCACATTTTCTCAAGGAGCTATTATGTGTTCACCCACACCTGTTCAACATGTCTAACCTTAAGGTGAGGAGGAGAGGAGTTCATGGCCATGAACATGGTTAGCATCATATTCTTGCATTTTGGATGTACCCAGATGCACATTTTCAAAAAGTGGCTTTGAGAATGATATCCAACATGAATTTGCCAAGCTATACCTCCATCTCCCTGCTTAAAGCCTTCCTCTTAAGATAAGATAAGATAAGAAGTACTTCATTGATCCCAATTTGGCATTTATTTTGGCGTTAAAGCATGCAGCATAAAAGACAAGGCAAAGTGAAAAACCTTTTTGAAATGTGTTTTCTAGTGCAGGCAGTACACTATAAGTAAGGGTGGTACACAAACCGATTGGTCTATCTTGCTGTCAATCAACACATAGCCCTGGTTCTTACAAGCAAAATAAGCTAACATTATTTCTTGTAACCTTTGTGTTATTCTGCCGATCTAATCAACAGTTGTTTGTGTTCTTTTTTGGTAATGATGCTTCCGAAAACTATTTAGATTCCAAGTGCCGACCCATTAGTCCCATAATGTTGGAAAGATGAGTAGCATGGTTTTAATACAATGGGCTGTTGAAAACCATAGTCCTGTTTGAATTCACCAAAATACTCAGATTAGGCTACAACGGTTATTTGTGTATTTTCTCTATAATGAGCTGTCAGTTTGGACTCTTTCTGATCAAATGTCATTTGTCACATCGAAAACCTTAAATGTTACTATTTATATCAAATCAATCTTTATTCAAAGATAATGTTCAAAACATCCCAGTTTAAAACTAGTGTCTGATTTCCAAAGGCTGATATATGGAAGCAGTACACTCACAGTGAAGCTCTTGCCTGTTGGTCACAGCAATCATAAAACCATTGATGGGAGAAAGTGGATGGTGACAGATGTCATTTAGACTTGATTTGACATGTCACGAGCTGTTTCTCTTTATATCTCTTTGTGTCCGGATCAAAAGTGTTTACTCTATACAGTAAAGTGACACCGCTATCACACATTGTGCTCTTATAAAACCGCAAACATCCTGCAGCCTATAAAGCCGTTCTGATGTATTATCGGAACACTTTTACAAATCCTCCCAGTGACATTAGAAGTGGCACTCCATCTTCCACAATATGATATTTCACAATCCCACGTGATTTAAAAAAGCTCCTTGAATCTGGGGTGTGATGTCATGGTGTTTCTTCACTACAGTAAGATTTGTATTTCTCTTTCCAGCAGCTCTGAATGTTTTACAGCTCACACAGGCGTGGACAACCGCTGCCCAGCTGTTTCCACAAACATATTGTTGTTTTCTATTGCCCAGCCACACACACATACACACATATTAGGGCGGTGGTGGCGAAGTCGATAGGGACTTGGCTTGGCACCTGGAAGGTCACCAGTTCAAGTCCCGGCAAGTGCTACTGAGGTGTCCCTGAGCAAGGCACCGTTCCCTACACTGCTCCCTGGGCGCTGTTCAAAATGGCAGCCCACTGCTCCTAACACTAGGATGGGTCAAATGCAGAGAAACAAATTCCCCATGGGGATTAATAAAGTATATCAAATATCTACACAGTGTGATGTTGTCAGAACAATATCTTGTGCTCCATCAGAGGTGAAAGCCGGTGTCCCTTGACTAATAGTTTGAGTCATTAATATAACATGCTGATCTGAATTGCCTCATGTTCCGTGTGCACAAGTTTAGATGCTAACAATACATAATAGAGGATAAAAGATGCATTGACATTTGAAAATGGAGGTGTTTTGCATAATAATCATAATAACTGATTCAGCATCATGCCCATATGATGGAAATAATTGCAGTTTTACACTGATGATTTCACAGAAGCCCTGATACTGAGTTTATTATAAAGGGATATTAGTGTGTTGTTCACACATGCAGTCATTCATGTGCTTCAAAATCACAAGTTATTTCATTTATTATGCTCAAAATATGTTGAATTTTAGCAGGAAAAAAATCAGTTTTGATAAAAATCGATCACAATATTTATTATTTACTGATTTATTTTATGAACTTTAAACTGTGCATCATAGTATTTGTTCAGAAAATGATGATGGCTTAGGCGTCAAAAGTCTCAATCAGCTTTTACTTTCCATATCAGCAAAATAAATAACTGGAGAAATAAGCGGTGTGTGTTGCGTTTGTGTGTTTGCAGGCAGGCCTGTGATGATTGTGGTGGAGTACGTGGAAAATGGATCACTGGACTCGTTTCTGAGGGTAAGTGTTGATGTGATCGGAGAACTCAAGTATGAATATATCTGTTTCCTGCCTCAGGTGGTTACAGTCTTATATATAAGAACAGTGGGATATAATAACACAAATGCTGGTATAAATATAGTTTAAAAACACAAGCCATAACTTATCTACTGAAGGTCTTTCTCTCTGGCTGTTGATGTAACATCACAATTGCATCTCCAAAAAAGGACAAATTATTCAGCTTTCAAAATGCTCCGATAATATCACGTATTAATATCGGTGATGTGAGTCAAATAAATAAGAGAAATTGTAGCATTTAGTCATTGGAATCTGGGATGTACCACGCTGGTTTGCATATGTTTGTTCCCCGCAGGATAGCAAGATCACCTTTGATCACAGTTTAACTATAGTGCACCATCGCTATGGGCCAAGTGTATTTAAAAATATGAATAATACAGGCTGGTTAACTTTGTCACTTTGTTGGCTCCTGGAAGCTTAAATAAGAGCTATTGTCCTATCAATAAACTGCCAGCATGATTCTTAACATACAATTGTTTTTTCGACAAAATCACTGTCAGTATTCCCTATTGTTTATCATGTAGCTCACCATTATGATTCTATCAGTGTTATCCTTTGTCTTTTTTTGTTTATGCTATCGACCCTCCTTCTTTCTCTTGTTGCTATTTCTGATTCTTCCCTCTGTCCTGCTCTCCCTGTCAGCAACACGACGGTCACTTCACTGTCATCCAGCTGGTGGGCATGCTGCGTGGCATCGCCTCGGGCATGAAGTATCTGTCAGACATGGGCTACGTTCACCGAGACCTGGCAGCTCGAAACATCCTGGTCAACAGCAACCTGGTGTGTAAAGTGTCAGACTTCGGCCTGAGTCGAGTTCTGGAGGACGACCCGGAGGCTGCTTACACCACCACGGTACACACCTCGCAAACCCAACAGCCGTTGCTTACTTATTACTAGATTTAACACATCTGAATTCATTAAAATAAAACACCTTTATGATAAATACTTTCACTGGGATTACATTGAGTAATTCATTTGCTGTAATATGCAAGGTAAACCATCTGCTGCTCATCTTAAAAACCGGGCAATGTGCTGAAACCCTTAGTTCGGCAAAATGAATTGTGTATTTGCATTTCAAAATGTTATGATGATAATATTGAAAGTCCACCAAAAAGAACTGTTGTCTTCCTTTTCTTATAAAGCAAGCTTTGCCTGTTTTAGCGCTACAGGACACAGTACAAATAGCTACAGCACTTAACATCTCATACTTACTTTATTATTCTACATGCTTACTTGTTTTACTTGACTTTATTCTGCTGTCTTCTTGCCTAAAACTTTGACTATGTGAAAAAAATGTAAATGTAGTGGTTGTTAGATCATCTGTCCTTGTTCCAAAAAACGATCTAACCCTTAGTGTCTTCAACCGTAGTAACTATAATTTGATATAAGACATCCGGCGGATGGGATACTAGAACAATGCATTTATTTAAAACAATGCACATGTCAGTTGTGACAGCACCAGAGCAGTAATAACAAGGACACAAGTTGTTCTCAGTTCAGCCATGCTCGCTGACAGTTCGCTGACTTCTCCTGGCTTTGTGAGAGAACCTCATTAGGAGTGGAGCTCGAAGGCTTGAACTATGAAAGTTACAGTCCCAGCAAACAGCAACTCAATTTACAGACATGTGCTGCGAGTTTACAAGACACTCCCTGCCAGCTGCTCTGTGGTTTCACTGCACAACAAAAACACTTACCTGCTGCTGCTGATGCTTATCATTTTTATTCTCCAAAGTATGATTATCGTTTGATTGAAGTCTTGTCAGTCTGGCAATGCACTTGGAACACTTAAATTGCCCATTCACAGATTTTATTAGTAGACCAATGCTATCAATATAAGCTTAAGACATCAGCCAATTAATGCATCACATCATAATTGTCCTGAATTCTCCCTCCAAATCAGGGGGAAATAAAGTTGCCTTAGTACTGAGGTTGTTGTGTGAAGGAAATGCTGTGCCTGTGGAGTTGCAGTTTAACTGTCTACTCCACAACACTGTGGTTGAAAGAGGTTGAGGTGAGGTGAGGTGATAAACACAGAAAGGGTCAGAATAAGAGAGCATGCGTAACAGAATTACTTTGATTTAATTTAACCTGTTTTATTTATGTGTGTGTACAGGGTGGTAAGATCCCCATCCGGTGGACAGCTCCCGAGGCCATCTCATACAGGAAGTTCTCCTCAGCAAGCGACGCGTGGAGTTATGGCATCGTCATGTGGGAAGTGATGTCATACGGGGAGCGGCCATACTGGGAGATGTCCAATCAGGATGTGAGTACTGTTGACATCACAACGGTTGTCTCGTGTTGTTTGTCACAACACTTATGCAAAATAGGTAGTCGGGAATATGGTCTTCATAGAAACAAAAATAACGATATAGTAGTAACTGCGTGACTATGTCATTTTTCCTACTGACTCAATTAAAAAGCTCTCAAATCTCACAAAAGCTCATGTCTTAAATACAATGTACTTCATATTCAACACTTTATTTGTAGGTTAAGAGGCCGCTCAATCATTTTATGAACCTGCATTTGAGTTTATTGTGAACGCTGAAACCCTCTTGGTGTTTTACCTTTCCTTTCTCATTGATCGTTCCTAGAGGATGTCAGAGACTCGTTCATGTTGTTTCCACAATATTCCCCTCACATGACGAGTTCTCTAACCTCTAGAACTGCGGCACACCTCAATATTGACTTCTCAATTCACGTCCCGCTCCACTGAGGAAATTCTGAGTTTATTTTCCGTTATATCTGTTAAAATCGCTGCCCTTTAACCTGCTCCCTGACTGTTTCCTCACATCAAAAGCCTACCTCTGAGAGAGAGGAGGGGTGCAACAGAAATGCTGGGGAGATATACCAAAAGGATGAAAAGGATGAGGGAAAGGAAAAGAGCATTGAAGGTCAGAGGTTCAGAGGACATGGTTCTGATAGAGGGGGAGTTTAAAGCTGTGGATTCAGTGTGGCTGAGCAACCCGCTGATCCCAGGGCTGTGGTCAGGGATTGAAGGGGCCACGGAGGAAGCAGATCCATCCCTCTCTCCGCTGAGTGTGAAAGCTCCACCGTAATCCCTTCAACCCCTTACACACAGACTCGTACATATCTATACACAGACACCCACACACACACCCACACACACACACACACACACACACACACACACACACACACACACACACACACACACACAGACACCCACCCACACACACACACACACACACATTCACCAAGGTCCCAGGGTTTGAGGAGGATTGGTGCTGTTTGGGAATTGCTTAGAAGTGCTTTCCAAGGCAAAAGGCCAGCCAAGCAGCAAAAGCAGCCAAACACTATCTCATCCTGAGCAGCCGCTTACTGCTGCTCGCTACAAAGATACATGGATCTCTACTTTCCCATAGACTCGCAGATATGATATGGAGATCTAGAGTATGGAGGCTACATTAATATATGCTATCGGTCCAGATAAAAAAGAGAATTACACGTATATGAGATACATGTTGGATCTGATTGTTGGTACAGAAGTAACAGAAGGAAGGGTTTGCTTTGCGCTCATGAATAAAAGATCAAGTTCAAACTTATTTTGTATTACACAGGAAGTCAAACATGCCAGGAGGAGGTTAGGGGAAATGTTAGAAGCTTACAAAATACCTTAAATATAATGATATAACTCTGGTTCATGCTGCAGGCTTAACATAAAAAATGCAGAGCTGTTATTTATTTATCTTTACGTGCCTAATATTTATCTTTTTTTTTTACAATAGATTTGTATGAAATGACAGTGTAATTTGAAAGGGGTTAATTTAAGTGATGTTGCAAAAGTTCATAAAATGTCATTGTTGTTTTTCTGTTTTTAGCCATGCCAACGACTCTGATAGAAATGTTCCTGTCAGTCAGTTCACAACTTTGGTCGAGACTGAAATAGCTATAAAAAAACTACAAATTAATTGCCGATGAAGTTTTTTACAGTCTTTAATTTCCCCAAGATGATGAATCCTCCTGTCTTTAAAGAACAATATATTCATTAGCACCTGAATTAAATATAAGCACTTTTATGCAAGTCCACAATCTCACAGAGATAATGTGGCTGTAGACATTATTGTTTCTACTCGTTAAATCTCCAGCTGTGAAAAGCATTGTGTGTAAAGCAACAAAATGGCCTCAGAAAATCTAAAATACAGGCAAAGCCACAATATGAGTTGTAATTGTGTGAAATACTTTGTTCAAGTTCACTATTTACAATATTCTGATCTGTGGTTTTTGAAAAGCTATAATTGACTTAAATTGAACACAAATTTTCCTTTGATATTCACAAAATAATATTCCCATAACTTAAGTGGGATTGACATGTAGCATTATAAGCTTTGTAAATGCAACCCCAGATCCTCAAACCTTACATGCAATGAAAATCTATACAATGTCTAACAATGCTCTCTGTATAGTTTATCAGTAACTTTATTATCTGTGTGAGTATAGAGACCACAATTTCAATTTTATTTTTTTGTATTCTTTATTTATTTGGGGTCACATTATATTAAAAGTACAGTTTTTCAAATCATGTATTTTTAGAGACCCGAAAATGAAATAGCAAACAAAATGTGTCAAAATAAAATAAAAACGAAAAAGTACACAGGGGTTGTTTGAAATCGCAAATGTCTACACATGTACATATGCATACATTTCAACGTACGTACATATATACATACAATACACATACACACATACATGTGTCCATACATATACACCTATACATATATATTCAATCGGTGTATAGAAACACAGTCAAACAAGCGATGGTCGTCTTTGGGATATGTAAATTCTCCACTTTTTCCATATTTCCTCAAATGTCTTTTCCTGAAGCCTCATTGAGAAAGTGATTCTTTCCATAACATACATTTCATGGATTTTGTTGTACCAGTTGTCAAGAGAAGGGATGTCCGCTTTGAGACATTTTCTAGTTATTACTTTTTTTGCTGCTACAGTAAGAATTCAAAATAATTGTTTTGTTTTCCGGTTTGTGGGGATTGAATGTACAGTACGAGCCCAAATAGAAATTCGTCCCAGTTTAATGGGATTTTTTCCTGTAGTACTATTTCAATTTCTAAATGGATCTTTTGACAAAAGTTACTGTTACACAATTTCAATTTCAAGTCTCTAGCTAAAACTTTCCAACCGAACAGCTCAATTATTCAAGCTAATTCATTTCTAATAGAGCAGCCACATGTGTACGTCTCCCTTCATCAGGTGTGATGTTCTCTGCAGGTGATCCTGTCCATTGAAGAGGGCTACAGGCTGCCGGCTCCGATGGGCTGCCCCGTGGCTCTGCACCAGCTCATGCTGCACTGCTGGCAGAAGGAGAGGAGTCATCGGCCCAAATGTACCGATGTTGTTTCCTTCTTGGACAAACTGATCCGTAACCCCAGCAGCCTACTGTCACTGGTAGAGGACATTCAGAGGTACGATTGAAGACTTCCTAGTGTCATGAAATGCTTTGTAAGGTTATTTGGGCCGAGGTCACAGTGGGTAAAGCAATACAAGTTAAAACTAACCATGAGCTGTGATAGAACATCGACCCTAAATCCAGGTTATGTTGAATATTTTGTGAAAGTTTATCAATTGCTCTTCTTCCTCCGTGTTAAAAATATTCGTCACTCAGTTTAAGCCAGTAGGGTATGTCCTCCATCTCTGAGCAGCTCTTGAAATACTGGCACGATCTGACATTATTATTTTATTGTTTTTTAAGTCTACCAGAGTCTCCGGGGGAGGAAATGGACTTCATCTCCATCGGCGACTGGCTGGACTCCATTAAGATGAGTCAGTACAAGAGCAATTTCATGGCAGCTGGCTACAACACATTGGATTCTGTGGCAAGGATGAGTATTGAGTGAGTAGCAAAGCTAAAGCATACCCATTATAAAAGGGCAAGAAATCTAATAGAATCAGCATTTTGTAGCAGCAGTGTTGCTTAAAGGACACTCAAAAGTTATGTCTCCTGTGAAAGCAGTGGGATGCTTTTGTTAAAGGTCCCCTATTTTACTGTTTTTCAACAATATATTATAGGTCTCAGATATATACAAAATGTCTCTGAAGTGTTTGCAGCATCCCATAATCCCCTCTGTTTCAGCCCTGTTTCAAAAGTGCTGATTCTCTGTCTGTTACTTTAGATGAAAATAAGGAGCCCCTCCCCACGCCCCTCTGAGAGACATTTGGTTAGAAAGAACACAATGGTGCTCTAGGAGGAGATTCAGGTGATAAGGTGTGGGGGGGGGTTACCTTGGTTGCTGATTGGCTAATGGTTACTCAAGCAAAAAAATCGTTATGACATCATAAAGTGGCCAAAATCTGATCAGCTCATTTTCAGACAGGTTTTTATATAAATGGATCAGGACAAAAAGAGAGAGAATCTTTTTTCCTGAAACTTCCAGAATGTCTTTACACAGAGGGGACGCATGTTGATGTATAAAAGACAGGAAAAAGTAGATTTTGCACAATAGGTGATCTTTAATTCAACATTTTCGCAGCATCATGTGTATTTACAATGTATATTTTTGAACTAATTGCCTAAGGAAAATGAAGCGAAGGTTAATGGCACATTTGTGATCAAATCAGCTTTTACCAGACAGTGTATACATTTTCTGAAAAAGCTAATGAAAAGTCCTAGCAAGTAAGACTCAAAGCGTTGTGTTTGTGTGTTTGTGTGTTTCCCTCTCGGCCTAGAGATGTGAGGCGTATAGGGGTGGAGCTGATCGGCCACCAGAGGCGGATCAGCAGCAGCGTACAGACCCTCCGCCTTCAGATACTGCACGAACAGGAGAAGGGTTTCCATGTATGAGGACACCCTATATCACAGCCTGGGATGAACAGATAGACGGAGCAGAGGGAAGTGAAGTGTAGACCGCCGGACAGACAGTCTGCAGCCTGTGCCTGAGTCTTAAGGCCTCGTACAGGAGGTCATTGGACAGACTCAACAGCAGACGGCCCCCCGGTCTCCCTCACATCCAGTAGTTTCAGACTTTTTCCTACTATACACCCCTCCCTCAGTATTCCTGGCTTTAAAGACTGGCCCAGGCCCTCACTTAGGGGAATGTAATGCCTTGTTGCAGCAGCCGTACTTTGTATGTGGAGCAACAATATCTAGAAATGTAGATTTGCAAACGTAATCTACTGAATTGAATCTTTTCTGACTTGTTTTCTTTTTCGCTCGGAGTTATGTGCTCATGTAGTTGCTATCGGGTGTGCAATCTAAGAGTTTATAGAAATAATATATCCTTAATATCTTTTATGTTGGAATTTGGATAATTTTGTCATGAAATTATTATGTGCAATTAATTTAGTTTACCCTCTCTCCAGAGAATCTGGTACGCTAATACTTGAAGAAAGAAGTAGGAAGCAAGTGATGGCGATTTCATGAATGTTTAAAAAAGTGTATAGACAATTAATCGATCATTATTATAATAACCTAATATCTATATATGTGCAGTACTGTATGTGAAAGCCCTAGTAAATCTGGATCTTATTTAAGATGTTTTTATTTAAGATGTTTAATTTTAGATTTGTATCCAAATCAGCAATACAGTATTATGCAGTCACCTCAGTATCTCAGAGAGATGAAGAATTGTGCAATGAGAGAACTCTTGTTGACATGTAAACATGAGGCTCACTCCTCATCCTCCGCCTGATTTTATTCTCACATGCTCAGCTTGCAGAACTGGATCTGTTGCCTTCAGATGAATAACCATACAAGTCTATTCTGACCATTTTTAGCTACCAGTCTACTGACAGCTGTGCGATAAGCCTGATTTATTTTGGATTGTGAATGTTATACATTGCCTGAAAGTACACAAACTCCACTGTCTTAACATATGAATGTCACAGAACTTAGATATAGATAGGAGAGTTTTGAAAGTTTGAAGCTCAACGTGGACTTAGATGGTTTTTCAGAATTTGTCGAAATGCTTTCATATACATTCAATGTTTTTTTGCCTGCGCACACACACTGATTGATTAATTCTCCTCCAGCCTTGTATTACTTTGTGGCCATGTAAAGGTTGTGGCAGTATGGGAAATTAGTGTACATAGACGTGAAATGAAAACTGTTGGATTTGCAGTAGATGATGTCAAGTTAATGTTTGCCATTAAAATAAAAAAAAATCTTCATTCGCTAAGTCAGTGGTGAGTAGGCAGTGCTGCAGAATAGAAGTAGTTAGTAGAGTGGGAAGCAGCGGGAGTAGATAAAGCCTGGAGATTTAGATGTGTGAGATCAGAGCTGTCCAGCAGGGAAAAGTGAATGCCTTTTAGGACGGCAGAGGGAGAATGAACACAAACAGCAGCATCATAACTCATCATGTGTCATTCAGCAGTAACAAACACATGCATGCACACACACACACACACACATAAAAAAACACACCCACACCCACATGAAAAGAATGCCTTACAGTCTGATAACCATGCAAGATAGAAACACTTTAAAGTGGTACATAAGGACCCAGGACCTAGCCATTACTTTGAGTATTTTTCCATATTTAAGAGAGCTCTGTTTTATTCTTACAAAGGAGGGATTGTTGAATAATGTCAAAGGCCAACTGGATCCAGAGATCAGTCACAGCGTAGTAATGCATCCAGGCCAGCAGGTGTAGGAAAGGTGCACGCACACTTCCAAACACACACATATTTGCACACACACATGCTCCGGTCACCACCCCTCTACAGAATAAGGAGAATATCAGATGCTGTTTGTTTAGCATGTTCTACTGCTGAGCAATGTTAGAACGTTCTTTTGTACAAAGTACAAGTATACTTATAATTCTTGTATTTTATTTTTCTATAATTTCCAAAGAGATGTTGTAGATCTTGCACACTGTAAGAAGCAGTTACTGCGAATATTTATTTGCAAATAAAGATGAACAGTTCTGGTGGTTAACTGCTCATTTACTTTTGTTTCCATTAATTCAAAGAAGTAAGTGCTAACTTTGTCAGGTTGCAAAGTGTCTTCTTCCTTGAAGAAACATATGAGGCAGTCGAGAAGACACATCTCCCATCTGTTTGATTAGCGTTTGATGTAAAATAATACAGTATATGATTTCTACCATCTGTTAAACCTGGCAACTTGCTGGTTGCCCTTCACCGAACTGATAACCGGAGGAGGGAGCTGTTGGATGACTGACAAGCTTCTGCCACGTGAGAAGTCCAACTTCCTGCTATCATTCTGGAAACTCGTGATTTTACAACTCCAGAGCTGAAAATAAGTTGTGTGTGTGTGTGTGTGTGTGTGTGTGTGTGTGTCAACACTACTCTGTCAAACATTAATTGAATTACAGCAAATGACTTCAGACTTACACAACAGTTCTATAGTAGCTCCATTTAAGCTAAGGTACAGGTTAGAGTAGTGAATCAAATGCATCAGGGTGGGGTCCTGGAAAGCTGCAGACTCCATGGTCAGGTTGGCGGGAGGTTCACAGCGCTTATTACGCCCTAATAGGATTACCTGTCACAAGCCGGGATGCCCAGCTTGCATCTCAGCTGGTGACACTATTCACAGCAAGCACAGGGAACACACTGTCCACGGCTATGTTTATCCTTATTGTTTGTTTCCATGAAACAAATTTTTCAAATTTAGTTCATTTATTTTTCCAGTAGATAAACTCTCTATGGGGTGATGTGTTGACATTTACATAGTGTGGCTTTAATCAAGTCTAATGGGGCTGCTGGATAAACTCTCGGGCTGGCTGGGCCTGAGGAAGAAAGAAGTCAACGTTTTGTGTTTGGGGCTCGATAACAGCGGCAAAACCACCATCATCAACCAACTCAAACCATCCAATGTAAGTATAAAAACAAGGCCTTATTGTAAGAATAAAGTTATTTTGTAAGGACATTTGAGACATATTTGTTGTTGGTATACCGTGATTATTTAGGGGAAATATTGTGACCAGGCCTGTCAAATATTTCACGGCAATCATTCATGGATTGCTTGTTTTCAGCATTCGAATCATTTAGGCCCATTGTCAGGAGAATGGAAACATGCTAGTCAGGTAAAGCCCACGTCATACTTTCCTTATACTATTTTCTCGTTGACAAAGTTTTGCCATTACTTGTCTGTTTCTGTGGGTATGTTTGTGTGTGTTGATGAATGCAGACGCAGACACAAGAAATAGTCCCAACAATTGGCTTCAACATTGAGAGGTTCAAGAGTTCAAGGTAGAATTTGTATAGACATCTAGAATCTATATTATTTACATTTGACGAGTTAATACATGAAATAGAAAAATGGCTAATGCTCCATTATGTATCATTTAAGCTCTCTGTTTTCTCCCTCTCTGTCCGTAGCCTGTCATTTACAGTCTTTGATATGTCTGGGCAGAGCAGATATAGAAACCTATGGGAGCATTGTTACAAGTAAGAAACACAACATTTGCACTTTAAATAAAAAATAAAAAAACGTAATTTATCAATCATAATTCCTTACATTTTATTATAGCGCATTATCAATGACTCAAATCAATCATGACTTCTTCTTCCTCCTCAGAGAAAGCCATGCCATCATATTTGTCATCGACAGCGGTGACAAACTGAGGATGGTTGTTGCCAAAGAGGAGCTCGACACTCTACTCAATCATGAAGGTATACATTTATGATAATTATTTTGCACAAAGGAAATACTGACACTATTTTTCCCGCAGAAAGCCTGATTTACATATAATGTATGCCTTATCCATAAGGCCTTTTATAAAAGATGTTTTCATATTTGGTTTGTTTTCACTTAGAGATAAATCTAAGGTTGAATAAAATCCATCTAGTTTGAGTCCTCTATCATGGCGCCAATTCTCATATGGAATTACGTTCAATATTTAATGTATAATATTAAAAACATTATTACATTTAAAATATGATATACTATGATAAACACTCTACTTATACTCCTAGAATTATTATGGATAAACAAAAAATGATTCATGTTTGCCGATGATCCTCTGAAATGTGTATTATTACCCAGATATCCGCAATAGAAAGATGCCTGTCTTGTTCTTCGCCAACAAGATGGATCTGAGGGACGCCATGTCTTCCGTCAGGGTCTCACAGTTGTTGTCTCTGGAGAACATCAAAGAAAAACCCTGGCACATCTGGTATTTCACACCAGTCTTTAGTTCATTTCTTCTGATTCTGTTTTCAAAGGAATATTTTGCCACCACCAGAGGTATTGAGTTGAGTCGTGGGCTCTGGCTACTGTAATGTAGTCTTGAAGTAACACGCAACATGTTGTGCTTCTAGAGTTTAGGCTTAAAGTCTTAAATAGAAACAATAAAGATACCATGGATGTTTACTCACTTCTTCCTTGGCCTTTGTCCAATATCTGCATGTTCATGTTCCAGGTTCAACCTTATTGAGGCACAGCAACAGGAATTATTTAAAAGCCTATATATACGTGTGTTTACCACTGTGTTTACTCATTAGACAGATGGAAGGCAGATGGATTAAGAGCTAGAAAGCTTTAAACATCAAGGGTCCAAAAAAAGTCAAGAGAAAGCGAACATGTGTGACGGGGAGATTAACTTCTGGTCATCTTCTTATTTTCTCAGTGCCAGCGATGCTATCAAAGGAGAGGGTCTACAGGAAGGGTTGGACTGGCTACATGGTAAATGGGTTTAGTAAATGTAACAGTCATACTGGATCAAAATAAAATAGCAGTGTCCAATTTCTCCCCAAATGTATGTCAATTTTAAAGTGCCGTCTGTATTAAAACTTGTTTTCTTCTTCCATAGAACAAATTTCACAGTAAGTATTATAATGCTGTGACATATGTAGAGTGATTGTGGTGGTAGGTTATTTTTCTTTGGATGAGATTTAAATCATGGTAGGCCAAGACAAATTTGTATTTGTCTGTTATTAAAACTAAAAACTAAATGATTTAATTTATAATACTTTGACCTCACCTCGAGGAATAAATCCCATCCAATAGGAACTTTTGTGAGGCTTAAACTGTAGCGGCTTCAATTCCTTTTTTTATTTTCCCTATTCTCCAATTTGAATGTAATGTGTACATGTACTGATGTCCCCCTGAATATTACCCATTCAACCCTTAACAACCCTTATACAACCCCCAAAAATGTCACAATGAAGATCAGAAATGTTTTCAAATGTTGTAGTTTTGTTACAGTACCTTACCTCCATTTTGTTTTTTTCTCTTGCCAGAATACATGAAAACAGTGAAAACGTGAATAATTGAAATGTCTGTGACCATGGCCGTGACGTGGACTTGGTAACTGGATCAAATGTACTGCTTGGATGATTCCTGTTACTTGTTGCTGTACAGTAGGCCTTAAACTCCCATTTTAAATAGCATAGTACTTCCTGTTCATGCCATGACTTTGACATCGTGTTTCTTAACAACATTTGGATATGGATATTTGTATATGATGTCTAATCAAGTGCCCGCGCCCGTCGTAAGTTACCTTTGTTATACATCATTGCTGACACAAATGTAGTGGCAGTCCCACTTATCTACTTGTTTTGTTTTTTTTGCATACAGAAACATTTGTATTTGAAGCTTTGCTTTTTTATTCCATGACATGTAATTAAACACATTTCATTAACAGATTTTTTTTATGCTGTCAGTGCTAAAAATATTGTACTACTTGGAGGATAATAAAAAGTAATTTGCTTATTATGTGCTATGTTTCTGTTTTTATTTTTGAAGAAAAGGTAGCTTAAAAAACGTTCATAGAAAACTTTTAAAAAATGACAAATTATAATTGAAAATACAAGTTTAATAAATTGTGCAAAAGTTATATTTACAGAAAGGCTAAATGTGAATAAATACTTTTAATAAATACAGTTACTGTTAATAAATATATATTAAGTAGTTTTTGAACATTAACATGCAATATGTTTACAAAGAACAAGATTTTAAAACTTACGGAGGAATATAAAACTTGTAAAATAAATGTCTTATTGGTCATAAGAACTTAAACAGCTGTATTTTCAACCAAGAAATGCAGGGTTGTTTACAGCGTATAGAGAACTGTCAACAAAATTCCCCCTAGATTTCAAACTGTAGGCATCAAGTCTTTCTAATGTTTAAAAGGTCCATCTCCCTCTTTTGTTCACTTCTTCAGTTAACCCTATTCATTATTGCCGTTTGTTCCTTCCCGAGCTCATTTTCTTGTCACTTTAAATCTGCGTCGCTTCACTTTAGGATCATGTGGAGGAATTTAGTGTGGAAGCGAGCGCTGGAGTCCAGGAGGATGCACAGGCTCTGGAAAGTCTCCCTGTCCTCGGGTTGGTTTCCTGTGAACAGATGATGGTATTAGTGATCACTTTCTCTTTAATCAGAGGCACTGTGGAGGTATTAAACAAATCTTTAGCAATTTCAATAAGACAAAGTCAAAGACATGTTTTTTTATATTTAATTATGTTGTTTGTTCTAGTCAACTTCAGTTTAAAAACCTAGATACAATAAGCTGAAAATGTGTTCAATAAATTAATGAGAAATTAGGAGTACCCTATGTATGCCATCTGTTGGAGCTGTGACACACATACACAGCAAACATCCACAAACAGTGTTGTAGTCAAGTCACCAATTCACGAGTCCAAGTCACTCTCGAGCAGTGTTGGGACTAACGCGTTACAAGTAACGCGTTACTGTAACGCCGTTACTTTTGGCAGTAACTAGTACTCTAACGCATTACTTTTTAAATTCAGTAACTCAGTTACCGTTACTACATGGTGCGTTACTCCGTTACTGCGTTAGTTTTTTTATATAGTCAACAGCCAGGTGAACAGAGATGAGAACTGTACTTAAGTACAGTACTTGAGTAAATGTACTTAAATACTTCCTGTGTCACATGCGGAGACGGGCTGTGGGCGTGTTTGTGTTGTTTACTAACAAGACTGTCATGGCGGCGGCGGAGCTCAAGTCTAGTTTCTCCACCTGGAGATATTCTCACTATTTCACTTTTGTCGAGCACAAAGAAAAGAACGTTTTAGTTAAATGTAAGTTGTGTCCTGGCGGGTCAAAGAGCCTATCTACTGCCCAAACCAGTCATTCAAATCTCTTAAAACATCTGCAAAAACAACATGCTGGGACGAAGCTAGTAGCTGAGACCACAGAGACTCAGCCGACGCCACTCCACCTGCACCTAAGCAACAGCGGCTGGATTTTAACCAAGGGACTGCTCGCCAGGGAAAAGTCGATAAAGCCATTGCACGGTATGTTGTAGAACACATGCAGGCTGTTGCTACAGTGGAGTCACCCGCTTTCAGGGAGCTAGTTAGCATGATAGCATGTCCGGGCGGCACACCGGCATATGGGACGGAAAACTTTGTCCAACTACCTGGAGAAAGAATATACAAAAATGTAAAGCCAGCTAATATCGATGCAATCAAGATTGCATATAATGCATGTCAAGTTGATCAACAGATTGTATTATTCTCCAATGCAATAACAGTACTGAAATTAAGGCTATAAGGGCATTAATATAATGGGAGCCTTTTTTTAAGTAACTACAACGTTACTTTTCACAGTAACGCATTACTTTTTGGTGTAAGTAATCAGTAAAGTAACTGAGTTACTTTTGAAATGAAGTAACTAGTAATGGTAACTAGTTACTGGTTTTCAGTAACTAGCACAACACTGCTCTCGAGTCCCCACTTTTCGAGTCCACGTCCGAGTCACCCAAGGAGTGTCCGATTCATCATTGCCTGTGTTCGAGTCCGAGTCCAAGTCCGAGTCACCCAAGAAGAGTCCAAGTCAAGTCCGAGTCACAAGTCTTCATGTATTAATCTTTGTGGATATATGTGTTGAAATGCAGCTGTAGCTCCTCTACATTGCTTTTATCCTGTCTAATCTGTCTATCGAACTGCTGTGAAGCCAGTTTGGCTACAATTCTTGTAATAGGTGCTATACAAATATAAAGCTTATTATTAATATTATTATTATATTTATTTGACTGTGTATATGTGTGAGTATGTAGGTGTGTATATGTATGTGTGCATATATGTATATCAGTGTATGTATATGTGTATATGTCAACAGGTAAAGCAGATTAATAATAACAATAATAATGAATAATAATGATAATTATTGCAGATTATAGATTATAAATAAATCATTTAGGGACAAGGGGGTGAGATTAAATAAGTTATACTTCTTCTCATTCCTTTTCGAACACTAGATGTGCCACTGTTTATTTTGCTAATACTGTTATTGGTGTTGTTGTTGTTGTTGTTGTTGTTGTAAATGTCATTTTTTTGTTTTGATTTATCTTACATGACTATGCACTACAACATTTGTTTTGTATTTATTTATTTTACTTGTTCGAAATAAATTTATCAATCAATCAATTATGATTTATATTATTGTAAATGACCTTCTAACTATATTTAAAATGAGTTACCTTTTAGAGAAGTGATTATATTTGTATGCCAATATTTTCTTATGGTAAAGTTTTCGTTTTGCACTTTTATTTTTATAGTAATAAGATCAGGACTCTTATTTTGAAGGAACTTTTACCGGAAGTGAATGGACAATGGAGCAGTGTAAACACACATGTATAATGACGGATAGATGATGAATAAATTAACATATACTAAATAGTTACATTGTTTTTTAGCACCTGGCTGATAAGGGCACAAGCTCTTACGTTGGTATTAATGATTGTATAAAAGCAAGGGTGTGCAATAAACAGATACCATCAGTTGGAGAGTCTGACCATCATTCAGCCGGGGACACGACAATTATTATAGTGAATGTTTAAATGATATCAATAAAGATTAAGACCCAGAAAGCACATGGCTACTTAGCATGCACAATGAAGACATTCTGCATGTTAAGTAGCCATGTGCTTTCGTGTTATCGGCTGAATCTTTATTTATTGATTAGATCACGTTACTCTGATGATAGCGTTCAACACAGCCTATATGTCTGAACTCGATCCTTAGAATAATGTGTTACGGAGCCTTCTCTTCAATATTGTTTCCACATAACGAGCATTTTGCTCTTTTCCAATGTGGAAGCAGAATGTGTGAAAGCATACAGCACGATGCGGGGTGTGTCTGTAGACATCTCTAGACTGGAACAGCGGGGCCCAGTACGTGAACTCGCCTCGCAGGTGCACAAGCCAGGATAGAGGACATCAGACTCCAGAGAAAACTTGCTCGAGTCCGAGTCCAAGTCGGAGCGTCAATGTACAATTCGAGTCCGAGTCATCGTGCGCGAGAATTCACGAGTCCAAGTCCGAGTCGCGTCAATCAGTGCGCGAGTCCGAGTCGAGTCACGCACGAGTCTCGAAAATCGCCACTCGAGTCCGGGACTCGAGTAATCCATCTGTCAACAAACAGACTTTAAAAACAAGCTGCTCCACTCCATTCTATTCCCCTACTACCACTCTACCATGCTTTTTCTCTACATAAACAGAATACATACATCGTATAAATAATTTGAAATGGAACGTTACACCATCTTTAAATGTATAGCATCTTCCTTCCACCTTACATAGGCTGCACTGTTTACTCTATATAATATAATTCCCTTGTTTTTTGTAGCTTTTATTGAAGCCCACTATCTACATGTAAATGCTATCTAGTGTTTCTTCAAGATATGTTTTTGGAGTCAAGACTAAAAATGAACTAAGTTATATTTGCGCTGTAGCATACTGTCACACCTCACCTGTAACAGAAAACTCGAAGAACTCCCTGGTGACATCTGAAAACATGTTCTCCAGTTGTTGAATGAAGCCAAACCTTTCCGGAGGCGTGCTGAAGACCTTGCAGAGGTTCTGCACCATTTTCACTGCCCAGGACATGTGATAGCCATCCTTCTCACACACCTGAGGAGGAGGGCAAATCAAGGAAATCAAGCACTAGATCACATCCAGTCGGGAGAACCAATGGCAAACATTATTAGCATTTTTAGGGCTGATGTTTACATTTCAACTGCTAAGGCGACCCCAGGAGGAGGTTTACAGAATAACTAATCATACTAAGCACTTCGACGGCACAAGTGACTCTAACAGCCTGTAGATGAAAGTAAGGACCTGTCTGACCATTGTTCTGCCCAGTGCATGTTGGGTATGGTTTTAGCTCCCTCAAGAATGAGCAGATATGCCAAAATGAGTCACAGCCACCAATATGAATAGCTTCAAAATGACCAGGCCAATATCCAATCCTCAGATGAAAGCAGATCGTCCAAACACACCAGATTAACCTTAATTGAGGATTACATTTAAACTAATTTCCTTTAGCTGATGGTAAAATAAGCAGTACTCTCACCAGTATGATGTACACGATGAGTCTGGAGATCTCGAGAAGTCGTCCATTGACCGCCTTGCTGGCTAGTATAGTGTAGCAGAGACTGCTGCCACACAGCACCAACAGACGCGCCACGTTCTCCACATGCCACGGCTGAGGAATGACTACATGTGAGGAGGAGGAGGAGGAGGAGGAGGAGGAGGAGGAGGAGGAGGAGGAGGAGGAGGAGGAGGAGGAGGACGAGGACGAGGACGAGGACGAGGAGGAGGACAATTAAGTTTACAATCAGTAACACCAATATGTTGTCTATGAAAACATTTGAGAGAGAACTGAAGTATGATACCAATGAGCTCCTTGAATATTGCCACCAGTGAGTTGGTGTTCTGGCCTTTCACTTCTAGTTTGCTGAAAAGCAGCAGGAAGGCTCTGGCCAGGTCCCACAGAGCGCTGTGAGGCAGACCCCTATCCACCAGATCCTGCCACCCCAGGGTGCCTGCACAGAGGAGAGAACCTCACTGACTGTGTCATGTTATCACCACATCACAGTGGAGACAAATCTACAGGAAGCTCAACTAAACTAAAGTTTTCCAACTTCAGTGTAAGCTGCCCAGGTCTCCTGCACAAGAGTCAAACACTATAGGTTGTTCATTTGGGTGACATTATACAACTATATGTTGCTTTTTAACACTAAAACATCGGGTTGTTCAAACTCCTAACCTTTCATTGTACATTTCAATTAAATGTCAACACATTTCAACATAGTTATCAACCACAGCTAAGAGGAAACTATATTTTGAAAATAATCTCAGGGAAATATCCCCACTAACTATGATGTGTTGCGTTTTTTAAATAATATTGCATACATTTACTTTTGGAAAGGAAGATTACAGTCTGATCATGTTTTCATGTAAACAAATCCAGAAACGTTATTCTTATGACAAAAATTAAATTCACTGATCAATATGTTCTTATAAAGTTAATTAACCACAAACCCCGCTTACTGCTTGTTTTAATGAACTGTTAGTATAAAGCATTGTTACTCTCAGGCAGCAGAGGGCCATAGAGGGTTAACAGCAGGTGGGCCTGGCTGACCAGGGGCCACGGCTTCAGGAGCTGCATCAGCCAGAACTGAGTGTCCATCTGGTTGGACCACGGGTCCAACAGAACCTGACGGCAGAAGAGACGGAGCTGCAGCTTCTGGTACCACCTCACACCTGAGGGCCAGAACAGAAATAAGACATGTTTTTGTTGGGTTTTATGTCTTTTAAGTATTTTATAAAACTTAATGGGAAAAGGCCAATCAGTATCAGTACAAATAAGTTCATGAATTCTTATAATAATAATTCAAAATCAGAGACGAAAGACCCAGGGAAACTCATATGAATAGCTTAAATGCAACATTTAGTTTTAATTTTTTCCACAAAGCAATCAGAATTATTTGAAAGATATAATAATCACATTAAACACACCTGGCTTTCCAGTGACGACTATCTCTATTTTTTGCAGCAGATTTGTGAGGTCACACACAAAGTTGAACACTCTGTGGCACTCCAGCTCATCCCACCCTGCGATCAGTGTCTGCAAAGTAACGAACATGAAATGATGATGATGATTTCAAATGAAATAATCCGCTTCAACCTTGAGTTTATCCCCACTAAGCCATATTTGGATTGTGAAAAATTCAAATGTTCAGTTTACAGCACCATAATCTGTATTTCTATGAGGCCCTGACCTGGAGGAAGACTCCGTAGCTGAGGAAGCCAACGCAGTCTGGTTTCAAGCACTGCTCCAACCGGAAGCAGGGAACCTAAAACAGATTATTATTTATTCGCCTCATCATTACATAGGTTACGATCAGATAACATTAGGACTGAATATTGAATAATATATCATTTACACTACAAGATTGCAATGTTCGCATGTGCAGCATTCCAAAGGATGTAAAGTAAGGAGGCGAGGTCTTTAAGTATTATCTATGGGACAAATTTCATATTTTATCCTGGTGTAATGTATATGTATTTTTTTGTTGATGTAGCATTTAATATCTCATATTATCTTATCCTTCTTGTCCTCTCACCTGTCCCTTTCTTACCTGTGAAAACTCGCTAAAGATAAACTTTAACCTTTCCTTTGTTGGTTGCAACAGGGTAGATCTCTTGAACAACAAACCTGGGAAATTAAACACAAAAGCATAGTATCAAATAAAAAATACAAGTTAATATCTTTCCTATACATTCACTTCACAGGGTAACTTATCCCTAGTGTTGTATGAAACGGCTATCAGTGATGTGGATGCCATTGATCAAAAGGTTGATAGCAAAAGATAGAAATCCCCCATTAAGTCTACATTGAGGAGAAAAGCTATTCAAGGTCAAACCTTCAACCAAATGTACTTTTGCACTTACCCAGGTCTCTGTAGTGTCCAATAGTGGATCTCTGTTCAGGGCAAGTTGAGCGGTGAAAGCTTTGAATGATGGTTTTATTCTTCCAGGCCAGGGTGGAGATGTACTCCACAACAGATCGAGTGATTTCCTTGGACACCATGCTGAAAATACTGATCTCCAGCACTGACAAAAACACACAATTTCATCACATGCATTTGAAATATTGAAATTGTCATTAAAATGTTTGTTTCACTTAAAAATCTTTTTTTACTTTACTATCTTTTAATATGGTTTCCTAAAAGTAGTGTTCAAATTGAAGAAATCTGCATATATTTTGACATGCCAAAAACGGGTTGGTACATACTGTGTACACTGCATGTGATTTACTGATGTAACTGTGTACATTTACTCAAGTACTGTACTTAAGTACTTTACTTGAGTATTTCAATGTTTTACTACTTTTCAGAGGTAAAAAGTATACATTTACTACATTTATTTAATGCATTTAGTTACCTTGCCGATAGGGATTAATGATGTGAAATAATAATCAAAAATTAAATAAGACTTTAGTTACACTTGGAGTAACATTCACAAGCTACTCCAGGTGCAACAGCTTAGCTACCCTGCAGTATACAAGTAATATTCAAACTTTTACTTTTCCTACACTCTGGTACTTCTACTTTTACAAAAGTCCCACCTCTGATATGCTTTGTAAGCCATAATACTCTGAGGTTAAATTAACTAGTTGCACCTACCAGACATTTTATCCAGGATCATGTGGTACACCTCTGACGGTAGCCTGTGGAAGAAGCAGCCGACGGTGAGGCACTGGCTGCGGGTCACGATGGTCCTGGTGGGCCGCGGCCGGGGCCGGTGAATATTCCTCTTTCGTGATTTGTGGGTCGATGTGTACTTCCCAACATTTCTGGAGGCTGTCCTCACCATTGCCACCCCTTAATTTACTGTACAAAACGAGATAACGCTTAATTTCACTGCAAAGTCAAAGTAAATCTCAAACTGCTAGCCTCAAGTAAGCTAAAAGAAAATGGTAAATTACTATAGCTAGCTAACTTAGGTAGCTTAAATGCTAATCTAAACTCCCGAAAAATGTAAAACACTAGTATATTTTCGGTTTTAATAACCTTCAGGTTCATGTATTCACCGATATAAATGTATATTATAGACATACAAGCTAACGAGAGAACCCAAAACCCTGAATTCTTACCAGAACTATAACCTATTAATGTGAATAGGCAGCAGATGACAGATATGAAGTGAGACAGCTGTGTCTCACATTAGCTTTCTTTGATGGCAACGGCGCGAAATATTCACTTTTCTCGCGGAAGTGACCTTTGCGGTAAGAAAACAATAAACAATTTCAGTGAAGTTTGATTAAAATACCCAAGTTAGTTAAGTTAAAGTATTCAGAATGTAATGGTAAAGCTAGGACTTATTAGCAGACGCTATTATTTACTTAAGTGAAGTATAAGTTACACAAAATGACTGATGAAAATATAATGAAAGTAATGTCTAACTTCAGCTGGTGATGTTGTACGCTAAAAAGCATTTTCTCTGAAATGTAATACTCTTCCATAATAATCTCTGTTAAATATAAGTATACTAGTAGCCTATAGGAGGCTATAGTTATTTGACATCCTATATTTTTTCATAAAATAGCTTTTTAACTGATTTTGTTTAGAATATCTTGTCCACATAAAGTTATCAAATCAAATCCAGCAATAACATACAGCTCTATTCGTTAGACTTTAATGTATTTTCCTCTGAAATGTAGTACAGTCTGCTTTATAAACTGTATTATATTTGAATAATAGTACAGCATAGTTACAGTAAATTCTAGCCTTTAAAATATCCGATTGTAATCCAGCATTGCTGTATTTGGTTGATATTCTCCGCAGTGATCTAAAAGTCTCTATTCAAACTCCATACAATTATTATTATGTTTTGCATTTTAGTGATGGCTGTCAATGATCTGACACTCTTTGTCTGTGCTAATAGTTCATGAAGTTCATGAAGTCCATGACCTGAGGTAACTCCCATTAACACTCCTCCCGCCCTCCACCTGAGCAGAGATCAGCCAGAACACCTGTGTGAGAGTGCAGCCATTTCAGATGTGCTACTATATTTTTGGAATGTTGTGTATATTATATCATTGAAAATGAATATGCAGTACACAAATGTGTGAAGCTTTTCAGATCCTGAAAAAAATGAAGGTCTGTGCTTCACACACCACCGTGGCTGTGTTACCGTCCAGCACCGTGCACAACAGAGCAGCTACTGCATGCTCAGCTGCTAATCATGGGATTATTCTGCTTAACTAGACTATTATGGGTTCTTCATTCAAATGGCGTCTCCCACAGGGAGACTTCGAAGAGGATCATCCCCTCACTATGGAGCTCTGACAGAGACGTGAGTTCTACACAAGGGTCGCAGGGGAAGGGCCGGGAAAATGCTCCTGTATACCAACAGGATGTCACGCTAGGTTACACTGAGGGCACAGAGGGAAATGAGAGACGAGAAATGCAAAGGAAGAGGATGGCCCTTTGAACCTTTGAAACGACCTCACCTGGCTTGCAGAAGGGTATGTACCACACACACACAGACACCTACAGTACAACTTCACTATGAAGTATATTTGGCTAAAATCATCTGTTTGAATGCCTGCCGATTGAATCCTAATTGTAGTTCATTTATTCATGTTCTTCTACAAATAGCTTATAATGTGCTAAGCATATTCATTTATTGATCTTTTCATTCTTTCTTTTGATTTGATCCGTTATCCATTCACCAAATGTTGTCTTACAATAGCGACAGCAGGGAGGACAATATCTCTTCTGTCTGTCTCTGCTTCTGCAACTCTGCTCTGCCTCCAGGTCCACAGGTTTATCTGTCCAGAGCCACAAGCCATCACTAAGACTTTCTCTCATGTCATCTCTGACACGATGATCCTAGAGCTGACAGGGATAACGCTGATGATGATATTTAACACTGACCAGTCACATATCTGACAATCCTGCAGCACAAACACATATTCAGTGTGTGTTGAGGAGGCGGCAGCAGAGACAGAAGGAGCTGCTCGGTGTGGAATCAATGCCAATTGCCTTATTTATCTGGAAGTGTGCCTTCTGGACGCCTGTGACCATGGCTCTGTAGTCCTCGTTTGACCTTGTTTGTGAGTATTCAAATGTGTTACTAAAAATATAGAAGTAAAAGGTTAAGCAGTATTCAATGAACAGTAGTTCAAGTGTTGAAATTGCAATTGGAAAGTGTTAAAAAAGTTTCAGAATCATAAATCCTTTATTCCTCCAACATAGCACAGAGATTGAAATTGTTACAAGACTGTTAAAGGTACAGTGTATATAAAAAGTAAAAATAATGATGACTAACATATAGAATAAAGATGCACACCGTCATAAAATGAATAAATTAAGTTGACATCTATGGTAAGTGTGAACATATAACATTACATTGCATTTAGCTGATGCTTTTTTCCAAAGCGATTTACAATAAGTGCTTTCGACCAACAAGATACAAACTTGAAGAAAACAGAATCATATCAGTAACTGTTAACATTTGTCGAGTAGCAGCCAGTATAAACATCAGTTTCAAGCTGCCAATAAGTGTTTATTGCACATATATATTATTATTATTACATTGGCTTGGGGCAGGCTAATTTAGTGCAATCTAATGTGAATCAAGATGCTTTTCACAGCCCTGCCTTTGTTTCTATTGCTCACTTTGTATGCCTTCAGTGTAGTCAATCATTAAACACAATGAAGCTTGTATCTTTGATAAATTAAGAGATCCCAACAGTGCCAGGTCTGACACTGAACAGTAATGGAGCTGTATAAACATCCTTTGTTATCTGAGGAAGTCAAAACAATGGGTCTGTATGGTGTGCTTTCCTTGCTTTTAAAATTCAAAGTTGCTCTGTTTCACTCCTCTTGTGGGAACAACAAGCTATTTGTATTTAAGTGAGTATTGTAAAATGTTTTCATTTATGGTTGCTTGATTATTATTTTTAAAACTTGTGTTGTCATTGATAGGAAAAGGAAGCAGTTTCTTCAAGACACAGAGAAGGAACAAAGGTCAATGCTTAACTTCAAATGTGTTTGTTGCTGCACTTCCTGTTCAGTTGTGAAATGTTTAAAGTCACGTGTTGATTTATAAAAATAGATTTCCAGGTGATCTCAGGGCAGAGATTAAATTAGACATAATAGTAAGTTATCACAACATTTGTCACTACTATTGTCACTATCTGGGGCCCAGCAGCTAGGAGTACTCTGTCATTATGTCCCTCTCAAAATGCCCTGCAGAGCTGTGAAAAGTGTTCAAAGTTAGTGGTTTATAACAGTACTTTCAGCTTGGGTGGTTTCTGTAAATGTTTAATTTCCTCTCCCTCCCTCTCCGTGCGTCTCCTTTCCTGAGGGGTAGTGTGGAGCTTGACAAATAGACGGCTGTGGTTTCGCCCTCCAGAGGAAAGCGGTAAACAGGCGAAGCTGAACACTGCTCTCATTAGTTACAGATGCAGTCACCTGCCACTCACCAGAGACAGATGCCAGACACTTGAGGAATGGCTCAGACTCTGTGACTGGATGTAAGCTTGGGGAATTTACTGTACTGCTGGGGGCCGTGCAGATAACAGCCGGAACCCAGCCTCATCTTCAGCCTGAGGGGACTGGGGTCTTTATGTGGCGGTATGTTTTGTCTGTGTGTGGAATTAAGGGCTGGGATTTGGACTGGTATTGAAATTGCGCTATGATTCCCGATATTAAAGGGACTGAAACACTATTCATATTCTAGTTTTAATCTATATTTAATCATCATGGTAGGATTTATTTCTGTGCCAAACAAGGAATTGTATTAAGTCTGTAGAAAACTTCTTTGCAGCTTAATAATTATATCTTCAAATTGTTTTGCCTTTACCGAATGTTGCCCTTGCGATTTGGATATTCCCTTAGTCCATATTTCAACAACATTTAGATCTACTGTGCTGCCCTAGATGACTTTCTTCCCTTTTTAGTTATGTACCCTGTTGATCTAATGTACATTTTTGAGCCTATTCAGAGGCCTATGTATTCTGAGACCTCCAAGTGCTCTTAATTCTCTCCTGTGTGTGTGTATGCGCTTATTAACAGGTTTTTCAAACTTTGTACCTTGCAGATTATCCGAGCGAGCGAATCATGGCGAGCATGGCGGTTCAGCTCCTCGGCTTCTTCCTGGGGATGTTGGGTTTGGTAGGAACTGTTGTCGCAACGGTGCTCCCCCACTGGCGCAGCACGGCCTACGTGGGCTCCAACATCATCACAGCCACCGCCTACATGAAAGGCTTGTGGATGGAGTGTGTGTGGCACAGTACGGGCATTTACCAGTGTCAGGTGTACAGATCTCTACTGGCACTGCCTCAAGACCTGCAGGTATTACACAGACATACTTTAGGGAACGTTTTGGTTTATAACAACAATTATAACATATTTGAAAGCACTTGTATTGAATGTAAGTACCATAATACTACATATATATATTACATAACAACCCTACTAAAATATGCAATTCAACATCATATGTTATACTAATACACCACTGTATATATTAGAATATACTGTAAATGTAGTATTTATTGCAAATTCTTACTTGAACTACTTGTATAAATATATATAATTGTTTTATTGTATTATTGTTTAACCTTTTCTGTTTTCGTCTTAAAATGGAGCAACTGTCACAAAACCTTATTTTCTCTGGGATAAATAAAGTGTTCTTATTCTGATTACAAGATGGTAGTAAGTTATTACTGCAAGTGGCCATTGTTTGCTTAGGTAAAGTGAAATAAATATTATTATTCCATGCAAGAACAAAACTCAAAAAGCTGACTAACTTGTGTAACAAATCAGTACACCAATTTGACAACACTTGTTGATGAACTGAATAATTTTGCATTTCATTTATATAATGTTTGCCCTAAAAACTCTTTCTCAAGTCTCAATTGACTCAAAATATAGATAATACCTGAAACAATTTATTCTCTACCAGTAGCTGTAGATAAAATTGCCAGTTTCATAATTGATTAATAGTTGCGGAACATTCTCGAATGTCAGCCAATCAAATTTGAGGCTTTGAAGCTTTCGCAGTAATCTTAGGATGTTTCTTTGGACACATTTTATTTAATAATCAAGACAAATATAAATATAAAGGCTTTTATTGATTATGTAGTGTCAGTCCTAATGAAAGGCTCATTTGCTAATTCATTGCCCAGAAGGATAGATGGATGATCTGATATGATATGACATATTTAATCCCAATGTTAAAGTATTGTCTCTCTCCCCACCAGGCTGCCCGGGCGCTCATGGTGCTCTCCTGCGTCACCTCAGTGCTGGCCTCTCTGGTGTCTGTGATGGGGATGAAGTGCACCCGCTTCGCCCGCCACTCAGTGATCAAGTCCCCCCTGGTGCTGAGTGGGGGGGTTTGCTTCATCTGTGCCGGCCTGCTCTGCCTGATCACCGTGTCCTGGACCACCAACGATGTCATCTTGGACTTCTACGACCCCTTCATCCCCAGCGGGATGAAGTATGAGATCGGCCTGGCCGTGTACCTGGGCTTCGCCTCGGCCTTCCTCAGCCTGAGCGGGGGGATGGTGCTCTGCTGGAGCAGCAGCCCTGACAGGTCTCAGAGACCCCCCCGTATGCAGAGGATCCCTCCATTATCAGCTCCCCCCCCCTTCAACCCAATCTATCCTCCTGCTCCACCCTACAAGCCCCCCGAGGCCCTGAGGGACAATCGTGCTCCTTCATTTTGCTCGGCCTCCAGCAGTGGCTATAGACTGCATGACTATGTCTAAGACTGAAATAATAACACGATAACTGCGGAGACTGTAAAAAACACTGTAAAGACCAAAGAGTCAACAGAACACTTATTTTAACAAGTATGTTATCCTCTCGTGAAACGAAGAAGGACCAGCATTTACATCACCATTTCTGATTCTGAAAGGATACAACCGATTCAAAAGAACTGCTGAGGCTTTCCTCTGACCTAAACCTGATCTGAGAGGCTCACTGAACTCACATTGTGTCAGCAGACTGAGGGCGGACCTGTTGACCTCCTGCAATCCACCTAGAGGACCAGAAGGTGGCAACATTTTACTGCAAATGGCAGGAGACGAGCAACAAACGTTAAAGGATCAACTGTTTTTCCTTTCTGTATCCTGATTTGGAGTTTACTTTTTTCTAGGATCCAATTTAAAACTTGTACTTATTTTAAAGGAATCTGCAGGATTCAATATTGTCATGCCAAAGAAAACAAAAATAAACAGATTACGGATTCTAAGGATTTGAACATATATTAATGTGTTTTTATTTTTTTTACTATCATTTTTCAAAGCAGATGTTGTATTCCACAGCTGAAATTAAGCTGGTTACTAGGATACTGTAAGCAGGGTCATTGTTACCAGGATGGGTTCCACCTGTGCTTTTCATGCTGCCATACAGGTGCTGGGATAGAGACCTACAATGGGTGACATATTGAGACAATCAATTATTGATTGTTTAACGAAACTCTTCTGCAGGTATTAACACCAGACTGTTTGAAAGGTCCCATGTCATGGCCATTTCTACTGATCATAATTCCATTGTTGAGGTCTACTACAGTAGATTTACATTGTTCAATGTTCCAAACTCACATTGGTTTCTCATACAGCATCTGTATAGTATGTGTATTCACTCTCTGTCCTACACGGCTTGTTAGAGCTCCTGCCCCCCCCCCCTCCCTGTGAGCCCGCTGTGCTCTAATTGGTCAGCTCACCCACTCTGTTCTGATGAGTCCACCACCGTTACAGCGGAACATCAGTATTTATGTGTTACAATGGCGGTTGTTAGCAACCAGAAAATGACACCAGTAATGACAAACAGATGAGAATGCTGCGTGGGGTCTGGGTGCCATGTTGGTGGGACGTTGCGGGGCTCGCTGCTGGAGCGGACAGTGTGAGCTGGCTTACTGGTGTCGTTTCCTGGTTGCTGCGTGGGGTCTGCGAGACAGCGAGACAGCGCGGAACTCAGCCTGAGCACACAGCCAGGCTGTTTGCCACACAGTTCACCACACAATCACAGCCTGAGAAAAGGTGTGTGTGTGTGTGTGTGTGTGTGTGTGTGTGTGTGTGTGTGTGTGTGTGTGTGTGTGTGTGTGTGTGTGTGTGTGTGTGTGTGTGTGTGTGTGTGTGTGTGTGTGTGTGTGTGTGTGTGTGTGTGTGTGTGTGTGTGTGTGTGTGTGTGTGTGTGTGTGTGTGTGTGTGTGTGTGTGTGTGTGTGTGTGTGTGTGTGTGTGTGTGTGTGTGTGTGTGTGTGTGTGTGCAACACGTTCTCACTCCCATCCCGTCATATATTGACGGACGGTCAGGGCCCCTCCCCGTCGCTATATTACGTACAGGTTACCCCTTGCCCGTCAGGCTTCTATGGGCAGGGCGTCCCATAGACCTTCATTGCGGACAGCGGACCCCTTGACCGTCAGGCTTCTACGGGCAGGGCGTCCCATAGACCTTCATAGACCACGTGATCAACAACGATGGCCAACCTTCGTGTTATTCTCGGTGGGAAATGCCTATTTTAAGGTTCATTTGGCCATTAAAATGCGTTTTGATGTCATTTTATGCGAGTAATGAGTTTTTATTTCTGATCATTTGTGCAGTACATGTACATGATATTTAGTTTGCTAGTTATGACGAAGATTACTTCATGAATGTGTACACATTCATGGTTGCTAAGGTGGTTGCTATGGACGCTGCAACAGCTCCCAGACCAGTGATCAACAACAATGGCTAACCTTCGTGTTATTCTCGGTGGGAAATGCCTATTTTAAGGTTCATTTGGCCATTGAAATGCGTTTTGATGTCATTTTATGCGAGTAATGAGTTTTTATTTCTGATTATTTGTGCAGTACATGTACATGATGTTTAGTTTGCTAGTTATGACGAAGATTACTTCATGAATGCTAACGTTTTTTTGGTGGAAATGTGTTTTTTTACAGCAAAGTCACCCTCTGTACTTGCACTTATTGGGAGAATCTAAAGGCAAGAACATCCCAAATATTCATTTAGTTATTTATTTTAGACCTTTAGTGTTGCCGTCTGTGAGGAAAATACATGGGGCTCAGAGCCTCGTATTTTTAAAATCTTTTTTTCCTTCTAATTTGTTATTCTTTTCAAAATAACACACTGTTATTTACTCACCAATAACACACAATTATCCTTGCTTTTATTTATTGGTTTAATTCCATAATCTCGGGCTTTTTTGGCGTTCGTCAGGAACTGAATTTCAAAATAAAAATAACCGGAAACAGACATAGGCCTACAGTATAAGGGACATTTCGAGCATCATTGCGATTGTCAAAATGTTTGAGTTTAGGATGGCCGAAGACTGAACTGAATTTCAAAATAAAAATAACCGGAAACAGACGTAGCATTTCGAGCGATTACCCAAGATTCTCAGCTACGCTGATTGGATGTTTTTAGCCGCAATGCATGCTGGGATTTGGTGTTTATATTATATGAAATCCGGAAAACATTTTAAAAGAATAAAATAATACTTAATTCCGAGTGCTCTTGCTTTTCTCTTTGAAAGTCATCACATAACGGCATTGTAATACACGGTTCGGCTGCATTACATATTACAGATCTGCCGTAGTTCTTTATTTATAGCGCCCTGATGAGAAGACCTTTGGAAAAACTGAAGAAATGCCGCCGAAACTGAATACTTGACGTGGATCATAAATATATCAACAATTAAAAAACATCTTCAATTTCTCTTCACACAATACGTCTCCTTGCAGTATCAACACTAATTCGGCTGACTTTTACATTTGATATAATTCATAGATAGGTTATATTTACACCATAACGGTGCACAGCTGATATAAAAGGACTTGTAGTTTTTAAAGATATTACTGATTTGAATTGGATTGAATTTTGAATGTAAGAATGTAAATACTGAGTCTGAAATAGTATAGCAATATGCTGTAAAATTATATGAAAGCATGAATAAAACTACACATCTTCAGATGTTGTACATACAAGTGTCTGTGTGTACCTTGTGTGCATGTATTTTCTGTGTTAGAGTTGTATTCGCAACAGGGTGTACTTTGAGGGTTTGTGACTCTCCAGACCGTTTACATGCATACAAACCTTCATAACACACACGGGGAAGGGTAATAACCAGAAAAGCATGGCATGGGACCTTTAAATATTTAGCCAACGTTTTTTCCATCTGTGCTAGGTTTAAGAATATATTTTGCAAAGCTTAAAGAAGCCACTGGATGGCGACAAAGATCTTTTGATAAGGCAGTTTAAAGCCTTTAGTTGGAACTGCTTTGCATGAATCTAAACCACACCATTGGTATACTGTATTGTTGAGGCTGTAATCTGGATATTAACATTTTTTGTATAAATGACTCTAACATGCAGCCTTAGTCCTTAAAGTGTAAAATATAAGTATCATTTGTGGAGGCCGGATTTAGCTGTGATGCTTTTCTAGGCTGTTTGCTTATGGTACTGTGGATGTGTTTTTGTTATAAAACGTTCCAATTAGAGCTGCCCTCTGTCTGGCAGCCCGTCAGCCATACAGACACTCAATTAGAGGACATGTCGCATTTCAAGCAAGTCACTTATTTTATTTCCAGCAGTCCAACCAGTGAGCATCAACATCTTTACGGAGCTCATTTATATTGCCTAAACAAGATCTTATTTGGTTTTCAGGAAAAGAAGAAAAATGCTTGTTTAACTGAAATATAACCAAATGCAGCTTTTCTAAAATATATTGAATTCCTTTTTGAAAAATATATGAAGAAATATCACATCAAGGGAAATATTGAAGTTAAAGGAATAATGACACACAAAAGGCTTCACACCAAAGAAAATAAAAAACTCTAATTGGTGTTTTAAATATTTCTGCTGTGAGCTCAGGGTTTCCAAATTCAGCACCATGGACAGCTTTCTGAACGCCTGGAAGCAACTCCCATAACACAATATTTACTGTCAGACAGGGATAATAGATATATTTGAGATCCTTTATTAATTTTCCCAGTTATGGTTTGAAGGCAGGTTTTAAGAGGTAACAACCATTATGCATATATTGGCCAACATAAATGTGTAGCATCTAAAGAGGATATTGTCACTTACAGTACAAGATACTAGTAACACAAGTTTTTTCCTTGATTACTTTAATCAGCCTTATATATACACCCTGATTTTATGGATATATAAGACTGGATTTAGTGACATGTGTAACATAATTGAACACAATTATGCCCTGGGAGTCGCCATTGCTCCTTCTTTGTACTCCTGTCTATTTACATAAAGTAGATTTGGACGTTTTGATATCCAAATGAAAAAGCTTGTGAGTGGAGTGATGTTCTTTGGATAAAAAAGCGTCAGAGATGCATGCGTAAAGTGGGTGATAAAATAAAAATGTAATCCTACACAGGGATTACACCCTCAACATATACCACATACAGCCAGCGTCTGCATACAAATTTCGATGCTGTAATCGTGGAGCAATATCATCAATCAGGGCTGGGCAGAGTAAAGGTTTCATATATTGGCAATGTGATATTATTATATTGGAAAGCTTTTCCGAACGGGCTGTGCGTCATGCCACTCTCTATTAGGTGCTATTTTCGTCCTGCCCTGGAAGACATTCATCCACCATCTACTCAACCTGACAGCACCCAATAGACCCACCACTCACATTCATCTCCACCCACCTCCACCCTCTCCCTCGCTATTTCTCTCTCCCTCTCTCTCCCTCTCTCTCCCTCTCTCTCCCTCTCTCTCCCTCTCTCTCCCACTCCGACGAGCACTGGTGACTTAAAAAACAACATAGGAGAATTGGGTTTGGTCGTCCGACTGGATTACTTTGTGGTAACAGTTTTCCAACGAAATCGTCTTTAACACTTTTTTAAATCTTATTTTTGAGGCCCTGCTCCTGTAATTGGATTCTCCTAAAGTTAAGGTAAGATCATTTATGTTTCCTATATTTTTTTATGTCTTGTGTATGTTGGCTGATTGTTACTGCATTTGACTAGTGACACACGTTGATTTAAAGAGAGATCAATAATGCAATACTGGCCTCCTGGATCCCTGGCGTCAGCGCAACGGGGAGCTGAAACCACAGGTTTGATTCTAGTGATGCAGCACATCGGACACAAAACCCTTATGCGTTTGTTTTACGTATCCTATCGTTAAGGCTGCGCAGTTTTGTTTCTGTGTGTAACGTTTGGGAAGCATTTTTTGAACTTTTACGCACGAAACAAAACCATATCTGTCCAGTTTTTCAATAATCTTAATACAGAATAGCCTAAAAATATTTGTAAGAATGTATTGAAATGCACGAAATTGTGTTAGTAACCTGGCACAGTAAATGGAGTACGCCATGTCTGTAATTAAAGAGGGAGCAAGGCGTGCGTAAAACGTCTTCAACTGTCTGATGTCGATTATAATACAAATATTTGGTAGTTTTGTATTTTTCTGATGACACATAATGGAGTGCCGGTTGTTCTTCTTAATCTGCTTTGTGCGTCAGTTCAACAAGGTGGTCACTATAATTTTAGACATTATATTTTATGATCACAGTATTTAACCTAGAACATAGTAACAAATGTGTTCTAACAATGTAATTGGCTGCTGTGCTTATTTTTGGTTAGACCTATTGGATGCAGGGACTCGAAGAGCCTAATTTGATGGAGGTTAAGTAACAAAAACTTGAAAAATGTATGCGTTTTCATTCAACCTTAGAAATATAGTATGTAAATTGGAATTAGAATTTTCTCTCGTTTTCACCTGATTTAACTGGGGGAAAAACCTCCACAATAAGTTACATTTATGAACGTCTATGTTACTTTGGTGCACATCTGCAGTGAGGGAGAAGTAGATCGGTGCGCAAAAAACATGAAACTGAGTTTAACATGTCACAAGTAGTGACCCACCTTCAAATTAGTACAATTAAATCATGTTTCCTCAAATGCAGTGTTTGGATAGTAGTGTTTAGAAGTTAAGAGTTCCTTTTTCAAATGGAATAGTCATCTCCACCTGCGCACGGAATCACTGCAGACCGTCTGATCTATTAGTGTGATTTAACATGTGTTTATTTCTTCTTTTCATTTCAAATCCTCCAAAGTCCTCCGCGCGCAGAAACACCTGATCTCGGCGGGAGGAAGTGTACGAAAGAAAGATGGCCTTCCACGCCGAGGGTCTCGTGGCCATCGTGATCTTCTATCTAATGATTCTGTTCGTGGGGATCTGGGCCGCGTGGAAGAACAAGAGCTCCGGTGGAGCTGAGGGTGGAGACCGCAGCGAGAGGATCATGGTCGGGGGAAGGGACATCGGATTGTTCGTCGGTGGATTCACAATGACTGGTAAATTGGTTAATAACTACGGGAAGCATTTGTATATGAATGTGCTGTTAAGTGTTCAACATGAACATTTGGCTCATGCTGTTACACTTAGAAGTTACATGAAGTCAGAGAAAGACGATGAATTTCACCAACTTCGTCTTTTACGCACGGACAGCACTGCAGCCACACATGTCATTTATTGCCACTACTTTCAGCATTACATTTATTAGATTGCTAAACACTTACAGATGACGCAACTAACGACTGAAACATTTTAGTTTTGTGTTGTGAGTCCAAATGTCACCTAGGGAGGTCTCGGGTCCTTTAGATTGACATCCAAATAAACCTGTCTTCCAAAAAACAAATGGATTCAATCAATCTGATATATGCCAAATTATAATCTCAACTGCAAGCTACATTTCCTTTTAATCCCCCTCCTTCCATACTAGACAATCGCATCATGAATGATTTTCCGAATCATTTTATGGAACATACAATAAAGTACTCAAATGTTTTTCTCTCTCTTGGTTTCAGCCACTTGGGTAGGTGGGGGCTACATCAATGGGACAGCAGAGTATGTCTACCTGCCAGGCTTCGGACTGGCATGGGCACAGGCGCCCTTTGGTTACGCTCTCAGCCTCGTAGTAGGTAAGAAACAATGTCTACTTTTAAGACCTTTCTTTAAAAAAAAAAAACAATATATATATATATATATAATTAACTTTTCTACTTTCAAGGTAGCCATTGATTTTGTCCATTAACTCCACAGTATTGTGGCATGTCGGTAGATAGGTGATCTATAACAGTTACATAATGTCTGCTTTTGTTTTTTTCACTTCCCACCATCATTGTATGGCAATACATTGAAGACCTCAAACTAATAGCACAGATTGATAACATTCATTTGTTAATAAGTGTATACTTAATGCGTTAGATTAATCTATTGAAACAGCTTTCAGGTCTCTGCTGTTTTTAAATACTACAGAATTGTGCTTTAGCAGTAACAGTAGTAAATAATAGTATGATGTTGTAAAGCAATACAACACGTAAGAAATACAGTATCTTGTTTATAAAAATATACACTTATACAGAGTTCTTCTGTCTGACATCATTCAGGTGGCCTTTTCTTTGCCAAGCCCATGCGTTCCCGTGGTTACGTCACCATGCTGGATCCCTTCCAGCAGATATATGGGAAAAGGATGGGCGGCTTGCTCTTCATCCCGGCACTCATGGGGGAAATCTTCTGGTCTGCGGCCATTTTATCTGCCCTGGGTTGGTGAATTCTGGATCCTAAAACGTATATGTAATTAAAAAAACCTCTATGTTAAAAATATAAATGTTAACTAATTAATGTACTGTCCTGCAGGTGCTACTCTGAGCGTGATCGTGGACATAGACATCAACATGGCGGTGGTGATCTCAGCCCTCATTGCTATCTTCTACACGCTTGTTGGAGGACTCTACTCTGTTGCATACACAGATGTGGTCCAGCTCTTCTGTATCTTCATAGGCTTGGTGAGTTTCACTGTCAACATCTCCGTAGCCAGTGACTCTAGAGGGGACAAGGAATCTGCCACCTCCAACTTTGGATAGACCCTAATAGGATTTATCATTTATATAGACTGAGGTCCAATACCATTAGCCGTCCTGTATCTTTTCACCCAAAACATGTACGTTTTCATTAACCAATATTTCATACAAATCTTTGTTGTTGTTGTTGACCATTTTCTCTCCAAACATTTCTTAAAGATATCAAGCATCCATATCTACCTGTGTAATCTGATAACAAATGTTGCATTGCAAGTTTATTAATTGTTAAAAAAAAATGATCATAATCTTCATATCAGATATGTGTCACATCTAGAAACTATTCTACAGTTTGCTTTGTATAAATTGGTATTTCTGGAACAATTATCAAAACTTGGATCCAATCTCAGAGTGTACAACTTTGATGTTGATGGTTTTATATCACAAAATTAGATTAGATTATTTTAGATTCAACTCTATTGTCATTGCACAGAGTACAACGAAACCCAGTTTGAATCCAACCAGAAAGTGCAAATAGTAATGAAGTGCATTCTTTTTCAATTAATTCACAGAACAAATATAAGGGCAGGGTTTAGACATATATAGATACATACAGATGTAATTAATGGAAGATACAGCAGTTATAAATAGTAAATAAAGACATTGTAAATGAGTGCAATGTCCCTGAGTGTGATGTGCAGTCGGTTTGAGCCCAATGACATTCAAAGGGGTGTGTTGGTGGGCTGGTTCTGACTGTGAGAGTTCAGGAGGGTTATGGTGTTGTGGAAAAAGCTGTTTCTGAGGCTACTGGTGTGGGATCAGAAGGACCTGTACAGTCTCCCTGATGGGAAGAGGGCAAACAGACTGTGGTTCAGATGTGAGGATGTGTTATAAAATATATATATATATATATATAAAACAATGATTTGATCTGCATTGTGACCTTTTCTCCTTTAGTGGATCAGCGTGCCTTTTGCCCTGTCCCATCCTGCCGTGTCCGACATCACCGTCACAGCCAAGGAAGTAATCTACCAGTCACCCTGGCTGGGGAACATTGACCCCAAAGACAAATGGCTCTGGGCGGACAACTTCTGTTTGCTGGTAAGCCATTTTTTCATTAGAAGATTCATCAACAGAAATAGTACTGTAAAGTAAATTGCATACACGGTTATAATCAGTGTTGCAGGTAAGGGGTTTAATTGTTGCAGGTATGTCACAGGACATTCACATAATTGCAGACATACAATTATATTTTAGAATAACTGGTAGCACAGTTTCAGACTTGAGAAATGAATGTGTTAGAGCTGTGCTTATGATGGTCTTTGTGACTGTGGTGCTTTGGTGTTTGTAATTATTATGGTGTTTCTGTTTCTAGATGTTGGGGGGGATTCCCTGGCAGGTCTATTTTCAACGGGTTCTTTCTGCCTCTTCAGCTACCTACGCTCAGGTCCTTTCCTTCATCGCCGCCTTCGGCTGCTTGGTCATGGCCGTCCCCTCTGTCCTCATAGGAGCTATAGGGGCCTCCACTGGTAAATACATACACCCAAACACACACATATTGATATCATGCATCCATCCATCCATCCATCTTCTCCCGCTTATCCGTGGTCGGGTCGCTGGGGTAGCAGTTCCAGCAGAGAGCCCCAAACTTTCTTTTCCCTGGCGACATCAACCAGCTCTGACTGGGAGATCCCAAGGCGCTCCCAGGCCAGCGAAGAGATATAATCCCTCCACCTGGTCCTAGGTCTACCCCTTGGTCTCTTCCCAGCTGGACGTGCCTGGAACACCTCCCTAGTGAGGCGCCCAGGTGGCATCCTAACTAGGTGCCCGAACCACCTCAACTGGCTCCTTTCGACGCGAAGGAGGAGCGGCTCAACTCCGAGTCCCTCCCTGATGACCGAACTTCTCACCTTATCCCTAAGGGAGACACCAGCCACCCAGCGGAGAAAACCCATCTCGGCCGCTTGTATCCGCGATCTCGTTCTTTCGGTCATGACCCGTCCTTCATGACCATAGGTGAGGGTAGGAACGAAAATGACCCGGTAGACAGAGAGCTTTGCCTTCTGGCTCAGCTCCCTTTTCGTCACAACGGTGCGGTAAAGCGACTGCAGTACCGCTCCCGCTGCTCCGATTCTCCGGCCCATCTCACGCTGCATTGTTCCCTCACTCGAGAACAAGACCCCGAGATACTGAACTCCTTCACTTGAGGTAAGGACTCATTCCCTACTTGGAGTGGACAGTCCATCGGTTTCCTGCTGAGAACCATGGCCTCAGATTTGGAGGTGCTGATCCTCATCCCAGCCGCTTCACACTCGGTTGCGAACCGATCCAGTGAGTGCTGAAGGTCGCAGACCGATGAAGCCATTAGAACCACATCATCTGCAAAAAGCAGTGGTGCAATCCTTAGTCCACCGAACTGCAGACCCCCCCCCCCACGACTACGCCTCGAAATCCGATCCATGTATATTACAAACAGGATTGGTGACAAAGCGCAGCCCTGGCGGAGGCCAACCCTCACCGGAAATGGGTCCGACTTACTGCCGAGGACCCAGACACAGCTCTCGCTTTGGGAGTACAGAGATTGGATGGCCCTGAGTTGAGACCCCCTCACCCTATACTCCTGCAATACCTCCCACAGTCACTCCCTGGGAACTCGGTCATACGCCTTCTCCAAGTCTACAAAACACATGTAGACCGGATAAGCGTACTCCCAGGCCCCCTCCAGGATCCTTGCAAGAGTAAAAAGCTGATCCGTCGTTCCACGACCAGGACGGAATCCGCATTGTTCCTCCTCAATCTGAGGTTCGACAAACGGCCTGACCCTCCTTTCGAGTACCTTGGAGTAAACTTTCCCGGGGAGGCTGAGTAGTGTGATGCCTCTGTAATTGGCACACACCCTCTGATCCCCCTTTTTAAAAAGGGGAACCACCACCCCGGTCTGCCACTCCTTCGGTACTGTTTCCGACTTCCACGCAACGTTGATGAGACGTGTCAACCATGACAGTCCCTCAACACCCAGAGCCTTCAGCATTTCCGGGCGGATCTCATCCACCCCCGGGGCTTTGCCACTGTGGAGTTGTTTAACGACCTCAGTGACCTCCCACCGGGAGATTGGTGTTGATCCCCCGTCATACTCCAGCTCTGCCTCTAACATAGAGGGCGGAGTTGTCGGGTTCAGGAGTTCCTCAAAGTGTTCCTTCCAACGCCCTAACACTCCATCAGTTGAGGTCAACAACGTGCCATCCTTACTGTACACAGCTTGGATGGTTCCCTGCTTCCCCCTCCTGAGGTGTCGGACGGTTTTCCAGAACAACTTTGGTGCCGCCCGAAAGTCCTTCTCCATGTCTTCTCCGAACTTCTCCCACACCCGCTGCTTTGCCTCGGCCACGGATGAGGCTGCTGCCCTTCGGGCCTGTCGGTACCTTGCAACTGTCTCGGGAGTCCCCCGGGATAACAAATCCCTGAAGGCCTCCTTCTTCAGTCGGACGGCTTCCCTGACCACCGGTGTCCACCAGGAGGTTCGAGGGTTACCGCCCCTTGAGGCACCTCGGACCTTGAGACCACAGCTCCCCGCCGCGGCTTCGGCAATAGAGGCTTTGAACACCGACCACTCTGGTTCAATGTCCCCAACCTCCACAGGAATGCCTGAAAAGCTCCGCCGGAGGTGTGAGTTGAAGGCCTCCTGAACTTGGGCCTCCTCCAGACGTTCCCAGTTCACCCGAACTACACGTGTGGGCTTACCAGGTCTATCCAGAGGCTTCCCCCGCCACTCGACCCAACTCACCACCAGATGGTGATCAGTTGACAACTCCGCCCCTCTCTTTACCCGAGTGTCCAAAACATACGGCCTCAGGTCCGATGATACGATAACGAAATCGATCATGGACCTTCTGCCTAGGGTGCTCTGGTACCACGTACACTTATGAGCATCCTTATGTTCGAACATGGTGTTTGTTATGGCCAATCCATGACTAGCACAGAAGTCCAGTAACAAACCACCACTCCGGTTCAGATCAGGGGGGACGTTCCTCCCAATCACGCCCCTCCAAGTGTCTCCATCATTGCCCACATGTGCGTTGAAGTCTCCCAGCAAGATTAAAGAGTCCCCTTCAGGAGCCCCATACAGGACTCTTTCCAGGGTCTCCAAGAAGGCCGTATACTCTGAACTGCTGTTGGGTGCATAAGCACACACAACAGTCAGAGTTTTCCCCCCCATAACCCGCAGGCGTAGGGAGGCGACCCTCTCGTCCACTGGGGTAAACTCCAACAACGAAGCACCTAACCGGGGACTTGTGAGTATCCCCACACCCGCCCGGCGCCTCACACCTTGAGCAACTCCGGAGAAGAATAGAGTCCAACCCCTATCCAGAAGTAAGGTTCCAGAGCCGACGCTGTGCGTAGAGGTGAGCCCAACCAGATCCAACTGGTACCGCTCCACCTCCCGCACAAGCTCCGGCTCCTTCCCCCCCAGAGAGGTGACGTTCCACGTCCCCAAAGCCAGCTTCTGCCGCCCGGGTCTCGACGGACCAGACCCGCAGATCATGCACCTGAAACAGTAATCAATAAAAGCTGTGTTTCTTTGTATGGAAATGACTTAAATTATGCCACCTTTCTCTAATTATCTTTAAAAATATATATTTTAATACTAACTTATTGGCTAAAATACTACAATAGCCTACAAATAAATAAAGATGAATGTATTTCAATTGTGAGTATTGTTGATAAGTATTGATTCATTATTGATCAAATAGCTACAAATGCATGTTATTTACTTCCCGATGCCTACAAATGACAAGAAAACTAGCTAAATGCAATGTCACTTGAAATCATACTCACACCATTAAAGGTGGGCTAGGTAATTCACTTCAGAAACACTTTTTGTTATATTCCATGGAATGCTCTTAACATCCCGATAGCAATGAATACATGAAATGCTTTGACAATAAATACATGAAAACATTTCATCTGTGGAAGCCGTGGCGCTCTAAATAACGGCTAAAATAACCTACCTGCCTGTCAGCCTTCCATCTCACAAACTTATCTCGTACCCTCATTGGTCATGTGCGCGTTCGTGTGTGTTGGAGGAGGGGCTCTGTGAGGAAGTCTGAAGGAAGGGGCAGATTTTGTTCGACTGTGTACTTTCAAATTCTAGCGCACATGAGCTGGTTTCTCCATTCTTACCTACCCTACCTTTAAATGATGTGCACACACACACACACACACACACACACACACACACACACGCACGCACGCGCACACACACACACACACACACACACACACACAAGGATGTTGATTGAACAGTTAAATAAAGGTCACAGCACTTTTGAAACATCTAGGAATCTAATCCTTTATTCAAACAGGAATTTTTGATCAAAGAAAACCCTGTTTCGGTTTCCTGGGTTGTTTGCACACCAGCATAATGCAGATACATGTATCTGGAGAGTAAACAACATCAGATGGATCCTGTCACAACAGCTGAGGAGAGAGTCATCAGACCGTGCCGATTTAGTGAATATTACATCCGAAGGGAAGCTAATTAATCTGGTCCGTCTGAAGTTGTTTCATGTACTGTATAACAGGCACTAATCAACCGCTGCTAGTGAATATCCAGGGGAGAGGGAGGAAGACACAGATTGTATACCTCTGGAGGACGAAAAGAAAGATAAAAACGAGACAGAAATATAAAAGGTTTTCAGAGGGTTTAAGGGTTTTATGAAAATACTTAACATATGTTGCCCGGCTGATAGGATACTGTATATGAAGGGCAGGAATGACCGACCTGCTAGATTCATAGTTTTCTCAAGCGCCACCATGAGGCGCACATTAGTTGTTGTTTTGACTGACATACTATCTCACTAACTATTAGATTAAAAGCCCTACATTTGTTGCAAACATTCATGTTCTCACCATATCGATATTCTAGTTTGCCTATTGCTTTTGTTAATGTCTAAATACCTGCAAAACTAATAACACTTCCATCAGCCTCAGGAGTAATTTGGGCTCACTGCTTTTCAGCAAATGTTAGCTTGCTAAGCTAAACTAAGATGGTGAACATGGTAAACACTGTTCTGTATCTGCTAAACACAGGATGTTAGCAAAGACTCTGTGAGCATGTTAGTATGCTGATGTTAGCATGTATGTCATAGCAGCACTGTGCCGCTGGCATAGCTGTAGACTCTTGTTAAATATTACCTTTTAAATTAGATTCCCCTAAAAAATCCCGTATTCAGGACATCCTTCCTAGAAAATAATATGTCTACAGCATATACAAGCTTCTGTAGTTGGTCAGTAAGTGTCTCATTGGAATCAATGGATTATAGCTCACATGAATCATTGTTCATTCTATGATAATCAATAACATTTACATTTATAATGCACTTCAGCTTCATTATGTATTCTAAAATACTGGGTCATATTTCATGTTATGACACAGGATCCAATAGGGATACACCTGTGTTAATATTGCTTGGGTGTCATACTGTATTTGAATGGGTATCCATTATTCTTGGCATTTCTCTTTAACTTGGGCTTTTTTGCTTTATTTTGACTGTACCCCTGCATTAAATTAATAATCCTTGCTTTATTTCAGACTCTTTGTTTTTGAGCTGCTCAAACAAGTGTATCGACAGGGAGTATTTTAATATGGTCTCAAAGTTGAACCTTTTGTCTGAAAAACCACAGGATCAGTACAAAAATTATGATGTAGTTATAATCTGTCCACTTTAAATTCCCCAAACTGGCTAAAACCATGATGTTTGAAATCTCATCACAGGAGCGCACCCCCAGTACAGCCTCCTCCACGTTATGTTGGGACCTTGCCTCACACTAGATGCCGCTTAGTGTTTTTTGTTTGTTTGTTTACTTAATTCTGGCATTTTTTCCCCATTTGGCACAAAGATAATCTTGATCTGCTTTGAATATTACTGAATTCTTTACATTTGTATCCCATTTTTTACCCCAGACTGGAACCAGACTTCTTATGGAGCCCTCCCTCCGAAGGATATGGATCAATCGGACATGATCCTTCCCATAGTGCTTCAGCATCTCTGCCCGTCCTACATTTCCTTCTTTGGTCTGGGAGCAGTGTCGGCTGCGGTCATGTCATCGGCAGACTCTTCCATTCTCTCCGCCAGCTCCATGTTCGCCAGGAACATCTATCAGCTCGCTTTTCGGCAATCGGTAAGAGTGCCAACAATAACACAAACAAATATCTGCACAGTTTAAATTAGTTGATGCAAACATCAGTCAAATCATCGATAAATCAATTCCAATCTCAGCCCAGTGGTTTGCAAATGTGTGAGATGATTGTTACTGATGAACATGCAAAATCAGACCCCAAACTACCAGAAAAACAGAGACACAAAAGGAGTGGGAAGTTATATTATTTTAAAATGACAGTGGTAATTATATTCTATAAACCACTGATGACATGAAATATATACCTTTGACCAAACACTGACAGTCCCAGGAGAACCAAAAGTCCTGATGACGGATCCCCTGACTTCTATTAACCCAACAGCAGGTGGACATTTCCGGTTAACTACTGCACAGATTGCTTCACTGGATACAAACATGATTGTCTTCGTCTGGATAATTGTTTGAACAGAGTGATGCTCTGACCTTTTTTCTAGGACCATCATCAGTTCAAATTGTTACGAAATGCTTGCAAAAACGAATTACTTTCAGTCTGAGCTAACACCCTAAGCTAAGACGGCTATCATTACACCTGCTATCTTATCTGCAGTCTTGTTATAATCTGACATTTCTTTACCTTTAATTCTCAATCTTTTCTTGTCTTTATTCTATGTTTTCCTTTCTTCTCTCTATCTGCTCTGCTCCAGGCCTCAGATAATGAGATTGTTTGGGTGATGCGCTGCACCATCTTTGTATTCGGTGCTCTTGCCACTGCTATGGCCTTGCTAACAGGATCAGTGTACGGCCTGTGGTACCTGAGCTCCGACTTGGTCTACATCATCATCTTTCCCCAACTTCTCAGTGTGTTATTTGTCAAAGGCACCAATACCTATGGCTCTGTGGCTGGCTATGTCTTTGGTCTTCTGCTGCGTATTGGTGGAGGGGAGCCCTACCTCAAACTGCCTCCGTTCATCTACTACCCCGGTTGGGTGACACAGGAGAAGATCCACCACGTCACTGGGGATGTAGAGTACTTCGTCCAGCAGAGGTTTCCCTTCAAGACAATGTCCATGCTGGCCTCCTTCCTGGCAAATGTTGCCTTTTCTTACATGACGAAATACCTATTCGAAAGTGGTATGTGGTCACATAAGTATGACTTCCTGGATGCCGTTGTGTCCAAGCATAGCGACGAGATCATGGACAAAGACACGCTGGTGAGCCACCATGATAACATAATTCTCTCAGAGATAACGCCCGTCAGGCAGTCCCTGGGTGCGTCACTGGCTGGGACATTCATCAACTCTGAGATCCTCAGTGATGATGGGGCGTCCAGTCCAGAGGATTTGGTGATAAAAAACGACTAGGCAACAAAGGCACAAAGGAAACTAAAACCAAGGAATTTTAAGAAGAGGGAATAATGTACGACGCATCAACATTCTTCAGGAAACTACTGCCGCACTGGAAGCCGAATCAACAGAAATCTGCTGTGGCTTCCGAGTGACTCCAAAAGTTTGTTTTATGCTGATTAAACGGTGCCTCCTTCTTTTTTAAGATCCCTTGCCTAGACCCAGAAAGTTGACTGTCAATCAGCCGTGTCAAGCATACCATACTTGTTCTTTTTTTAACTCATAGCTCTGTGAATTTATAACCATGAAAACCTTTTTAATTTAAGTGCTAAGACAGCGATCAGAGTAACTAGGGAGAAACAAAGAGTGACCGCAGTAGAGATGGACGTCTACAAGAACTAGCTGTGGGTAATGAGAATAGTGCAATATAGCTAACCAAGGAATTGTGGCCATGTCTACAAAGCAGTGTGTGTGTGTGTGTGTGTGTGTGTGTGTGTGTGTGTGTGTGTGTGTGTGTGTGTGTGTGTGTGTGTGTGTGTGTGTGTGTGTGTGTGTGCGCGCGCGCGCGCGCGTGCGTGCGTGCGTGCGTGTGTGTGTGTGTGTGTGTGTGTGTGTGTGTGTGTGTGTGTGTGTGTGTGTGTGTGTGTGTGTGTGTGTGTGTGTGTGTGTGTACAGACTTTGAGTTTTAAGTTTGCGTAGAGTACATTTTTTAATAGAGCAATAATATGTGTAGGATAGATTGATAGCTTGATAGATACATTGCACTGAATTTGCAAGTTACTGTTATTTTGTTTACTTGAAGCCCAAAATATATTTTTTATTCATGTTTTATGTTCACCTAGATCGTAACACTCCTCCTGTCACTCGATAATTCCAAACATTAAATGTCAGATTAAGAACCACCAATATCACCGAACCTTGGACCCACCAAACGAAAGATCGCAATTGCCTAAATCGGCAGATTACGTTCATATCCAATATAAACCTGAATTCTTGAACAAACAAGAACATTGATAAAAAAAAAGCACACACTGTGTTCATTTTCAATTATATATATATATATATATACCCAACAGATGGCTGGAAAGTATAATAATGAAAATGATTGGCACTAATAAGCAGTATGCGTCGTTGATAGAGTTTTAAAGGTCTTATATCGTCCTTAAAAATTATTACAAATTCTAGTTTGACATTGTGTGTGTTTGCTCATCTCAAACCTGTATTGACCGTCCGGCCACAGCAGGTTAGTGGAGACAGGAAATTATTGTTCCTCCCGGGATGGTGTCAGTAGCAACCGTCATTATTGATCCCTTCCTAAGTCGATAAGCCTTCAGGACATTTGATTAATTCTGTAATACTGCGGGTTTTATTGGTTTGTTTGACAGTGTGTTTTACACAGTGGAAATGGTTGAAGCATTTTAACTGATTGAGCAACTCCACATATAAATTCTCCTACGTCAGTCCTCACGTTTTCCTCGGTCTATCTGTTTTAAACTACCATGCACACTCTGTTGTTGTCACTACAGTGATTTTTGTCATTGTTATGTGTTACTTATGTCTAGATGACTTCTCTCTACATATGTCTTCTCAGAATTGTTGTCTGTTGGTGTCTTTTCGAATCTATGGACTTGCCTTAATTCAAAAGTTAACCGAGAAAAACGACAGGTTGGGTACGCTGGGAAAAGTGTCCACTTTAATGTAAATCTTTTTTTTTTGTTAAAGGATATGTCCAGAGAAATTCTGTATTTTACTTATTGTCAACAATTAAGACCAAAACCAACAATCTCCATTCTTCCCAACTCAATCTATAGCTTTCAACCACAAGCCCATTCATTCAGACTGAAGACATCAATCTTTAAAAACGGGTCATAAATATAAATTGTTTTTTATTTAAAAAGCTGAGCAAATTCCTTACACAGCTAGGCACTGTAGTTTCTTTGAAATGTTATGATTATTTGATTAAATTGTGCATTTGTTGGAGGACTATTTTCAGGTGCAAGACTGATACACAGTAGTACGTCCTATTGGGTATTTTGGGCAGCAGAACAATGAATGTGCATCTGACTCAAATTAAACTACAGGTCTAAATGAAAGAAATGTCATAGAGTGAAAAATGGTGTCTCACTGATGTTTTCAGTAGTTGTTTTGGACAACAATGGAGCTTTATTGCACACAGGAAAAAGCTAGATCAGGATTTGACTGCTCAGACCATCTTTGATGCTCAAGTCATTGTTGATTTTGGTCTTTTCAAGGGATTTAGTGACAATATAAATCATCTATAGTAACACCAACCCTATCCTATCAGGTGGCAGAAGGCCTTTCAGTTAGTCTTTAGAGTGAAGGGGACTTGATCCCTAAATGCAGCCAGATCTTCAGAGGTACAGTAAGACACATTCACTTTCAACCTGATCATATCTCATCTCTTAAACATAAATAAGCGTTCCAGGATTTATGATATACCACCAATACGACGTCAGCTTCAAACTGAATGGGGTGACTGCTGGTCTGATGCTATGCAAAGTGTCAGCCAATCTCATTGGACTTAATGTGAATGTAAACTTTCCACCTCATCAGATAAGCCTCATAACAAGTGTGTCGTAGATAGGGTTCAATGACAAACCTTAACACACACAGAAAATAATCAACGTCAGTCGTCAAACTGGCACATTTGTGGCTATATGTCGTAATTGCGATGATACTGTATTTTTGTGTGATAAATGTATATACCAAAAAAAAAGCATACAAGAAAATAAGTCTACTTTTAAATGCAGCTTTTAAAAACGATGTTTGTTGACTGTAAATTAACAGCTATTTATTTATTCATGCAGTGTCTATAAGAGTATAGTTGTATGTGAGGTCAGTTGAATAAATTATATTATTTAGCACTGTCACGATTTGGTTGTCTTTCGTCATTAGCACACACTTGCATTAGAGCATTCAACAATGTGCATGTGTTCATATATGTCAACTCATTTATTGTTTTATTCCCTGCTATTTGAAAAGATATCGAAAACAATTGATAAACTGTGGGACTGCGTGGGAGTGTGTGTGCACTCCGTGGACCCCCAAAAGCCAGACGAGTTCCAGAGACCGGCTCCTGGACAGGAGCAGGAACTGGGGAAGAAGCAGAGGTTGACGGAACACACATAGGCGTATGGTGTCAGGTTGGGAATTGGGAGGCAGGGAGCTAGCATGCCTGGGGCTAGCAGGCCGGGAATCACACACCGAGAGGAAGTCCAAAATCCAGCCAGGTAAGAATTGAACTAAACCTGGTTTCTCCATAGCCTTCTGGTGCGCCTCAGCCAGAGCAGCCTCTCGCTGCTGAACTCCGGACGCTCCCCTCCATCGATCAGAGCAGTAAGCCAGAGAAAAGGAAAAATCCAATAATTCCTGCTCAAATGGATCTGCTGGGCCCATCCTTGGTTGGTTCGTACTGTTACGGTGAGTGAAGCAAGCAGGACCCAAATGCAGATAACGATGAAAAATGCCTTTATTTCAAGGATAAATAAAAATAACTTGGACAAAACAGAACTCTCACCGGTGAACTCAGTCACAAACAATATAGACGAACCAACACTGAACACAGGACGAGACCAGACTAAATACAGGGAGGGGTCATCACAAGACGAGAAACAGCCGGGCAGGGGAGGAGAAACACAAGGGCGACAGGTAAACACAATCAGACAATTAGACACACCAGGGAAACTAACGACAGGGGGAAAACACAGGAAGAAGGACCAGACAATACACAAGGAGGACAATACCCATAACCAGACATACAAAACTACAAACGTGACAAATCATAAGAATCCTGACATCTTTTTAAATGTTTGTTTTTGAAGTTTACTGTACCTGATGTAGCCAATGTATTATGAGGTTCAAACTAGAGCCAAATCAATACTTGTGAGAAATATCTGTAGAAGAAGATTTTTGTTTATTATGTGAGGGAATAATTACACATATTACAGGTTCAGTGGTGTTGAATAAAAACCGGTCTACTATAGTAGTAGGTCATCACTTTAAAATGAAAGCATGGCATCTAAAGTTGCATTTGGTTCTTTTTACCTTCTTCATTTGCATCCCTCTCCCTTTTTAATGAGGATTTCTATATTTGACAAGTCTCCACTAGTGCTTCTAGACGCCTATTGTACAGTAAAGACTCAAATAAGAGTCTATAAAAAAGCTTGTTTTATTTCTATCTCAACTTACTTACTAATGATATGGTTCATTGAGTCATGGTTCCATTTAGAGCCACTTCCATCTCAATAGCTTATGTGCATTTCAGTCTCGCTAAACGTAATTGAGTCGTGTTTCAATCTCTAAATCTGATATAAGTGGTTTCTAAAGAAGAGAGTATATTCATGTGCAGATGGGACACCTCTCACTGTCACCGATTCAACTTGTGGGAATCATGTATGCGCCTTCCACGCCTCCAGACCTAGATCTAACATCAAGTTATTATTATGTCCTTAGAGAGAAGATTGAGGCATTGTGAGCACCCAATTATTAATATGAGTGTCTATGAAACCTGCCACAATGGCAGATGATTAACCTGCAGGTGACAGACATGAGATTGCACTGATATCAAATAAATGATATGCACCATGTTTAAAGTATGTTAAAGAAAAGCTCAGAATTTCTAAATTACAGCGATACCAAACATGATATTTTGAACTGATGATAAAATTATTCCTGATCTTTTTCACACAACTTGCTCTTATATTTAACAAGGTTACATTTGTATGACTCTCTTAGTCAGGATACTGATGGAAGATAAGAATGCAGGGTTGTTGGTTGTTCCTAGAGTCTCTAAAAGTACAATGGAAGTGCGCTTAAGACCTTCCTTTTTGATAAAGCTTATAGTTAGGGCTGATTAGATTCAGCCCCTAGTTTTGCTGCTATAGGCTTAGTTTGTCGGGGGACATCTTACTTCTTCCTTCTGTCCGTCTGTACCTGTGTACTCTGATGTTCCGATCAACCCAGCTTCCCCACATTTATTTGTGGTGTCTATATACGCTGGGATCCTGAGTCGTGACTGATCCTGTTGCTGTGGTACTGTGTCCTGCATCCTGAGCCCTGGATCCTGAGTACTGGATCTGAGTCCTGGATTTCGAGTCGTGGCTGAACCTATCACTGCGGTTCTGCCAGACTCTCATCATACTACTTCCCTGATGGCTCCCACAGGATTGCTGACATCCTCGTGGATTCATCTTCTTATTACAGACACATGCATTTCCAAACATTTGGACTACCTATGTTGTAAATGTATTATCTTTTCGATTTACACACGGCATCTATTGCACGTCTGTCCGTCCTGGGAGAGGGATCCCTCCTCTGTTGCTCTCCCTGAGGTTTCTCCCATGTTTCCCTTTAAACTGTGGGTTTTCTCCGGAAGTTTTTCCTTGTACGATGTGAGGGTCTAAGGACAGAGGGTGTCGTATTGTCATACTGATATTCTGTACACACTGTGAAGACCACTGAGACAAATGTAACATTTGTGATATTGGGCTATATAAATAAACATTGATTGATTGATTGATTGATTGATTGATTGATTGATTGATTGATTGATTGATTGATTGATTGATTGATTGATTGATTGATTGAAGATGAGAGATTAAGACCTCGTGATTTTGAAACTACATAATTTATATCTTCTATAAATAGACAATTTTCCATCACAAATGTATGTTAAAGCGCCACAGGGTGGATCATGTTTTCAATTTATGCAGTTTGGCATTATTGAATTATTTTCAAATATTTCTCTAGGAATTAGAAGGAAAAGCTTTAGCCACGTCTCAAATAATTAAATAATTAATGGAAGACACTTTTCATGCCTTAAGATTTTTCAATCTTCTGAAACAGGCCTTAAGCTCTACTGTATAGTCAGCCAACATTGGTGTAACACAACTTTTAATGGCAAGTTGAACTGAATATATATTATTTATAAGTTTAACTTATTTTACCATTAAATGTTTGATGATAAAGTTATGATAATATATGATTTGACCTTGTGTTGTACAGAGCCACTTTAAACAGTATAGTTCATTAATAGTGTATTTGCCTGATTAAATAGCTTCAAAGCAGAAGTCACAGGTCCTATTTTCTTCCGGAATGAAGTTTTTTATGTTTGATGTATCACTGGCCCATATTGATTCCATCTAAAAGTATCCCATAATCTCTGATAAGTTATGTTCGTCATGTGTTGATCAACACAATCCCCTGGTTGAACCCCCTCCATTCTATATGTGTTGGTATATGTATCTTTTCTTACCCTACAGCCACGCCACAGGCTTCACGACTCAAACTTTGTCCTCGCTGACGCTTCCTCTGTGTTTAAAACGACGGCCAATTCCCTGAGCATCATCAGTATAATTCACACATAGCAAGAGAGACATCATACACATACATTCAGCCCTGCTGCACAGCTCATGACTTATTCTCTCTAAAATGACACAAGAAAAGCCAGGAAGACATTTGAAAATGCAGATGAAAAGCCAACTCTCCAACACCCCCTACTGTATATCTTATATTGATCGATAACATATTATTCTGCATTTTAATTTCTTTGAGCTTTTTCTAACAGCTATGATTTAATATTTAATAATAAATATGTTTTGCCTTCAGACAATGTAGTTAAAAGCTTGTCTTGGCTGGTAAAATACACTGACATCCATATATTTGAAAACACTTACTGGTTGGTTGCAAAGTAAAGAGAAGGTAATCACCTACAGTATATTTCAAACTAGAGAAACAGGAAGAGGAGGTAAAATGTGTGAAGGGCTCGGAGCCAAGTGCCATAGCTGAAAGTGAATGAAGCAGAAGAGAAGGAATGATTGTCTTTGTTTAAAAAAGAGAATTTTGGAAGAACATCCTCAACTCCAAAAACCGAATATGTTTTACCTCCAAACATCTGAACATTGAAATTGTATTTGGATGTGTTGGTTATTTTATCCAGACTAAGGTGTGATCGTCTGGGTACAGAACAGGGAATCATAAATACAGCATATAAGAAACAATAACTAGAGAAAATGAGCAAAGATCAGTGAATAATAGGACATCAAATAAGAAAAAGAACAAAGGGTACCTAAAGAAGAGACAGGGGGATGATGTAATTTAAAGCAATAAATCTTGGCTCATTTACTGCTTTTTCAATATGACCAGAGGATAGCGGCGAGCCTGGAAAACAGTCATTGTCATTATTCGCTAATTCACTAAGTGCTCCACTTCTCAGGAATGAAGAGGGGGAAAGGAAGGAGGGAGAAATGAATGGGCCGGCCAGACATTTACTGTTGGACCCTTAGATAATTGGAAGCATGGGCTGGAGTGAGAGTCTCCACCCACCCACTTTGTCCTTGCTTCTGTCCTTTATCACGTAAGAGCTTATCTCATGGAAAACTTGAGTCTCCTGGAAGAAAATCAGTTTTAAGTGATTGGCTGTTATTCACATCATTTCTTTTCAGTTTTTGTCTTTTAGTATTAAGAGATTTTGCTCAGTACTCCCCTGAGATTTGTGTATTACCTTAATGCCCTTTTCCATGAATGTTCTGTTATTGATTGGCAATCTGTTTACAAAGATGCTTCCAATCCACTCATGTTAAACTGCACAATCTATTTTCACAGTAGAGGACATCAAGAGGACATGTTCAGGTTAAAAACCTGTATTTGGGGTTTCTGCTAGAAGTTGATTTATTGTTCAAATAAGACATTCTTCTTGTACTGTCTGTTTCAATTGACCTGTATTCATTGTCCAAACACTCTGTTTTGGTGCCTGTCTTTTTAAACTCCCTTCCTAAAAAAGCCCAGTCTGTTCGGATTGGTCACTGCGATTTTGCTTTCAACTTCTCTGCATCGTCATTGCAGCAGGGGAATAACGTTAGGGGCACTTTATACCTATATATATTATATATATATATATATATATATAATATATATATATATATAAAGCTGTGACATCACAACCTTATGAAGTCCTGGCAGCTCGTTTAAAGGCACTGAGTACAGCCTGTGTGCATTTCTCTGCAGATTGAGCTTTATGATATTTTCACAGTATTAATATAACAATGGACCTCCAAAGCTAACCCAACCTGACCCACTAAACTGTGCTTACACATGTAACCCTATACATTGATATGCCTGATATATTCTGATAACCTTTTTAACATGTCCAGATCATGAGTGTTTGCTTCTTTAGTCTATTAATATTTTCAATGGAATAAACGTATGCAGTTATTCCCAGGAATTGCACACACACACACACACACACACACACACACACACGCACACACACACACACACACACACACACACACACACACACGCACACACACACACACACACACACACACACACACACACACACACACACACACACATATCCAACCCGGTCCCCAGGGTACATTTTATTAATGCTGGCAATGCTGTTGACAGGAACATAAATGATTGCAGGATTTATTACAGCTGGAGCTGAGGCAAGAACACTATAGCACAGTGACAAACTGAAGCTGGGGAAAACAGAGATGTTGATCGGGATCATTCTCCATTTCATTTATATAAATAATCTGTCACTTTGAAATATTCCTGCATCTTTTGAAAAATGCTATGCAGGAACAAATACTGTACTGAATATTGAGGTATACAGATATTGCATACCTAGGAGACTAATTCAAGGACTTTGGGAAATACAGATAAAATATTCTCTTGATAATATACCCTGCTACTTCGGTGTTTACTTGGGCGCTGGGAGAGAACAGTTTTTGGTATTGTTTATTCCTTTGTGTTTCAAATTAGCTCAGATCTGTGTCATGAGCAATCTGCTTTTAGTCCCAAGACGGTTGCATATTAGACAGTTAGCCACAATAAATACATAAACACACACAAACATGCACACAAAGAGAGGGAGGGAGCTGACAGTTTATCACACTGCCAATTGTGGTTTAGCCTTCCAGTACTTAAAAAGGTAAGAAAACTTTCCTCCTCTTGATATTTCTTGCAACAGTGATTTGTAAAATTCTAAACTACTGTATCTTAATCACTCATGTGAGAACATCGCAAGCATCTTGATAATGTCATATGTAACTCTTCCAAAAGCAAGTTTTCATCCGGGGAGTGTAATGAAATCATATCGTGGTCTGGAAGTTCTCTGGACAATACCTTTGGGCAGGTACAGTGTCAGGTTGGATAATGACAGCCATGTGATATGTTCCATGAATCCACTCGCCTATCAGACCAATGTGATCCTGGCTCATACTTGATGATTCACTTACTGAGCTCGTACAACATCCTCTCAGGCTGAAGAAGCGCATTCATAAGTAATCAGATGTAAGTGTGTCTTTATATAACAATAATATATTAAGCTCAACAAGTATAATGCAACATTGGCCAAGGCTTTGTAATATACATTGTAAGGGTTCGTGTGGGCAGTCATACAAGCATACTGTGAATGACATGTATTGACATTCATGTGTTGAAGCCAGTCTATGGTTGAAGCCTGTCCGGTATGTTTCTGCTCTTGGCTCTTCTACTACATATCCCGCTTTCAGCTGTCAGACTCACTGAGACTTGTTTCTTGTACTTATTGACAACCCCTTGTTTTATTTCTTTGATGGTTTGAAAAAAGCAAGTTCCAACGAGTTAAGGCCTTTGTCAATCAAAACAATACATTATAGAGATTACATTATTTATCAATAAATGTAAGATGGACATTTTTAATCATTTACATTTTTTAATAAAAAAAATGTGTGTGTTTGTAACAGCAAACAGTTTTGATTAATCATTCTTCGACAAAAGAAACCAATTTGTTTTGTTTTTTACAAACCACAGGTGTTTCCCTTTCAGTTGTTCTCCCTATGTTGATTGCAACAAAATATGGTTAATAAACAGCTTCTTTGTTCCAGCTGAGACTGAGTTTTGACAGATAGCAGCAGGTTTCACCATTCGATGTGATTGACAGGGTTCTCGTGCCATTTGACTGATACACTGCAGCTATTGATTTACTGACACCAACATGGAAGGAAAGACCACCTCACTCATTGTGTGTGTGTGTGTGTGTGTGTGTGTGTGTGTGTGTGTGTGTGTGTGTGTGTGTGTGTGTGTGTGTGTGTGTGTGTGTGTGTGTGTGTGTGTGTGTGTGTGTGTGTGTGTGTGTGTGTGTGTGTGTGTGTGTGTGTGTGTGTGTGTGTGTGCGTGCGTACGTGCGTGTGTGTGAAACTGAAGGTAAAACCTGCCTGTTTTATCATAAATTAACTTCTTTAATCCTTATGTTTTCTATTGTGTTACCACTTTGATCTTGATTTACTGCCTTTCATCTGAGACTTTAATGTATTGCAATGTGCTTTAAGTAAAATGTATTTTTAGTTATTCAGCCATATTATTTTCTGTTATGGAAAATCACTATCACCCATCCACATTATGAAATATAATTTAGCTGCACCTCTTTCTTTTTCGGTAGATTCTGCAGCCTTTACTGCTGCACTCACTGATTGCTGCGGAGGCTGCCCATGTATTAAACACCAGTAAGTAATGAAAATGGTGTATGTCCAGTGTTGGTTCTCCCATTGATCTCATCAGCGGTAAGTGGCTCTGCTTCAATTAGGCATTAATAGGCCCAAGGGAGAAGAGGAGACAAGAACTATAAATATAAGGAACTATATTAAATGTGAAGCTAACTATTCCCTGTAAAATAACAGGACTCAGCAAATGTTCCCTAAATGAAGCTGAACAAACGTCACATTCTATGCACATGTCACATTTTTCACAATTAATCGGTCTAATGAGCACAATGTTGTGCGAAAGGAACAGTTATCTTCTTACACCAATCAAGTTAAAGTGTAACATAAAAACAAATGATCCCCAGTTAGGTATTTATCTTATATTTAATCATGTAAAGTTAGTCACAATCCACTTCTGTTTCCCCTCTTGCTCTACAATGTATATCTCCATCTCCTCAAGCCTGAATGCCCAAAGCCTGCTTTTCCTCCTTGTTGAAGAGCTGACTCTCGTCACAGCAATGCTAACGTAATCAGCTGAACCCACACAACCTTCGATGAACAAATTATATTAGCCTACAGTTTAAGGAGCGAGGGGGGGGGGGGGGGGGGTCCTTCAGAGTGATTTAGTTAATGCCTTGAAGATGAATGTTGAGTGGGGGAAAGAGGTGCAGCCTTGAAGCCACATTACAGACATACAGGATAGTAAACATGGCTATGAATCCATATGTGTGTGTGTGTTTATCTTCCTGCTTATCTGCAACTGCACATCAGGCTTCCTTCAGCAGCAGGTATCAAACGAGTTAAAATGTCTGTTTCAAATGAAAACAAAAAGCCAAAGACATCCAAGACTGAGATAAAAAGCTGAACGTTGGCAGGGGATATGATGCACATACATTAATATGGAATATTATTTCATGCTGAAGCCTTCATTTAATAACACAGTCCCTTGGCAAAGATAAAATGATTCTTTATTCAAGTTCCACTTTGATGTTCGCCAAATAAGATATTTATTCCATTTGAAATTATGATTTGAGAGGTTAATGTAAAAACGCTTGGCTGTGTAATTTGTTTTGAAAGAAAAGGAAATCTTAGTGATTATTTGATTTACCCTTTGCATGAAAGGAAACATTTTTATTTGATCAGAAGTACAGATAATATTTAATTACACACTTAGTTTATGTTTCATTTACGCACTGAAAGTAGATCATCTATATGATAAGAGCAGCTTGTTTCTATTAAAAAACACATGTCACGAAGAAGCAGTCAGACCAAACGTACAACAATCTATTTACATCGTGAAGCATTTAGCGGTTAAAGATATACTTCCCGCAGGTCGACAACAAATATCTCTATTTCAACTTTAAAGATAATGAGTCATCAATATTGTGATCAAAATGCTTTAAAGTTCAGCATTTTTGGGATACACCAACATAGCCTACACTTTAGATAAGAGGATTGATACCAAAGTGCAGTCTTTGTCCAATATATTTCTGTGTCAATTACAGTAGAGATAGCTAGCTTTGGTTAGCCTAAATCTTAAGAAACCTATAAATCTCACAAGAAAACATGTGATATATTTTTATGTGAAACAGGAAAAGGAGGTAAACCTCTTTTTAGTTTGATCCATACAAAAAAAGCTTATGGGTTTACGGGCTTTTGTGCAATAGCTGTTTATTCAAGAGACTCCAGTTCAGACATGTGTGTTTAGCCCAACCTGATCTCAACAGAATGCGTGACTCCACCACGACTCCTTAAGGAGTCTAAGGGTATTTTCTCGAATTTGTGATGTTTTCTTGAATCCTCTTTTAAATGTATTTCTTCTCACATGGCACCCCATGTGTTAAATATCAAAATGTTCAGGACAATCTCTGGTATTGCTATATATGCAAATTACTCACCTTAGAGCACGGTTTGATGAGATAAGTAGCTCAAAAGCTTAAAATGTTACATCTGATTTTCGGAAAATCTTCAAAACGCTTGTGAAAACACACATTTACTCATGTGATCGAAATGTTTTGGTGTTTTAGATTTGGTTACCAAAGTCTTAGGATCACAAAAGCAGTGAAATATTTGAATTACACTGTATATAAATGTGTAATTCATGTCTAAAATGAAAAAAATGTCATTCGAATTTTGAGTAAAACAAGTGTTTATCACTCTACTTTCACCACAGCAGGGACTGAGATACATCAGGACTGAATAATGACTTCATATTACATACCAAGGTTCATGTGATGTGTACAAATACAAATTGAGCATTCAACCTTTTTTTTTCAACCAACAATTTATTATAAATATGTTTTTTTCAACCAACTATTTATATAAATATAAGAAACTGGAAAATCTAACTATTTACAATATTGAACATCAGAATTTTCAACCAACTATTCATTATACATGTCAAGACAGTGTCAAGGTCTTTGTCTGTCTTCCAAGACAGTGGGTCTGGCTGCTGTGTAGGTGGGGGTGATGGTGCATGGGCTGCTGTGTAGGTGGGGTGTACAAGTGCTATACGAGACCTCCACGAGACCTCCTTGCTGGCTGGGATGAAGGTGATGGCTGTGGTGGAGCCTTTGTGCTGAGGTGTATCTTGACCTGGTGGCAGCCGCAGATGGAGGCTGCTGTAGTGATGCTGGTCTGCTGGTCCTTGGTGGTGATGGCTCTGGTGAAGGCCCTTGAGCCACAGTAGATCTTGACCTGGGGGCCGGCACAGATGGAGGTGGAGGCAGCTGGAGTGATGCTGGTCTGCTGGTCCTTGGTGGTGATGGCTCTTGACCTGGGGGCCGGCACAGATGGATGTTGTGGCTGCTGGATAAACGCCGCCTGTGGGCCACTAGGCCCAGACAGCTGTGAAACATCTCTGTAAAACAAATAAAAATGTAGGACAATAATTACAACTAATTTCAATGAAATAAAGTTCAAGTAAAATGTTGCTCAAGCACAAATAACAATGCACACATAAGAAGAAAGTTTGGGAGGTTGGAAAAGGAGTCTCTCTCGATCTCACACACACACACACACACACACACACACACACACACACACACACACACACAGGTATTTCCAGTTACTTTACATTCAGTATAAAATCACAGACACACATATACATAAATAAATCTATTACAAAGTCTCATCTGTAGAACAGTATGATAAAATAATCGATGGCAAAAACATGTCACTGTAAATGTCTCCGTTGTGGGACGAATAAATGATTAATTTAATCATCTCCACATGTATTCTCACTTTACACACCAAAATAACGTTAACACAGAGTAAACGTTTGCTAATGGAGTCTATGTTGTCCCAAGAAAAAGTTCATGACTATCGATAACAAATATATATCAATAAACCTATTGTTCATTTTCGCAGTGTTCCCCACACATTGCCAGTACACTATTACTGTAATATTTACACTCACCCATGTCCAAATGGATCCTTGTTGTTGTCTTTGTGTTCTTCTTCTTCAGAAGAGTTGAAGACTTCAGGTTCTAAACATCTGAGGCTCTATCTTCAGTGCTGCTAGCGAACAAAATCTCGAGTGAAGTCGGCAACTTTTATTTAGCCATTTTCTCTGTCTCTCTCTCTCTCCACACTGACGTAAACTGATGGGAGAAACGTGGTTTATGTTTGTTTTACTTGGTGGGTAGGTCCTTAGTGATTTCTCGATGTCCATTGGTAATTTCAGACCATGATGTCTGCCGGCTGAGATTTCCTTGACGGACACACGAATCCACCAATCCCACACAGTGTAAAGTCAAGCTGCTTTGAGCGGCCATATTGGCTGTTGTGCCCTGGTTACAGTCTCACAGGAGATACTGCTGGAAAGCTACCCTTCCAGCGATTCCGCGGATATCTGAATCATGTTTCTACTCCTTATAATCGAAAATATATGATTAATTACGTAAAATTATGCGCACTTGGACGCGCCGGCGCGTCCACCGACTCCAGAGGGTTAACACCGCATTGCGTAGTGCAGTGGTTCCCAAACGGTGTGCCATGAGGCAAGTCCGGGTGTGCCGTGGGATTTTGTGACAACCATACGTTATTATTGCAATATACAACTACACAGAAATAATATTTTTTTTATTTACTATATCAGTACTTTGTAGGTTTATATGTACGTAATCTGCGCGACTTGCGCGTCCACATCTCCACGTGCAGTGCTGCATAAACATGGCTGAGTCAGCGATAACTTTCGAGGGGTGGAGGACGTATGCCCATTATTTTGAGTTCGTCCGATGAATAGACAGGAATGTGACGGTGAGGTGCAAACTGTGTCTAGGCCAGAAGCTGTTATCCACTGCTGGAAACACCACGTCAAACCTCAACAAGCACCTGCAAAGAACACATGCTGGTGAAGCTACCGCACACGCTATTTGTTGTTTTGTTTATATCACGTAGTTCTTCTTCTCTGTCTTCCCGTTGTTGCCTGTTTTGAATGACAAATACACACTACAGCCGCCTGCTGGTAAGGAAAGTTATTGCCACTCACGCATGCGCAGTTCGTACGTGCTTGGCGAGTAAAGTAACGAGTTACTTTATGTAGATAGTAACGAAGTAGTGTAATATATTACTTTTTTTTTTTTTAAAGTAATATGTAATATATTAAAAAAAATTAGTAACGACCCCATCTCTGGAGTTGGCGTTCTCTACTCTGATTTACATGAAGAACAACAGGAGGTCACGGCTCTCTGTTGAACAGGACTTGCGAGTGGCCCTCTCCTCAGTGCCACCAAGGATTACAAAATTCTGCACGCCCCGACAGGCACATGTATCTCACTAATTTGTAAGTCGGCAAACATATTTACAATAGCACATGTTTCAATGCTGATTGCTGAAATGTTACATTTATAATTTGTAGTTCAGGACCATGGACAATGCAGCTTCCTTGCATTGACAGTTCTCTGTGCTGAATTTCTGCTGAGTTTCCTTTGCCTCATTTTTAATGTTGTGACCTGTCTGGTTTAAATGAGTGTGTTGCTGCTTTGATGAAGCCTAATTTGATACAGTTTCAAATTATTTTCTGAAATATTTCGTTAATAAATATTTCATGAGTAATATAGTTGTCTTTGTCACATTTTATTTGGCATTAGTAAATAATTATGCACATTTACAGATATTTTACATGATATGAGTGATAACACGTGTTATAAGGGCTATTTTGCACAATAGGTGTGCCTCGAGATTTTTACTTGTCCTTTGGTGTGCCTTGGGCACAACAAGTTTGGGAACCACTGGCGTAGTGGACTCACGAACTTTTTTACATTTACGTGTCTGCACCACGCAAACAACCCCAATGTAAAGTGAATGAGGCTCTTTTGTCGTGGTGCACACACGCATTTCTACAACGGCCTGCAGTGAGCTTTTATTCTATAAAACGTTTTTAAAATCTACTTTATAGCTTGTAGTAACTCACGAGAGGCTTCTTTTATTTTATTTGTATTCATAATCATTTTTATTTTTCGTCAGAATGTATTATGGTGCATTAGTTACGAATTTTTGTTCTCAAAAAACAGTGCATTGTGTGTAATACAACTGTGATCTTCAACAAGTCCTCCAACTCATACGACCAAATGGGTCGATTGTTTAAGCCCTTATTACGACCAAATATGTCGTTTGTTCGAGCGCTTAATACGACCTATAATTACATTTGAAAATTGTCGGCCTCGAGTGCTCCCGTTGAATGCAAACGTTACAGAGGGTTGTTTATTCACAAATAACCCTCTCTGTAAAATCCTAAATTGTAGGATAGTTTGGCCATTAAAACGCTTTATGATTAGATTTCTAGCGAGAAGTATATATTGTACTTTTAGAATCCACGTCCAGTCGATATGTAGGATCTATAGTTTGATAGATATTACGAAGATGATTTGAGATTTCGTCAGGAGAACGTGTATATGCGGCAAGCTTCCATGTAAAGTTACGGGTTGAAAACAGTATTTCCGGTCTCGCCGTTTTCATAATAAAACCAATGATCAAATGATTTAACAGTGATATCTGCACTACTCATCCACTAAAAAAACATCAGTTTATCCTAGTTAATTATACGACATTAATTGGTTTAAATTGTGTACAATGCTTTTGTGTTTTTCCCATAGGTTTTTCTCTTTCGATTCTGAGAGACACATTTCTTTTTTCAGAGGTTTTGATAGGCTAAAATCACGCCGCAATGCACGTCGGGATATGGTGTTTATGTGATATGAAATCGGAAAACATTAAAAAAAAAAAATAATAATACTTTATTCCGAGTGTTCTTGCTTTTCTCTTTGAAAGTCATCACATAACGGCATTGTAATACACGGTTCGGCTGCATTAAATATTACATATCTGCCCTAGATATGTATTTATAGAGCCCTGATCAGAAGACCTTTTGACAAACTGGAAGAGATGCCGCCAAAACTGAATACGTGACGTGGACCATAAATATATCAACAATTAAACAACATGTTCCATTTCTTTTCACACAATACGTCTCCTTGCAGTATCAACACTAATTCGGCTGACTTTTATATTTGATCCAATTAGTAGATAGTCTGTATTTACACCATAACGGTGCACAGCTGATAGAAAGGGACTTTTTTGTAGTTTTTAAAGATATTACTGATTTTCTGAACTACCTTTCCAACTCCTCATGCAGTTGACTGTTACAGGTCTATACAGGTTCATGGTACAATGCATAAGCTTCACATCGAGAGACTGAAACTGTATTTTCCTTTACCGTTCTGTTTTAAACTCACAATAAAGTGAATAGTCATATTATGTACGATATTATTATGTTTTATTAACTAGACCACTGGTCTAAACCGCACCTCCTAGTGGTTAAAGCACGTTATTGAATGTAGTTGTTGAATAAGTTATATTTATTTAGTTATTGATGAAAACATTTAAATATTAAGAGTAGCCTACATACAAAATAGGGGTCAATGATAGAAATATAGAATGTAAAATATCTAGAAGATACTGTCGTGATCTCTACAATAAAACAGTTTAGTGCAGGACGTCCAAAGATATTAACAGGAGGATGTGCAAAACAGACAAACTGATAAGGCTGAATTTTACTCAGGTGTAACTAAAGTCTGATTTAAGGGTTGTTTATATTTCACATCATTAATCAGAATCTGCAAAGTAACAAAAATAAATGTAGTAGAGTAAAAATACCAGGTTAACCTCTGAATTGTAGTGGAGTAGAACAAAGTAGTACATGCTGCTGTAACAAAAACATTTCCCAACTTGGGATCAATAAAGTATCTTATCTTAAGATGATCGATGGCTACTGCCATATTTGCGAAATGTGCATCTGAACCTTGACAAGTGCATGTTTCAGGCTTATCAATTAACAACAGGAGGGGTCACAGACATAAGGCCAGCTGTCATGTGGTATTAATGCTGCCCATTATGGACACAAGCAATTTTCACCCATGTATTAATTATATGTTTTAAATTTGATAACACCAATGTGTTTCGTGTCCCCTAAACCTCCAGGGATGTATACAGTTTAATACTGGCAACTTCTAATTGTGGGAAATACGAAAACGTCTTTTAAAACTACATTTCCCAGTAGAGACGTGCCATAGAACATGTTGCGAAACACACAATAGAGAGGCGAAGTCCCTCCCTTTCCGGGAGCCTCCATGGGACCCCGGAAGCGTAAAATTATACATTGAAGTCAATGGAGAGAGAAAGGTTATCTTTTGATCCCGTTTGAATTGTGCCACGAATGACACATATGATGTTTGTCAATTTAAAAGAATATTTTGCAAGTCAAAAAAATTAAAATGTGTCGTAAAACTGTGAAGTTACACATTTTTTTGTGTGAAACCGCTGAGTGAACTACAGGTCTCTTGGTCTCGCACAATACGCGTCACCATCACAAAGATGGCCATCACGTTAGCAAATTTCACCTGTTTCTTTCAGAATGAGAATAAAAGTATAAAACGAGGTGACTACAAGTCTGGACACGTTGAGAGCTGTACATACACGAAAGGGGAGTTAGTCGGTTCTGTAAGAGCAGTGGGACCGGCTTTACAAGATGTTGGTGAGTAATATGAGTGCAATGTGTAACGTTAATGTCAGCTAGCTAACATTAGCTAACAAGGTACACTAACGTGTTTTGTTTCAGTAACTAGTGTTCTCCTTTAGAACTTCGTGGTCTGTGTGTATGCTGTGGATAACATTAGTGTTCACAAGAACAAGGTAAACTCCCGTGTTTTGTTTTAGTTGCTCTTCAGATTGAAGCGGCCAGTTTTATATCGACTATACAGGATATTCTATACTGTATGTGTGATCTCCTTTTACATCTCGATGTATCATTTGAGTTTATTTGCTGTGTGTAGATTCAAGGATTTTGGTGACATGAACATGACCATCGCGGAGGCAGTCCAGTTACCATCCTTCTGTCTCCGTGAGGAGGGTGGGTCATATATCACCCATACTGGCACCAGGTCCAAGGGCAGCTGCACATCACAGACTGGAGTCTCTGCTACTTTGTTGTGTGGACCACGAAGGAGGCGATCATCATCCTCATCCCCAAAGACCCTGCATGGCATGGAAATCTCCTCCTCCTGGAACAATTCTACACCCAGCATATGCTCCCTGTGTTGGCCAGTAGAGAGGAGGACATTTAAATAAACATACTCTTAACACCCTCAGACTCTGCGTTGTGTTCCGTATGTGCGATGGGTGTTATGCAGAGGGGAGGAAAACAGGACACAGCAGATTGGGATTGTGGTGGAGACGCTGAGCAGTTATTTAATTGTTGCATGTAATTATTATTATACTGCGTGCTTCTTAGTTATTCCATCTTTTGCTGTACATACATTGTATGCAACTCTATATTTACTTGTTATCTACCACACTTCCTTCTACATCACACACCATCATTATACATGATGGTGTATATAGGATATATATATTTGTATACATTACATATCTGTAAATTGTATAATTTAATTTTTCGTATTTGGGATTGTTGGAAACGTCTTTTTGATCTCTCTGTCTATAAACACAAACTGAGTAAGATTGACAAAGTTGACTTTGAAAAATATATATATTCTTTATGAAAATAGTTGACTGTTGGAGAAATGAATCCAAATGAAACGTTGGACTGAACTACAACTACGCCTTTAAATCTCTACGGACTGTTCTTCAGTGGGATGGCAAGTTCCTATCTTTAAACATGTATTAGTTTTTTCTCAACAGATTTGATTTTCTGAAGTTAATTTAACCATGTAAGGTCATTATTAAAAAGGTACAATCAATTTGTTTAGGGTTGACTAAAATAATGATAAACATTTCATTTGGATAATTTACTGACAGAATAAGAAACTCAATAATGCTCTACTCACCTGTTCCTTTTTATAAAGTGAAACAGTTGAAACGATAGATTTTTAGTAAACTTAAAAACAACCTTCTCCAAAAGCTATCAAGGAATATACCGAATACTTATTTTAGAACTTTATTACATATTATTTGTATATAGTTTGAATGATCCATAATTGACAGAAGCTTGTGTTTACACTGACCTGTTACTCATATATTAATGTCTTTGTAACTTCTTTAAACCACTACCTCACTAATTTCTTTCATTCATCACGGTTCAGTAAACTAAGTGACACATGAACCAGTTTAATAATTATAATAACGTAGGATTGCAACTCTTTGAAACTGTAGGTGGCTCTTAAAAGAGCCGTTGTGTTTGGGTGTGCTGGTCTCAGGTCAGTTTAAGCCCTCTCTCCACGGATGCAGCTGGATGTCCTTGGGCATGATGGCGACCCTCTTTGCTTGGTTCATCTTACTGGGGGGCAGCTACATGGATGTCGGTGCAGTCCACAGTCATTGTGCAGTTGAAGGCAGAATGGATGAAGGCAGAATGAATGTATTATTGACTCCGAATGAAGCACAACTTCATGTCATACAATACATTGACTTTATTTGTAATTGTGTGAAAACATATGAGCATAATGATTAGCAAGCAGGACCTGCAGGAACAGAGCACGGTGATGGATGGAGCTGGGAAGAGAGAAGAATAAAGAAAACAGATCAACTTCATTTTCGGATATTAAAAATTCAATTTCAAAACAAGTTGCCCCTCCTACAGTTTTCTAGTATGTAAAGATGATTTCACTTGACCTATGCACAATATCACACTCAATACATGTGTGTCTCTGGGGGGTGCATTGTGCCTTTGATGTATATAAATAATATACCATAACCAAATACTATTACGTACAGTGGAAATCAGGTTGCCAGAGCAGGTCAGTGTGCATGTTCCTCAGGGTCTCAGCAGTTACAGGTGAGGGAAAGGAAATAAAAGAGAAAAAGGTCAGTAACAACACTTTAAAGTAACACAACAGTAACAATTTGAATAATTATCTCTTCTAATAATTTTCTCTCAGTAATCACTCAACTACTGTCTTTCCAACAAACAGATTGACTCACCCTTACTGTCATCACAATGAAACACGTCCAGAAGAATCTGTCATGCAAAGCTCCCTGCCTGCCTTCGACTCTCCCTGACTGCTTCCATAGCACCCGGTGGATGGCGCAGTATAGGCTACTCTTCAAATGTTTCACGAAATACTTACCATCTACTCTTACTCTTACTTCATGTAATACAATAATAACTTCATGGTAAGGCTACTAAAAATGACAAGGCTACGTAATGTAATGCTAACTAACGTGCTCGCTACTCGTCGCTACTAGCTAGGTAGCTAATTTGACTGTGTTCCATGCACAACATGTATATTACCTGAGATGTCTGATCCGGCGACTCCTGGTCCTTTCATCAGACGGGAAGCGATAGAACGAGCAAGTGGTTTGATCACTTATGTGATTACAACCTGGTACAAAGCACACAGGCATCTTGTAAAAGTGAATTTATTTTTAGCAATCTCTTATTTATTGGAGGGAATAAATCGGTTATGAGATCTTCTTCTTCTTCTTCGCTTAAATTACGAGTCGCAACCACTTGGAGAATTATCGCCTGTGACATCACTTACGCGAGCCAGAATGGGATTTGGGATTTGTAGTCTTTGTAGTCGCGTATTTTTCATAGTCTTGTATTTCAACAGTTTTACGACAAAATGTGACTTTTTTGAAATGGAACTTATTGTTTAAGATTGACAAACATCATATGTGTAGTTCGTGGCACAATTCAAACGGGATCAAAAGATACGTGTTCTCTCTCCATTGAATTCAATGTAAATGTTTCGCTTCCGGGGTCCCATGGGCCGGAAGTAGATGGGCGTGACTTCGCCTCTCTATAGCCAGCAAGTGTAATTCTGGGGGGAGGGCCGGGCTGGACCCGTCCAAGTCCAGTTTTGGATAGTCTGCCGTGGTTCCATTCCATTTCAAAGAGCTTTGACGCTCAGCGTAACCTTGTCGCACTGCCACTCCAATATCCAATCACAGAGCTTGAGGGCTAATCACGGGGTTTGTAAAGCAAGGCGGATGTTGTAGTCCCAAACGATAGCTGGGGATTCTGGGTAGTGTAGTGTCTTCGGAAACTCTGTAGTGTCTAAACTCCGAAAAAACAATTTGTTTCTCCGAATCGAAAGGTTAAAAACACAAAAGCATTGTACACAATTTAAACCAATCAATATTGTGTAATTAACAAGGATAAACTGATGTTTTTTAGTGGATGAGTAATGGAGATATCACTGCGTAATCATTTGACAGTGTGGGGAATACTTCCGGTTTTATTATGAAAACTTCGAGACCGGAAATACTGTTTTCACCCACGCTAACTTTACATGGAAGTTGCCCCATATACAGTACACGTTCTCCTGGCGAGACCTCAAATCATCTTCGTATATCTATCAAACTGTAGATCCTACACATCCACTGGACGTGGATTATAAAAGTACAATATACACTTCTCGCTAGAAATCTAATAAAAAAGCATTTTAATGGCCAAACTATTCCACAATTTAGGATTTTCCAGAGAGGGTTATTTGTGAATAAACGACCCTCCGGAGCGTTTGCAATCGACAGAAGCATGTTGTTTCTTACACGACCACTAGAGGGGCTACACTTTAAAACGTGTCTCTGGGTCGTATTTAGCTGCTGAACAATCGACCTATATGGTCGTTTTTTGTAGGAGGACAGGCTGGTGATCTTTATTAAATTAGTTAGTTTTTAAGGAAGGCCAGAGCTTCAGCTGTGTCAAATAGATTGTTCCCTTTAGTTAATGTTTTTTAAAAGAACATTATATTCCGATTTGATCATGTCCCCTTTATTGTATTACGGAGAGCAATGTGAGCATCCATTCCCATTGGATAACGGAGGATTTTACCCCGGAAGTAAGTATTCTCCTTACTGTCGATTGATTTTACAGTGCTATCTGCACTACTCATCAACTCAAAAACACCAGATTATCCTTGTTGATTACACAACATTGATTGGTTTAAGTTGTGTGCAATGCTTTTGTAATTTTCCCCTTTGATTCGGAGAAACAAATATTTGTTCAGTTTAGGATGGCCGAAGACACTACACTACCCAGAATCCTCAGCTATTGTTCCGCGTTGCCTCAAGCTCTGTGATTGGTTGACCTCCAACTGCATTCCATATGAAAAAAACGTTTCGTAAAAGATAAATCATACTTTATTCAGCAGTGCTTGCTTTACTCTTTGAAAGTCATCACATGAATGCATTGTAAATATTACACATCTGTCGTAGTTCGTTATTTATCTACAGAGATCTGGCCTAAAAATAGACCGGAAACTATTCTTTTACCGTTCTGTTTTAATTTCACAATAAAGTTAGTAGTAATAATTTGTTTTGATATTATTGTTTTTTATTAACTACTAGACCGCTGGGTCATGTTAAGACCATCTTTTCTGTGTTGCTGTGGAGTTTTTACATCGCTTTTGTGTTACAAATATCAAAACAATAACAGAATATATCCGTCGTAAACTAAACCAGAAACAGCAGTATATTTTATTTTGTTAACACTGTAAATTTGACAGCTTTTTAACCTATGTTTTTAACCCATACCTCCCACTGGTTAAAGAACGTTATTACACGTTTAGAGTAATATTGAAATCTTGAAAAGGGATGTCCAAAATAGCAATTATATACAGTTTTTAATTAACTATTTGTAGAGAATAACGAGTAATGTATATACTTTATAGGGATCTGCAGATAAATATTTAGTCTTCTCAAGCACCAACAATTATTACATTACATTACATTGAATTTAGCTGACGCTTTTATCCAAAGCAACTTACAATAAGTGCGTTCGACCAACAAAATACAAGCTTGAAGAAAACGGAATCGTATACGTCAGGTTTCATAGAGCCAAAACATTTCAAGTGTTACTCAACTGGCTTTAGATAAGCCAGTCCTCCAATCAAATATCTCTCCTGATTGTTGGCACTTGACAATCACCTTCCCTGAATTTTACTCAGGTGTAACTAAAGTCTGCTTTAAGGGTTGTTTATATTTCACATCATTAATCAGAATCTGTAAAGTAACTAAAATAAATGTAGTGGAGTAAAAATACCAGGATAACCTTAAAGAAAGCCCTCAGGATTATAAAAGACCCCCATCGCCCCAGCCACAAACTGTTCTGTCTGCTGCTTTCTGGCACAACAGCCGCATTCTAGGAGAGGATGTGGCTGTTGTGGAGGACTACTACCAGGGAGTGCACTTATGGGCTGAACTGGAGGATCAACACTGACGCTGTGTACAAGAAGGGGATGAGCAGACTCTATTTTCTGAGGAAGCTGAGATCCTTCCACGTGTGCAGCAAGATGCTGGAGATCTTCTAGTCTGTTGTGGCCAGTGCACTCTTCTTTGCTGCGGTCTGCTGGGGGGGGGGGGGGGGGGGGGCAGCATCAGAGCCGGTGACACCAGCAGGATCAATAAACTGATCAGGAAAGCTGGGTCTGTCATCGGCATCAAGCTGGACCCCTTTGAAGCTGTGGTGGAGAGGAGGACACTGAACAGGCTGTTGTCCATGATGGATAACCCCACCCATCCTCTCCACCTGCAGCTGGACAGACAACGGAGCTCCTTCTCCAACAGACTGCTGCAGCTCCGCTGTCACAAGGACCGATACAGGAACACATTCCTGCCCACTGCAATAACTCTGTACAATAAATCACCTCTGGCTCGAAGAGAACTCTCTGCTCCATAGTTTCTCTTTTACACATATATAATCTGTTCAATTTTGATATTCCATATTCCATTGTCATATATTTTTGAATATGTATATTTGCATATATAATATCTACATGTATATTTTCTATTTCAACACGAATATTTTATATTTTCATTTTTTTCTATTCTTGTTTATTTGTAGTTTTGTTTTATTGTAAAATGTCTTGTCTTTTATGCTGCTGCAACAAAAACAATTTCCCAAATTGGGATCAATAAAGTACCATCTTATCTTACCTTATCTTACATCCGGACCAAAACCACCAGACTCAGGGACAGTTTCATCCCACAGGCCATAAGACTATTAAACACCTGAACTTTGAAATAACATCCATAGCATTAATCTGGCTGCTAATTAGAAATGATTTGTCTAATATATCATATTCCAATCACTTGTATAGACTCTTATTGCACTATTTCACTTTTTACTATTTTACTATTTTTCTTTTTGTATTGACTTGCACTATTTTTTCTGTGTATCTGTTTTATTGTGTTGCACTGTTGGAGGAGCCTGTGACCTAAGGGGGGGGGGGGGGGGCGGGGGGTAGGAGACGTTCGATTCCTGTTTTGAATAGTGTGCCGTCGATGGGTTTCATTTTATTCCATTTCAAAATGCTGTTTGTCGCTCAGTGTAAACTTCGCGCACTGCCACTCCAACATCCAATCACAGAGCTTGAGGACAAATCACGGGTTTGTCAAGCAAAGCACATGGTGTAGTCCCAAACGATAGCTGAAGATTCTGGGTAGTGTAGTGTCTTCGGCCATCCTAAACTGAACACATATTTGTTTCTCCGAATCGAAGGGGAAAATTACAAAAGCATTGAACACAATTTAAACCAATCAATGTTGTGTATTCAACAAGGATAATCTGTTGTTTTTGAGTTGATGAGTAGTGCAGATAGCACTGTAAAATCAATCGACAGTAAAGAGAATACTTACTTCCGGGTGTAAAATCCTCCGTTATCCAATGGGAATGGACGCTCACATTGCTCTCCGTAATACAATAAAGGGGACAGGATCAAATCGGAATATAATGTTCTTTTAAAAAACGTTAACTAAAGGGAACAATCTATTTGACACAGCTGAAGCTCTGGCCTTCCTTAAAAACTAACTAATTTAATAAAAATCACAGTAGTATTACACACAATGCACTGTTTTTTGAGAACAAAAATTCGTAACTAATGCACCATAATACATTCTGACGAAAAATAAAATTATTATGAATACAAATAAAATAAAAGAAGCCTCCCGCGAGTTACTACAAGCTATAAAGTAGATTTTAAAAACGTTTTATAGAATAAAAGCTCACTGCAGGACGTTGTAGAAATGCGTGTGTGCACCAAGACAAAAGAGCCTCATTCACTTTACATTGGCGTTGTTTGCGTGGTGCAGACACGTAAATGTAAAAAAGTTCGTGAGTCCACCACGCAATGCGGTGTTAAGGAGTCGTGGTGGAGTCACGCATTCTGGTGAGATCAGGTTGGTTTAGCCGCTACCCCATGTCGTCTTCATGCTAAATTAAGCTAACATCCTCACTTAAGGATATTAGGATTGTTAAATAGTTTCTAAATTAAGAGAAATTCATTTAAATTAGCAGATTCATACATAAAGTAATACATTTTGGTATCTTTTATTTTTATGCTTTTCCATTGATAGGTCACGTGTTGAAGCAGGCAGGATGTGTTTCTGATTAGCAGTGATACCAGCTGCTGGCTAACAGGCTAACAGGGCAGAAACATATATTTGGCTAACAAAGCCCTGGCAGGCATAGATATATATAAACACTAGATGACTCACCCGCGCTGCTGGCCAATTGAGACCGACGTTGCCACTTGGCCGCCATCTTGCTACAGGCAGTTCTCTCATTCATAACATTATGGTTTACTATTTAAATAACCATAGCTTGCTCAATTTTCAACCAATTTTCAAACGGTTTGGTTTTTTATAAACATCAAAGATGTAGTTATGATACTGCATACTTATAATCATGGACTTTCATATGAAAATAACATTAATCAGATAAAGCAATAGCTATACACACACACACAAGGTATTTATATTAAATATTTGCCGGTGTATATATTTCCATTTATTTTATTATATTGTTAATATTTCAAATAAATTATAAAATTAAAATACATTTATATTTTATATATAAAAATCGGTCTCATGTTACCACTCTGTAAGCCAAGAGTTGTTAATTTAGCAATGCCTTAGCTTTAAGAATAGGGACACAACTAATGACAATAGCATATGTTGGTATATTATTTAGATATTCACACCTTTATCAGAAGAACCAAACCAACATAAAATGTGCTCACAGACAGGCCAGTTCTGTCTAATTTATCACAATTATTTTTGACATGAGATCTTCATATCATCCTAGTTTTGTATTTAGTTTCTAGATTTGTAAACAAATCCAGAACCTTTGAAATATGTTATTGAAAAAAGACCAAGAATAATCTGTACCATGTGTCCTTCTGTAGTCCATTTGTGGTTTGTCTTGTCTCACCCCGGCTGATATATCACAAATCCACTGTTTAAATTGTTCCCTATATTGCCCCTATGCAATATAGGGAACAATTTAAACATAAACTATCCTATGTGTCCTTGGGTGTTATGAAAGGCGGCCCCCCAAAATAAATGTATTATTATTATTAAGAAGAACACATGGCACACCAACAATCAATCACCGTCCAGCCTCAGCTTTGGTATTCTTTCACAACCATGTTATGGGTTTATTAGACTGAGCAAACATAAACATATGTGGGGAACATAGTGCTGCGTCTCCTGTCCGGTCAAATTCCTCACTCCTGAAGTGCTCACTGCAGAGCAGTGTCCTGTCACAGGAAACAAAACCGTCCCTTCTTTGGGCGAGTTCCCACTGCCTCCTCCTCTCTTTGGTTTTGGGAAACCTTAAAAACATGAGAAAGGTAGCCAGATATATAAATTATTGTCAACATGTTCCCCCCTTCTTTCCTTTAACATTAAGGGTAGGACAAAAATACACACCGAAATTATCATATTTTTGGTATGTATGCATGTATGTATAGCCTACTTTAAGAATAAGACAACCACACTAAGAGTAATAAAAAAGGTGTCCAATAGAAACATTAAATAATTGTGTAAAGAAATGGTAACAACATATTCTAAAGAGGCTGGGTCAACAACAATCTTGCAATACTATTATCTCACATAGCCCCACTGATCCTGTGTAGCAGGACTTGTAATGTACATACATCCACTAATTAATTAACGATTATCCTAATTGTAGTCATAATATTGTCATATCTTACACGTGAAAGGTGATCCCACGGGTTCTTGTTTCCAGACTGCGGTGATTAGAGCATCCGTAGGCTGCACAAAAGTCCGGCATAGTCAGGTACTTCTGTAAACACAAAGCCAGCAAATTCCTGTATCATAATGCAAGATGTTTTTAACAAGTCAAACCACTTGGAAGAAATCATGTGTAACTTAAGTTGTGTTGAAAGAAAGAGCAGTTCTGCCTCTCCCACTGGTGGAGTTGTGGGTCAACTTTGTAATACTAGGTCTCACTGACAGCCTCTTGTTATTAGCCAGCTAATAAATACAACCACATACACAAAGAAAAGCTGCAATTTCAACATGTCCAAGCATCCTGTATCATAGCCATGCTAATCATGTTTCTAATAAACCAAACCGTTTGTAAATCAGTCAAGATTTCAGTGAGTTAAGAGTATTTTTGTGCAGATCACTCACCTTACAACAGCTACCATAACGCGAATCAGAGTAACTGTTGACTGTAGCAAGATGGCGGCCGGTCAGCTACGCTGGAAAATCTCCCATGAGCCATCTAGTGTTTATATATATCTATGCTGGCAGGGCCCTTCTCCTCCACTCTGCTCTCCGTAACGCTTTACGACACTGTCATTTAAAGATGACATATGATAGGAGCTAGGTTTAGCTTTCCAATATCCCCGGTCATCACACAAACACAGCTGCTGAGGAGGCAACCCAGAGAGGCAGACGGAGAGGAAGAGATGGACGAGCAGCTGTGTGTGTGTGTGTGTGTGTGTGTGTGTGTGTGTGTGTGTGTGTGTGTGTGTGTGTGTGTGTGTGTGTGTGTGTGTGTGTGTGTGTGTGTGTGTGTGTGTGTGTGTGTGTGTGTGTGTGTGTGTGTGTGTGTGTGTGTGTGTGTGTGTGTGTGTGTGTGTGTGTGTGTGCGCGCGCGTGCGTGCGTGTACGCCAGTGTAGTCTCGTTATTTATTTTATTATTTCTTCCAGTTCAACATCTCACAAATCAAGAGAAACGGTTCTGTGTGAGTCTGGATATTGGCTGTCTTCGACTGCTCTGTTATAACTCTCTCTCTGTGTGTGTGTGTGTGTGTGTGTGTGTGTGTGTGTGTGTGTGTGTGTGTGTGTGTGTGTGTGTGTGTGTGTGTGTGTGTGTGTGTGTGTGTGTGTGTGTGTGTGTGTGTGTGTGTGTGTGTGTGTGTGTGTGTGTGTCTTTGTTCATTTGTGTGTGTTTTAGTCACACTGTGGGGACATAAATCTGTTTACGCAGTTCTATCTCACACAGGCTCCGCCCTCTACTGGACTCTATGGGTACTCCCCTCATCAATGATACGCGAGCGTTCACACACTGAAGTTGTATAAACGTAGCTGGACAATCAGGGCGAGCCTACCTGAATGTGCCCGCAGGCCCACAGTATATAAGGCGGCTACGCCTCCTGACTGTTACGTATTATAACCCTAGTGCTATAAGCACAGGCGGAGCCCTCTACCTAGGGGCCCTGTCTTATGCCGCTCGCTGAAGAGGGTGTAGGATGACAGTCAGGAGGCGTAGCCGCCTTATATACTGTGGGCTAGGGGTTTCACAACTACCAATATTTACTAGTCGACACGTTTTTCAAAATAGCAGTCGACTAGTCGACTAGTCGTTACGTCATAATAAAGACACACAAAGAGAGGTGTACAACTGTATTTTATATTGGAACTTATACAGTTACATTAAACACTGCATTTTAATTTGTGTTACATGGCTGAGTAAATAACAAACAGTAACTGGACTTAGTAATTAACAAACAGTAACTGGACTCACCAAAATCGACAGCAAAAAACTCTGTTTACTGAAATACCACGTAAATCCAGTGCGCAACACTTTACTCGCTGTCCTTCACGATAACGTCCACCTTTCCAGATTTTTGGTTTGCGTTGAGGAACACCAACGCATCGACATGTGAGGGAAGGAGGCTTGACCGCTTTCGGGTGACAGTGTTGCCTGCCAGGGAAAAAACCCTCTCACTCGGGGTGCCTGTGGCTGGAATAGCCAGGTAGCTCCTCGAAAACTTGGCTAAACGGGGGACGCGGTGCCCGTTTTCTGCCCACCACTCCAGTGGGTTATTCACTGTGGGGATATGCAGTGTCCGCTGGCAGTAATCCCGTAGCTCATCATCCGCATCACTGTAGACCCGTTTTATTTTTGCTGCTCGTCTGCCTCTGTCCTGTGCTGACGCCGGTCCGTTGCTCACTGGTGCTAGCATTACTGCTAGTGCTAGCTGTCGGCAGCGGGTGTCTCATCTTCAGATGGTTGCGCATAGCAGATGTATTTGTGTTGTACTTCAGTACAGCTGTACACAACTGACACTTCACTGTGGAGTTGGTTACATCTTTGTTGAAGTACTGCCATACATAAGAATGTCGGACACGTTTTGGAGAATTTTGCAGCACCTCGTTTACCTCCATTTTTTTCACAACTAGTTGACTAGGGCCTACAGCGCCGACTAGTGGTAAAGGTAGTCGACTAGTCGACTAGTCGATTAGTTGGTGAAACCCCTGTGGCCTGTGGGCGCATTCAGGTAGGCTCGCCCTGATTGCCTGGCTACGTTTATACATCTTCAGTGTGTGAACGCTCGCGTATTATTGATGAGGGGAGTACCCATAGAGTCCAGTAGAGGGTGGAGCCTGTGTGAGATAGACTAGGGTTACAATACGTAACCCCCCGTTACATTGCGGAGACTTGCCTCCCTTTCGGGGATAAAATACAAGTCACCGTGATGTCAATAATTTCATTCAAGGTTTAAGGTTAGAGTAAATTTAAATTTGGATTATGGTTAAGGTTACAGTAAGGTTTAGGAGTGGTTATGTAAAGGCATAGGGTAAATTACAAAGAAAATATTTTAAGTCAATGTAATATCCTCTGCCGGATTCACAAGAACAACAGAGCACAGTATGTTGAGCCCGGGTGAATCCCATGGTCTCATAAGTAATCACTAATTGAACAGACACATTATTAACTATTCAATTAATTATGGATTAATTAACAAGAGAAAGGGAACACAACCTAATTAAAGAACACAGCAGTGGCCAAGCACACTGTTTTTAAAGACAGATAGATAGATAAATGGATGGATGGATGGATGGATGGATGGATGGATGGATGGACGGACACAGACAGATAGAGAGATAGCTGCCTTTGGTTCATTAATTAATTAATTAACATTATAGATATGCATATTAAATGGTTTTCCTATGCTTCTATTTTATGAAGACATCTTTCCATTAGTTACAAAAGGCCAAATGAAGCTCAGTGCAAATTCAACCAGGAAGACCGTCCCCACTCATTCATTTACTATTTCTACGTTACTACTCTCTCTCCTTTCAATAAGTGATCGGGGGCGTCACTCCCCAGCTTAACCAATCTCTTCGCTCTATTCTCACAAGCCTATCATAGCGCTCAGCTAAACCTTTTAAATCTGCTCTCCCTCCTCTGACAGTTGTCATTTCAGGTGACTCGATGCAACCCTCTTCCACCCCTTTTCACCTCCTGTCCCTACGAATCCAGGGTCGAGCTAAGCCGCTCCTCTTCAGACCAACCCCAACTATCCATTCACCACCACCAGTGTCTAGACCCCGGGGGATTTCATCGGATCGGTTCTCCCTTTCCGAAAGATACTCCTGCACAACGGGGCCTAATCACCAAAGCTCCATTACATTCATTTGTGTATCCCTGGCAATAAATGTGTATTCTTACATCAAACCCGTCTCTCCTGATTGAATTGATTCAGTGCTGGCTCGGTATTAGAAAATGCTATAAACAAGTGTTCTTTAAGTGGTGTGTCCCATAATGTAATTGTTCTAAATATCTGATAGAGTAAAGAGTTCCTTGTTTATGTGAAGAGAACAAGCCAGTGTTGTGGTCTGTTGTCATCAAACAATTAAATGAGCAGCAGTAATTAATGTATAATTATGGGGTTTATTGACTCTTTATTGTTGTTTAGTATGTGTAATTGACGGAAACACAAATTAAACCGAATAAGATAAGAAGAGAAGAATGGTTGGACACAGTCATATTACCAACATTGCTTTTTTACATTCAGTTTTTCTGTTGCAGTTCCGATTCGTGTCTCTCTCTAGTTTGTACAGGAAGCAGGATAATCAGGATAATCAGATTACCTATTTGGAATAGGGAACGATAATTCAATCTTGCTAACCTATTTACCAATGTATTGCCCCTTGTACGAATCAGGACACCCTTTTCAAATCCAGAGGAATGGCTCTTACATTTAGATAAATGAAATGGAAGTTGAATTGTTTGTTTTTTTCTTCCTTCACCAGTCATAGAGTTGTGATTATCTTTACATGCATGCTTGTATTGTATTATATTATGTTGGGATGTCTTGGTGGGTAAACTCTTCCTGAACTCTTCTTGACTGAAATCAATACTCATTATGTTATGTTCATCATATAGGTCATGACTCATGACTGCAGACGTTTGTGCTTTCTGCTAAAGAACAGGACAGCTCTTCTCTGTCTGAGTGTTGTTTCTTGCACTAGGTAAAGTGCATCATCTGTGGGGCAGTGAGAGTGGAGAGCTAAATGGATAAAGCCTTGAAGACTTTGAGGAAGCTAGGGAAACGACAAAGACACACACACACAAACACGCACCAACATACAATTCTCAGTGACAGAGGAACAACACACCAGTAGTTGCATAAGGACTGTCTGCCTTAGGTACAAAAGCTGACCCAGAATGGTCTCTGAAACGTTGGCACACAATTTGCCATCACCGACTGAGAAGGACACAGTAAAACCAGTTGAATAGTCTACATACTGTATAGTCAAGTGTGTATAGTCAGGCCATACAGCTTTATTTAATATTTAAAATTATTGGAAGGAATTGTTGGGACAAAAGAGTTTTTAAAAACTGGAAAACTGAATCACTTATGACTATAATTGTGACTGTTACACTTCAAATACATTTCAGATGTACGCTTTTCAATCGGATCTGGTCATCTCTGTCACGCTATCTGACATTTCAACTCAACTTTCTCTCATTCGTAAACATGAGAAAACCCCCCAAAAAACACAAAACAAAACTGTGTTTCAAAGATTTGCCATGTCATTGTTTTATGTCTTGCACAATAGGAAATAGAAGTTTTTAAAATGGCCTGCTCAAAGAGAGGCATAGTGTACAGACAGAATGTGTGATAAATGTCACAATTAGCATGCAACCTTGATCAGGCAGGGTTTGCAGGTTTTCCACCCGCATTGATTTGTTTGACAAAGAGCAGCTAGGAAAGAAACCAATGGTTGAAGAGAGAGAGGGGCATGTAATCGCCCACACGTAAAATAGGAGGACAAACATATTTACCAACCTGGAGAAAATGTTTTCCATCAATGTGAAGAAACATTCCAGTCCTGACATTTTGATGCCGATAAGCAACATGAACATTTCCAATCTTCACTTTGAACTGTCAAGTCAGTCCATGTGTTAGGAATGATAATAAATCAGAATTCTGTAAATGCATCTAAGCAAATAATAACAATAGTTTAGTTTATAGAAGTTTATAGTCTTTTATCCAAAATAGTTGATGTCCATTGCACATACAGCGCATGATGTGAATGAGAAGAGGCAGTAAGAGTGGCAGTAACATGGTCGAGTAACTCTTTCTGTAAAATGAAATGGGTACCTCGAGAGAGGCGGAGAGGCTATTTGTCTCCTCGTCCAAACAAGCTGGATCTAGGAGATCAATACTGATATCTTTAGGTTTCTAACTGCTCCACTAATATATTATTGATGTCTGGGTCGCTCCGGATTGAATTTGGGCTGCACACAGCCGTTCATCTTGATCAGCGTAGGGGAGATGCACCGAGAGAAAAAACTATAATTCCCTTGGAAATGTGTATATGATATCCATAAAGCACAAGAAGACAGAAAGGTATTGCTTTCTAAAATAACTGAGTAATGGAGGCGGTTACAGAGTGTGATTGGAAAAGGACAACACAGCCTTTCGTCTGATCTGTCCAGTGGTGGATTTTTCGATGTACAGGCTGTGAACAGGAATGCTTAGCTAGGGGCTTAGGGGGAGCTGGGCTACTTATCACTTTCTAACCACTCCACCTTTATACTCGCTAATCTGGTTACTTATGACAGGGTATTCTACCCTTTTCTCGATTGCTCTCTGGCTTTTAGAAATCAACAACACAGCTGCATCATCAGGGATGTTTTGAATGACAGTCAAAGAACAACAACAAAAAAGGAATGCATAGTTATCAGTCACTTGTTAATGTGACTGCATTTTTGCATTGCACTATTTACATTACAAATAGTGAATTAAAGTAAAACATCACCATCTGGGTTAAAATACACTGATGCTAAAGGCTTTTAAAACATGATAAGAGAATGTAGACTGCTTTCAGTCAGTAGAAATATGGACCAAAGCCAAAACACTACTTGCCAAATCCAGTAATGAAACTTACTTACTTTATATTTTACATTTATTTCTCATTCAAACCAAAATGCTCCTTAAGCAGGAACTCTCCTTCCTTTATTAGTGTTATATTCAGCCAAAGAGGCACAAGACGCAGTCTTCCCCGTCAGCCCATCTGGAGCTCCTCATCAAGACTGCACTGTAATTGATGTTTCTGCCTTTACCCACCTGAAAATAACATTAGATTATTAACATATTATTGTAGACTATAGGTTTAGGTTTTGAGGATGGGTAATTTTTAGAATCTGCTTCAGTCCGCACAGTGAGTGTTTCCTGCACAAGCATATCACAACTGATGGATTACCAATTGGAATTCATTAACTTCCCTCGTTACCCCGTCTCTTTCTGCTGCACTGTGAAGCTGCTGTAATTCCACTAATGGAGTGCTTACCATTCAGGGCCAGTTTTCTGACAGTGACTGATGCTGCTTAATTGCTGTAAAAAATATATAGTGTTTCCCTTCCTTTGCTAAATACAGCATTACTGTAGCTACAGAGTGGTGCATGAGCTCTCATCTCGATACCTACGATATATTTTAACACTTAATCACATACTCTTGGGGGTCACAAGGGAGCAATATTCATTTGTGAGACTGCACATTTATGCTGAACCAGGAATTTCCTATTACAAAAGAAATAGGCAATGACCAATAACACCGTTTGCATGTGTGCAGTATAGAATGATTCAACGCTAATTGTGCTCGGTTATATGTAACTCTCCAACATTGGACTTCATACAAGACACATGTGATATTTTTAACATACCCAGCAGGTCTCTCAGATACTGTCGAAACACCAATGTGTCTCTGCACTGATTTCCCTTAAGACAGCAAAAATTGCAAATGTATCACCAATCACTTTTTTTCTCCCAGTCTTAGTGCTTGGATGGTGTCAGAACAACAGTCAGAAATGTCTTTATATTTTGGGTCAAGCTGAATTTTTAATGCAGTTTGTTTCTAGTTCATTTTAATTATTTACTTTACCAAATCAACACAAATCATTGGTGAGGAGCATTATTTTTTAAATGTAAGTATTTTTAGTTTATTGCTGTGCTAATCTTGGCAGACCTTATAACACAGTGTATATGCAGTGCTGTGGTTGTGTGTGCGCTAAGGACCAAGGCTGAGCTGAGCGCCGGCCAGCACTTCCATTAGCTTGGATTAAAATTGAGGCACTGCAGATGAAATACATTCAGTTGAGGTTAAGAGTCTTCCTCTACACACATACACACAACTACAGGCCGCAGATTTACAAGACAAAGATGAATGAAGAGAAGCAGAAGAGAGAAAAAAAAAATGGAGAGAAAAGCAGCATAGGAGAGAGACAGAGTAAGGGAGAAGGCAGTATTTCAGTCACACTTAGCAAAGGGCTGTCATTGGTGAATCCAGATGCCTCATCACTCTCAGCTACTGTGTTGTTTCTCCCCCGCTGCTAATGAAATCAACACTGGCCTGCATGCGTGTGTGTGTGTGTGTGTGCGCGTGCGTGTGTGTGTTTGCATATGGGTTGGGTTGTTTTATTAAAAGGTCCATGCTTTAAACAGGTCTGTCATTTCAGGGCTGCCTCACTGGGCTGAGTAACTCAGTACATTAGCTTCCATGGTGACTGTGCAACCGAGTACAACACAGTGACAATGAAAAATGATATGCTCACTGATGTTCTTAAAAAAGTGCTGCCTTGTACGGTGCAAACCGTTATTGGTGCTCAGAAATGGTATAGCAACAACAGCTGATGGCCCGCATTTATAATTTGGTTAGTGATTGAAACAGAAAATGGTGTTGGGCTTGCTCACAGCTATTTCTGACAGTTTCAGAAGCAATTGAGTTTTGTAGCTTTATTAGAGTGAGCTGTGTGAGTGAGCACACGATCTTCCTACATAGCTCTGTCAACATATGCGATAGAAAAAATGGCCACAAAGATGGCAACAAGACTCACACGAAATACAGAAATAACATTTGAATTGTCCCTTAGTGAGCTTTGGAAATTGGTAAACACAAATTAACTTAAAGAATAGTATAAACACAAAGGTGCGTTCTTTGTACTTGTGTTGCATTTGTCTCTGTAAAATGTATTCACTTTGATATATTGCATTATCTGATGACTAATTGTTGTTCTCCTGTGCAAAACCTAAAATAGAGAAAGCTATTTGAGTCCTACCAAAAGTATTATCTGGTCACATACAGTAACTCTAACATCCGAGAATTAATGTGAATCTCACAAATATTCAGCTCTTAGCTTGTCCATCGTGAATGGAACATCACTTCTGAAAAGTAGTTTTCAGTATTAGGCTGGGAGGCATTTGTTGGCCACAAAGATGAAACCTCTACCTCAGTTTATGCTTATGTGGTTTTCCTTTGATTTTTCATCATTGTTTTAGGACGCGAACACGTCCTAAAACTTAAAAGTGCAATTTCTTAGATATTTAAACAGTAGGAAATTCAAAATGCAGCAAATCAGCAAGCTCCTTAGGCCAAGTCTTCATCAGTGTTATCTTGGAGAAAGGTGACACAACAACCTTGTTTCAACTGCACTGTTGGAGGAAACTAATCAGGGAATCTACAACATCTGTACAGGATGTGCAGAATGTGCCGTAAGCACGCAGAAGAGGAGGGCAAAAGAGAGGAGAGGAACTGAGTGGGGCGGAGGAAGAGGGGAGGACGGTTGTAATCAAGGGATGAGCGCTGGTGTAAGTGCAGACGGATGCAGGTTGTGCCCGTGGTCCTTGATGAAGTGCTTTTCTCCTGCTGAGCCACCAAACTATTTATTTACAACAAACTGACAGCCTATGGGCATGGAAGAGAACTTCTACCACTACTGCTCTGTCTTCCACTCTCCCATCCTCATAGATTAAAACATGGGTCCCACGTTACACACAAAGCTAAGAACCAGCATTTCAATCAGGAGAGACATGATGTATGGAATACATATTTATTATCGGTCACATTATATCAATGGAACATAATGATGACAGTTCATCACAAATGAATGAATGTTGTTTTGGCGATTAGGCCCAGGTTTTAGTAGGATATCAATCGGGAAGGGAAGAACCATTTCCGATGAACCCCCAAAAGAATGAAGGATGAAGTACTGAATGTGAATCTTACCTTGCGGGATGCAGCCGAAATCTATGGATGAAAAGGAGAGGTTAATACATGTGAGGATTTAAGCGACTGATGCCTCCCGGGCATCCTTCCTGGACGTACAGGGCTTCCCGGCCGTACGGGGCATCCCGGACGCACCGAGCGACCCGACCAGTGGTAAACTGCCCCGCCCCCTCGCACGCAGACCGGGGAGAGCGATCTCGTCTGATCGAAAATACATCATAGACGCATTTGTTTGTCTTTTGCATATTAGAAATGAGTTGGCGCCATTCATTTCAGTTAACGCTGTGTTGAAGCTTGACACTGCGTTAGTTACTGACCATTGTAATGGGTAGTAATTACCCGACTGCATTAGTAATGCAAGTAATACGTTACTGAAACTCCATACTGTAATACGTTACACCCAACACTGCCTGGAACTCACCTTACCCTGAACTAAAGGTAGCAATGCATCGTATTGAACTTCCTGTCGGCTCCCAGACCGTAGTCGAGGAAAAGGGGGGGGGGGGTGACTCTCTGTCGTCTCCCAGGGCAGAAGCAACACGCTTCGGGTTCAATAACCCATTTTATCGGAAAGACTGGAGAGAGGCGAGCTCTTCTTGGGAGGTCGTTGCATTTATTTAGCTCTTCTGTTTCGTAAGATCACAGAAATTCCTTTTTCTGCTGCCTTGTTTACTTCTAGAAAACATGAATCCCGCTCGCTCTACCATACCATGCCCAGCACACCTGCACGCGCCACACCCCTCTCTTAAAGGGGCAGTGATCTCGCTCTGCATGCCCCGAATGTCATGACAATATAACGAAACATCTCGTGAATTTGCTGCAACTGCCTCTTGCCAGCGCTACCCTGACGCCTGTTTTAGAGGTGAGGCGCAGAAGGAAGTAGCTCCAATGGGATGTAGTTTAAGCCCTGCCTGCCTGCCTGCAGGAGGGGTTGTGGTTGAAGCCAGAATGGGTAAAGCTTCACGTGCGATGAGGCCCGTTCCGCGTGAAGCCGGAAGCGCCGCATTTGAGCGGCCATGAAGCCAGTGATACCCTCTTGAGAGACTGAAGGCGTACGTCAATTGTTTGGGTGAAATAGCCCGTTTCCATTAAGCTGGAGGAACTTCCGTGGAGCCCGATTTCCTTGTCTTTTCCTCCCGCGTCCGGGTTTGCGGGGCGGCCGGCTGGACCCGCTAGCCGACTGGCGAACGCCGCCTGTAGCTTAATCCGCCAGACTGCGGAGCTGATGAATAATGCCTGGAGCTGGGACGAAGCCCTGCTGCTGCTTGCGCGTTGACACCTGGAAGACAGCTGATAGAACAGGGGAGAGCATATATAGAGGGGTTAACAGGTGCGATGATTAGCCTTGTCAATGGAGGGGCGTGATAGGTTTAGCTGAGGAGAGGCGCTCCCTGTCATTTAGATGCAGGGAGCAAGTATTGCCATGACGCGCAATACGGAGTGTTAGGTCTTCCTGTCTGAACTTGCGCTAAGCTTCATATGTTGTCTTCAAATATTCAACTGACTAACTAACCTGACTGAATACCAATCTATTGTGTGTCTCACTTCATGTGTTGGACTGGGCAGCTTCTGCCGGAACAACCTGAGCATGAGATCCTCGCACAGATCAAAGGTCAAACATGCAGTTTGGTTTAATCACATCAGAGCCAAACTAACAGGATGCGAATGTGACATCATCCATAATAGACGAGCATCAGGATGAGGTCTCCACTGCTGCACATGTATACACACAACACAAAATAAAGGTGTAAACCCTTTACACAAAAACTACCCCAGAAATAAAAGCGGTGTATGTCACCTTCGAGACTAATGCTATTCATCTCAGTTTTTATAACAGTTTCTACATATACAGTTTATTGCTAATCTAATGCTAATTTGCATTAACGGGCAAATGCACACCAGAGTAGTGAAGTACAACCTGTGGCAAGTTGCAGTGAAATGTAAAAGTTGATAAGTAACTTTTTGATAAAAAACAAGTGACCAGATTTGACAAGCTGCCAATCAGAAAACAGATTCCTGTGGTTCCTGTGACATGTTGACCTTTGTTACAAATATTTTTTTGCACCAAGAAGGGCCCTTTGTTTAACATCCTATCGCCAAAATGTCGTTTTCTAAAAAATACCTTAGTATCAGTGGTTAGAGAGGGTTCAAGTGTACAAAATAATAATGTAGCAACCACAAGTTTGCGAACTAATACAAAAAACCTGATTCATTAATGACCTTTTATCAATTATCTCACATATGTTTGATTAATCATTTACAGCTTCTGACAGATTACCTTCTCTTGAGATTATGACACCCAGACTTTATTAACTATTAACCTATTATGTTAAGAGCCAGCGCTATTAACAGGAGCGCAGACCATAATGAAATATGTCATCTTTCAGAGGGTATTTATTAGAAAACCCACTTTCTCGGGCTTTGTGGTGAAAAGAACAATATGAGAGGTTCAATTCTCTCATTAATACATTAAAATGTCAAAGCTATTAATGGTTCTGCCAGTCTGCAGAGGTAAATGTCAGGAAGAAAACAAATGCAGTTTGCAATGAACAAAACACAAGGCGGAGTGCTTTAAATGCTGGGCAAAGGTAACAATCTTATCTGAGAGATTCATCCAAACAAATGTAAATACCAATGTTGTGATGAAGGTGTAATCTGTGACTGCATCTTTCTTGGCCTCTGAAGGGGCCCCACTGAGAGAGGCTTCAATCACGCTGTAGGGGGTCAGTGACATAACTCCCCCACCTTGCCACCCCCAAAGTCACCTTTCGCTGATTGGGTAGGAGGTGGAGTGCAGTGGAGTGGAGGGGAGAGGGGGGGATTGAGTCTGGGGATGAGGACTACGGTATGTACCCCATACAGTGTGTGTTCCAACAACATTGATTTGTCTCAAAAGATGGCTGAGAGAAAAACAGTCAAAATGTTCTATAGCCTACACATCACTGCTTTAAACTTTAACAAGGCTTGAAATGTGATAAATATAACAACTTTTGTGAAGCAGTTATGCTCATAAAGTAGTTGTGGCCTGCCTGTGTGGCACATAATAGCCTACAGTCAAAGCAGCTAGTGTACTTAGCTTAGCTTAGCTTAGCGCAACGATAGGAAACAGCAGGGCTGGCTCTTTCTAATCATTAGACAGAGCCAGCCATATACTCTAATAGAAACAAGTCATCTATTTAGCTGAACATTGTATGCTAACTTATAATATAGTCATTGTAAGTTTTTTAAATAGATTAGAGTGTAAAACAACACTTCAAAAACATCTACGACAAAACACTCTCCGTACACCATTTGAATAGCCTAAATCTTATACAAATAGGAGGCCTATGTGCAATCTGTTTTGTGACAATTGATACAAGAGGACGATTCTTCACAGGAAAAGTTAGTAACCGTAACACATTCACAGTTATGGACTTGGCTCCACAGCTGAAGCTATCAATTTGATGTCACTTCATTTTAGCCATGAAATATACATTAATAATACACTGTGTAGGCCATATATTTAACTCAGCAATGCAGCAAAGGGTGACTTCATAGATACAGTGATTGCATCTTTGACTCAATCTTTGCACGTGAACTTTAAAGACACGTAAAAAAACCGGGATGTATCATTTTAAAATGTGTTTAATAAATAATTGCCTTTATATTAGCAGTTTATGATGACTGTTGAAAGGTATTATTTTATTTACTGCAACATTTATGCAAAGTCAAATATATAAAACACAGTTGCATTTAAACAGTCAGAGTAGCCCCCAAGAGATGAGGAGAGGCAGGCAGTAAAGAGGAGAATGTATCTCACTGTCCATGTTAGTTTGAATTGTGGTGATTGTTGAGACAAAAGAGAGAGAGAAATAGAAATAAAAAGAGAGACCGAGAGAAGCCGTTTCTGTCGCTCCTCCTGATAGACCCAGCCAGGCTATTCATTACTCCCTGTACGCCAGCTGGTGTCAGTTATATTACTGCAAAGCCGTCCCTGACTGACGGCTGAGAGTGGGGGGTGAAAAATGGCTGCAAAATACTGCTCAATACCCTGGGAGAAAACAAGGGAGGGGCTGTGATGGATGGGTGTGTTTGACCCGGGCGGGGTGGAAGGCAGAGAAGGGTCTCCTCCAGATGAGACAGGAAGTCGGCAGAGCTTGTGCCCCTCTGCCCAGAGCAGCCCAGCCTTGTCAAGATGAGAGGCATCTCGCTAAGCTGCCTCCGTCAGTGCTTCTATCACTTGTGTCAAAACAGACGCTCTCCATATTCAACAGATAAAACTGGAGCTCACGTGATGGGAATACAGAAGCACAGCTAGGCCGTCCACTGAGTTTGTGACAGGCCTGATGTCAAACCCAGGCCAACCTCTCATAGCAGTCTCAAAAACAACATCATGATATATTAGACAGCTTTGGGATGATTTTATGCCCCATGTGGCCTTGCACAGTGAAAAACAAACAATCGGAACAGTTGGTTTTAGGTTCTCAGCTACATACTCAGAAGCCTCCATGTCAAGCTGTCGATATCTGGGTTTCGTACATCTACATCACCTTTATTTTGTAATCAAGATCTGTGCGTTTTCTGTTCATTTCTATGCAGGTGCTATGTCAACATGTTTAATTGTGTTCATTGGAAGGAGATGCAATTTGTATTATATTGAGCTGTTTTAAAATATAATTTAATCACTATGAAATGTGTTTATTGTAATGCATTTGATACAATTCTAAAAACGATTGGGATATGCTTCTCCTTACTTAAAAGGACATGTGATGCGTTTTCATGATCTTACCATACGTCAGAATGCAATTAAATACATTTAATACATTGTATAAACAAGAGCATTGTTACGATCTCAGGCACTTAAGATGTTGGACCCAATTGCAGATAGGGAGACAGAGGTAAAGTATTGCAAGATACTTTATTTTTCCATGACTGGCAAAAATGAACAAAAAGGTAACCACCAAAACTCTAGTCGAGATGACAAAAACAGAGAACAAAAAATGAAGGCGCTCACGCAGTGAGGAATCAAAAACCTTTCAAGAGTACCAGGAGCATAGACCTTACCATGACAATAGACAAGACATACTGACACTGAACACTGGGAGACAGGGACATTTAAACACAGGGTAACTAGACACAGGTGGGAACAATCAGGGGCGGGGCTGACACTGATGAGCACAGGAGACACACAAGGAGTGACAGGTGAAAACAATCAGGAAATTAGACACACCAGGGAAACTAACGACAGACATGAAAACACAGGGAAAAGAGACCAGACTATATACAGGGAGGAAAACATGACAAGGAGAACGGAAAAACACCCACACCTAGACATAGAAACGTGACATGACATAATAATCCTGACAAGCATAACTAATGTATGGTCCCTGTTTATTGTTTCTGTGGCTATGGGCCACAATTTGTATTCAACTTTGTATGTTTTATTTTACAATCACGTTTGGACTCCCGATCCAGTTCTTTTTTTAAAAAACAGGCTAAAGGTCTTAATTTGACCTTTTCTTTACTCAGTTTGACACATGCTGGAGCCCCCCTGCTGCACTGTGTGGTTAATGACATGTTTGCCTCCAGGGAACACTGCAGTTTGCCATATTGCAAATATGCAACAGTGGTTTAAGAGTAAGAGAATAATGTTTTGGTAACACAAGGTGTTCAAAAGGTGTCAATTAATTGTATTACTAATATTTTTAATTGCAGCATTCATTTAAACAGACGAATACTGTTCAGTTAATTCAGGTGGCTGTACCCAATAAGTACAAAAGTCTGTCAAAGAAAAAAAAGACAAACATTTTTGGGATTCTGGAATAACTTTTTTTCAAATTAATCATTTTTATTTGATAATCTTAATAATAAGCATGTTAGGCATTATAACTTTAATGCTGATGACTATCTGGTTGGTTCGCTTTGCTTTTGTTGCATAGTATGTTAAATGTCATACTTGATTTGGTGAAAATCAGGGTTAAGACGTACTTTCTGTCCAGATCAAAATGTTCCCAAACTAAAGAATTACATCCTGATTCTGTATACATCTCAGACCCATACAACATCAACATCAATCCGGGAAATTCAAACATTAATGCATCCATAAAATAATGGAGAATTGTTGCCATTGTTGCTGCGACAGGACATAACCACGAGCCAGGATCCTGTTTGACGCGTGACGTACAGTCTGACGTCACGTGGTTGACGTTTGCGGAAGCAAGTCGTTGCTTTAGCGGCTGGTACCTCAAAATCAAAACAGAGGGGATGTTTTCGTATTAAACCTCGAGAAATCGCAATATATATTACAGATTTCGCTTTTACTCTGTCCGGTCGACATACCGGTTATCTCTGTTTGCCTGACAGACGACTGAGAAGTATCTAAATATCGACTGAGATGGAGGTAAGTGTTCAGTGTCGAGGGGTTAGCTTTAGCCAGTCTGAAACAACTTAGTAATAACTGTATAGCATCTTAAAATAAGCTTAAAATATAATGCTCTGCTGTATATAGAGTTGTGCTTTGGACATTGGAACAGGGCTGTAAAGCAATAACATGTTAAGGGACCCGTTTGTCCTGTTTACTAGCGAACTTCACTTCAAACATTCTTATTTAAATGTGCTCCATGTCGACTAAAACGTTACTTGTAAGGACATTAATATACTATACAGTATTACATATATTATATTCTGAAACAACCGGTATATTAAACCTGATGCCTCACCGTTTTTCATAACTTTCCTCTACCATCAAATACATTGTGTCACTGAACATTGACACAGGGACATATGAACCATTTTAAGCCTACATTGAAATACTTTGACTTGGTGTACATGCTGAATAAAACATGAGCTCCCAATGAAACGTATAAGCTGGTAAAACATGCTCTGTCAATTTTACATTTTTCAGACCAACATAGCGACATTATATTTTTGATTTTCAAAGGAAATACTGAAGGCTACTAGTACTGACTGGGAGACTGGTCTTTTGTCAAGCATGGGGGAAAAAAGGAATAGCAGAGTTTTGAAATGTTATTGTTACAATCTGCACATATTTAGGTTTGCCTATTTTTCCTTTCACTGAAACAGGAGCCTAGTGGTACCGGAGGAGAGTCTCCAGCTCCATCACCAGCAGGTGCATCCAAGTCCAAGGTACTGCACATTTCAATTCAGACTATTGATAAAAGGGATGTTAAAATATCTAATATTTGTTGAGATTTGTGTACAGTTAATTAATTTTTTCATATGTATTGGTATAGATTATTCCTTCTTTCTAAATATTGTACTTGCAGCTGGACACACTGCCCAAAGATGACCTTATCAAGTTTGCAAAGAAGCAGATGGCTCTCATGCAGAAGATGAAGGGCAGATGTGGAGGTAGCTATACATGCTCTAAAAGCTTGATTCTGTGGACCAACAGTGTACATCTTTGTGATAACATTTCCCCTTTCAGCTTTGGAAAAAGAAGTGGAATCCCTCAAACAGCAATCCAAAAACAAGAATGGCAGTTCAGATGACTCCACTCTGATACAGGTTTGTTTGTAGGGAAGAAATCTATCATGTGTCTGCTTTAAAATAAGGATTTGTTGACATGTGTCCAGTTCATTTTCATACTTGCTCATGCAAATCCTGTGTCTATGTGTAACAGGAGTTGACTGAGAGGATGGATGCCTTACTGCTGGAGAAGGCTGAAACTCAGCAAAGTCTTTCAATTTCTCGCAAAGATCTAGAGAAGACTAAGCTGCAAGCCAAGGTGACTACAGCACAAATACTTAATGATATGAATTACATGTTTAATGAGCCAGTTTTACTGAATTATATCCTGTTTCTCTGAAAACTGGGACATTTCAGCATATTTGCATACATTGTAAAGGCAAGGCAAGTGTATTTATATAGCACCTTTCAACACAATTCAAGGTGCTTTACAAAAAATTAAAGACATTAAGAAAATGGCATTTAAAATCAGTCATTAAAAAGAAAAGCTAATAAAACATTAAAAGAAAAAATACATGGATAAAAGTTACAGTGCAGTTTAAAGGAAACCTATCATGCAAAATGCACTTTTGTACGTCTTTTATACATGAGTCCCCGGTGTGTCAGGGAACTCACCAAGTGTCAGAAAACACAACCCTCTCTCTTTTCCTCTATACCCAAATCTCCAAAAAACGGGGCTGTAACGGATCTGATACAGACTGATACAGATTTGAAATTGTTCTGAAGTCAGAAACAGGAAGCTCTGCCTATATGGGCAACTCTCCACCTATCAGGGGAATGGGGGGTTGGGCCACGGCCATTGCTGCTCGAAAGCGCTGGAGACGCTGTAGTACATATGCCAGGCCTGTAAGTAGCGCTGTAGTCTGCCACAAAAGCAGCGAAGAAGACTTCTCACGCATGGTTGCCATGGTTGCCCTTCTGTTCCCTTCTGTTTATTCTCCGCTGTGGCTCTTTAAAGTCCAATCATTGATGCATGTATGCTTATAAGGAACATATATTGTCATAAACCCCCATATAACTTATTTTGTGCAGGATGATGTAGCAGTGCTGCAAGGAGAGCTTGAGCGTGTGATAGAAGATCACCAAAGAAAGATCACAAACCTGAAAAGTACAATTGAGGAGTCCGACAACAAACACCAAGAAGAGATGTCTTATTTCCAGAGATTACTTAAAGAGCGAGAAGAAAGTGACAGGGAGAGGGAGAGTGAAAGAGAGAGGGAGCGCCAGGCTGAAAGTGCCAGCGCAAAAGAGAGCACTGAAGAGGTCAGCCGTTGCTTAGAAGCACAACTAGAAGCGCTTCGATCTGAACTGGAAGCAATCCAAGAGCAAAGATCCAAGGAGATCGCTGAGCTGCAGGAGAACCACCAAAAGGAGTTCACCAAGGCCCAGCAGGAGGTGGAGAACCTGAAGGAGGAGCTTTCTCACAAGGGTCTGCAGCACGAGGAGGAGATGAGGGCGCTGGAGGAGGACTGTGAGATCGAGAGGGACCGCCTCCTGCTGCTCCACGAGGAGCTGACCGAGCAGCTCGCTCTCAAAGGTACAACAGAACTCTATTTGACAAAAGAGATCGGCGTCACTGTTTCCTAGAGAGATGGTGATGCTGTGTATGCACACTTTGAATAGATTTTTTAAACCTAAGGGTAACCCAGTTTTGCAGCATAGAGACTTTTTATGTGCAAGCAGAATTGGGGCTGATCGGGTTATTTTATTATGTAATCTTCTATACTTCTAATACTTTAATATATGTTTGTGTAGTTTTCACCACATTTCACATTTTAAGTATTTTAATAATAATAATAATACATTTAATTTCAAAGCGCTTTTTCAGGTGCTCAAAGACGCTTTACAGTGGTGATAAAACGAGATAAAATAGAATAAAAATATATTTAAACAGCAACACAACATAATTCACAAATTAAAAGCCAATCTGAAGAGGTGTGTTTTGGTGTACACATTTTAATTGTGTGTGCTCCAGTCTAATGAACAAATTAATAAATGAACAATGAGTGCTTATATTATAACTGTATTGTCAAATATTGTATCTGTGTGTCTATCTCTGTAAATCATTGTTTCATTGGACATTCAAATGGCTTTTCCAGCTAACATGAGCCATATCTTTCCAGACAGCTTCCTGCAGGATGTGCAGGAGGAGGACGAAGAAGCACCCCGCAGTTTAGGGATCGCTAAAATGCTTGAGCTGTCGACCTGCAGTCAGGGTGAGTCCACCCAGAGTGAGGGAGAGGAGACAGAAACCGGGAGAGTGAGAGCACCCATGGAAGACCTGCAAGCCCAGAACACCATGTTACAGGACGAGCTCACCCTGCTCAGCAATGTGAAGGGTGAGCTCGAGGCAGAGCTGGAGAAAGCCAAGGAGGAGTTTCAGTTGGAGAAAGAAGATATGGAGTTTAAAATCAATGAATTGCAGATGAACAAGGACATTGTTCCCAGTGATTTAGCCATAACCCTGAACCCTGAGCAGCAGGATGCAGAGTTACAGCAACACAGTGAAGCCCTCCAAGATGGAAGTGAAGAGTCGGCAATAGCTCCTGAAGACCAACACCTCTTGAATCCAGAGGAGCTGAGGGCCAAATGGGAAGCTTTGAGCACCGAGAGAGACTCTGCCGTGACTGAGTGTCAACACGTGAGAGAAGTGCTGCAAGGTGTGGAGAGAGAACTGGGCGAGAAGACACAGGAGTTTGTTCTTCAGCACCAAGCCATGAAAGAGCAGGGGGCCAATACTGTACAGGAACTCCAAGACAAGATGGAGCAACTCAGCCAGGAGAGGGAGGAACTACATGTGAAGGTGAATCAGATCTCAGAGGAGAAAGACACTCTGATGAAGAACCTACACGACCTGCAGCTGAAGCTTGAAGACTCCTCAGGTGAAGACCAGAAACTCCAGTCCTCTGTGGAGGAACACACTGCTTTAGTGTCTGAGCTGAAGCAGTCTGTGGAGGAAGTGAGCAGGCAGAACGAGGAGATCCTCTCCCAACTGCACATGAAGGAAAACATGACCCAAGACCTGAAAGAGATGGTGAACACACTGACTGAAGAGCGGGACAGAATAGAATCCCAGCTTCAGCACAGAGAAGAGGAAATGGAGAAGCTGAGCGACAAGAGAGAGACAGAAATCCAGAGGCTGCTGGAGGAAAAGGAGAAGGAGGCGCTTGTGTGCAGAGGGGACAGAGAGCAGGAGTTGAAACTTCTTGAAAAAGAGAAGGAGGATGAAGTGCAACATCTAAAAGAGGAGAGGGAAAGGATGCAGGAGACCGCTTCTGCTTTGGAGCTGACAATCAAAGACCGCTCCACAGAGAAGGCTGACCTCCAACAGAAATTGGAAGAGGCCTCTACTGGCCTTTCCAAAGCCCAGGAAGCAGGGGGGCTTTTGGCCTCCAAGCTGGCAGACCTGGAGGCTCAGCTGGAGCAAGAAACATCTGAAAAGAACCTCCTAGAAGCAAAGTTAAATACACTGACGGAAGACACCGAACAGGCCCGCGCCACCATCACAGCTCTGGAGGAAACTCACTCTGAAGCGCTCAGAAACTCCACAGAGGAAGTTGAGGGGCTCCGATCACGTGTGGGTGAGCTGGAAAAGGAGAGGGAACTGTTGAGGAGCAGCGTGCAGGAGTCCGAAGGGGCCGTAGGGTCAGAGGAGGTGGAGAAGGAGCTCCATGCTCGTATCGCAGACCTGGAACAGGAGAGGGACATGTTGAGAAACAACCTGGAGGAGGTGGTGAAGGACACTGAAGGTCTGCAGAAAGACCTGGAGGACATGAAATCAGTCAATGAGAAGATGAATGAGGAGAACCAGAGACTGCAGACTCGCATGTCTCTGGTGGATCAGGAGGAAGAGGAGAAGGAGGAAGGGGAAGTGGAGAGTGAGATGGAGGGTTTGGAAAAGCAGAGAACAGAGCTCAAAGACCAGCTGACGGAGAAGGACTCCATCATAGCTCAGCTGAGAGGCGAGATCGCAGCGCTGCAGGTGAGGGGAGCCCTGATGCTTTAGGTTGGTGTTGGTGCACAGGAAATGTAGATGCTGCTGTCCTGATCATGTCAAGCTAAATGTTCTGAATCATTAGTTGTGTTTGATCATGCAGATAACGCTTAAATAACGTCACACATGGTCATTAGGACACATTCATCCAGGCAGACCTTTTCTGATAGCCCTGAAATGCTCAAAAAAATGCTCAAATCAAGAAATGTCCCAAATGGAATATAGTTAATTAGTTAAAAACAACTAACAAGTAATTAAATCAGGGTTGTCAAACTCAATTTCAACTCGGACCACATTAGCATCATGGTTGCACTCAAAGGGCCAGTTTTATATATAAGACTATATAAGAATACATATTTAATATATATAAAATAATGTATTGTATAACATTATTGCCTCTGCATTGGATTATTATCGGATAGTGTAATAACTTCATAATTAACTACGTCTGAAAGCTAGGGTCTAAGGTAAGTCTAGGGAAAACAATTAGTCTCTTCAGTGCGCATGTCACAAAATGATTTAAAAAGAAAAGCCAAATTCTGGAAAAACAAATAAGTGACATTTTGAAAAAAAATTCAAAATTCTAAAAAGTCAAGTTCCGAGAAAAAAAGTCTAATTTGAGATGCATTGTGGGACATGTAGTTTATGGGCAATGTGCTTCTGTAAAGCGGCATGTAACCGTATAATAAACATATTATATTCTTTGCATGCTCTTGTGAGGCCGCATTAAATGAAGTCGCGGGCCGGATTTGGCCCCCGGGCCTTGAGTTTGACACCCCTGAATTAAACATTTGTAAAATAACTAGCATTTGCAGCTTTTGCCATAATTCCTACATCTTATATACCTATAAGTAGATGAACTAAAAGATACATTAAATGTTTTTTTCAACTTTAGAAATATTACTGTTACTCTGACCCAGGTATCTAACTCTGGAGAAACAAACAGATGCACATTTATAGGGGGGAATGTTTGCTTTATGAACATTTTGATAAAAAAACAACGATTACTGACTTTGGATTGGAATGTTTTGTGCTTTTCACTCTCTTTCTTTCTCAGGATTCTGCCGTCCAGTCGGCTTCCTCTGAGGAGAATGCAGCGAGTGAGACCACAAAGAAAATAGGTAAGGCGACATTGTTATTATTTATACTATATATTTAACTACTAAATATATGGTCCTTAGTTTGCTTTCCCTTTGGAGCAAGTTTGAAATGACAGATGATCATAACTCAGGTCTTATAACTACTGCTCCCTCAGCTCTCCTGGTGAAAGAGCACAAGGAGAAGGACGAGAAGATGAACAAAATCAAAGCAGTTGCCATTAAAGCAAAGAAGGAGCTGGAAATCAGTAAGAAAGAGGTAAAGAGAAGCATGCATTTTCGATACTGTTAATGATGGATTGCTATCCTTTATTAAACATGTACTTGACATTTGAACATTAGAATGATAATAAATAGGAGTTTACAGTCTTTCCTGATTGTTTAACCAGAGTTTGTAGTGTAAGGAAGCAATCTACCAAGGTCAGGAAACTAGCTAAACATTGATACCGTTTATTTTGTTCCCTCTGTGCTCTGATTAGTGATTGTACACATTCCCCCCCAGATTGCCTCCCTCAAGGAGAAAGTAGAGTCACTGAAAGCAGAGAAGGCGAAAGTGAGCAGCTCTATGAAGGATATCATCCATGGTGCTGAAGGCTACAAGGTATGCGCAACAGAAGACCTACGGGAATATCCTGCTTCAGTAATTGTATCAGTGTCTAAATATTTCCTAATCTTTGACAACAAAAGGCATTATTTAGCCTGGAGCCACTTTCCTTTGCCTCACTGGCGGAGGCAAATGAAGTTTTGTGTCCAGCGGTATCAAATGCCACCATGTTTAGACTACTGAAGGGAGTAGTACAATCTTCACTTTTACCAAATCCTGTATGTAGGCTAAACATTTAATTATTAAAAGGCTGCTGGAAGAATTTTGGCGGCCTACCCAGGACGTTAGCATCGCCCTGGTTCTTTCAACATAAAGCCATTTTCTTCCATTGGAGTTTTGATTATGGCGTACTAAAGTCTATGGCAAAAGCGTTTATGATATGATGACTAATGACACATTACATCTTTACAAATAAACACCACTTTAAAGATTATTTATGTGTAAATGCAATCGCTAACGTTTGGATATCAAGGAACTACCACCATCAGGGAACTGCATGATAATGTTCAGTAGTCTAATTTATCATGTGTTTTAATGTCGTAAAAACATAAACAACAGAACAAATCTCACCAAAAACGTATTGACTTTGGGATAAGACAACCTGAAGTGCAAAACATTCAAACTAATCTTTGTTTTAGGACTAATTCCTGCTGCACTCTTCTTCATGCCTTTCTAAAATGCTGCTTATTAGCAAGTGGAAGTCTGCTCACTATGAAACAGACCTCTGCGCATGATGTCACTCCCCAAGGTCCCCATAAGCTGTCCCAGAAGGCACTGTGCTTTACGACTGTGTCTCCATTAGAGGAGAAACCAGTCTGTTGTGTCTAATGAGAGTGTGTAAATACAGCTGATGTTTGAGATGCATAGTGTTTACCTTCGGTGAACTGTTCAACCGGCTTCCAGTAATAAATGAATTTGTGTGTAGAACCTGCAGATAGACTATGACAGGCAGACAGAGCAACTGGATAAAGAGAGGGAGAAGGTGGAGGAGGCGGAGAGACAGATTGCTGAGCTGACCAAACGATTCAGCAGTGCTGTCACACAGGTAACACAAACACACACTCAATCACACACTCCCACACATATCAAACACAAAGACTGCCCTCACCCTCCAGTAAATCCCAGCAGCGCCGCTTTCTCCGGCAATACATCTCCAATACTTCTCGCATAACTCAGCCACCATCTGATTTACAGCGAGTCATTTTAGCCAGCGACACTTTATGCTGCGATGCTTGGCGGCGCAGCTCCTGCAAATATCCCATCAGATGTGACTGGGTGAGCTGGGGAGAGATTTTGTTTATATATATATATATATAGATACTCCTCTCCCCAAGCTCATAACTGTCTCTTTCCAATGAGGGAACAACAAGCAGGTAAATGGAGCGGAGTGTAGCTTCCATCTGCTGCGTGTGAGAGCTACACCATTACTGAGACTTTTCATATTCTTGTGGGTCTCTGGGGGGGGGGGGCAGGAAGGCTGAAAGCTAGTCGGGGATCTAAGAGTACGTCTGGACATCTCTGTTTACCAATCATATTTCAGTGTTTTGCTGACAGATGATGAGAGGTAGCTGCTGCTGCTGCTGCTGCTCCTTCAGTGTTCCTTGCAGAGGAAGCCCTCGGGGGCCGCCGCTGTCAGATTTGCATGAATGACTCTGAAAATGTGTGCATGCAGCTTTGGCACATTTACCTATGTTTTGCATTTGCAGGTGAAAACCTTGGATCTGAAATAAGTATCTTTGCAGTGGGATTTTTAAAGATTATAGAATAAAAGCTAAACCTAGCTTAATTTACCACAGTAAAATCCTACTGATTATGTGCAATATTCAAATAAAAAGTACAGACGGAAGTTATTTTGATTGAAGATGCTAATGGCACCCTTTACCTAAACCAGAGGAAAGGCAGATATGTATTCACTTAAGGATATAAGAATCAAAGCTGTGTCTCTCTGTATATGTCACCCCTTGTTTCTTTTTACCATTGATAATGAAGTCACATTTGATCTATTGGTAAAGGCAAGTGGACATATAGTGCACATGTTCAGGTTCATATTTGTATTTTGTGTCTCTACTCGGACATGTTTCCATGCTTTCCTGTTCAAAAAGGTATTTATTTTTCTGTGCTGCAGCACCTCTTTTCACCCTCTGTCTGAAACCAGAGCGCAGTCAACCGCTTAGAGATGTCCCGTCCCTTACCCTATTACATACAATGTGTTGGAGCGCTAGCCAATAGAAGCACAAGTATTACATAGTGATGTCATAATGTTACGGAAGTAAACAAAGGAGTCCAATGGAGGCGTTTCAGGCAGGGGGGGAGTTTCTTGGCAGACCGTTTACATGCACACAAACCTATATAACACTACAGGAAAGGGAAAACTCCAAAAAGCATAATTAGTTGCCATCTTGAAGGGTTAGTAGTCTACATTGTGAATGCTTTTACAGATTGAAACGCTGAGCTGTCAGAAGGAGGACCTGCTGGCCAGCCTGGAGACCACGAGGAGCACAGTGAGGCAGCAGGAAGCACAAAACCAGGAACTGCAGAGACAGTCAGCCGCTCTGGAGAGAGACCTGCTGGCAGAGAGATCGATGAAAGAACAGAAGATCAAGGTAGAAATATGAGAGAAGGATACTCTGTACTTATCAGAGGTCATGCCAGCCTCTGCTCCCAATTTTGTCTGTAAACGTTTGTTGTAAAGCAACACTCACTGAGGGAAACCTTAGACTAAACTATGACTGTTTTTACTCCACCTGTTCCAATTTTATGCAAAAAACGTTAACAAATTTAGAGAAATCACAAAAAAGTATTAATGCTTTGCTGCTTGGGCAAAGTTGGTGAATTGATAAAAGCAAATATGAATTGGACAAAGCAATGAACAGTTTCAGCAAATACATGACGTATAAATGGCATCTGATTGATGTAAAAAGAATAGTTCTACAATGGAATAATAGTTTTCTGACTGGTTGACGTGTATCTCTTATCTTGATGAACTAACCGCGGACAATCACATGGATTGAAACCAGCGTCCATTCACAATTTTCTTATCGGATTTTTCCTTGAAATTCTGTTAAAATTGAATTTCATATTGAAACTATGAAATGTACTTTATATACATACTGAAAACCCCTCTGTGTCCTCATGTCTGTGTGTTTTCCTGCTTTTCCAGGATTTGTCATCTGCCACAAAGGAGTTAGAAGAGCTGACAGCTCAGCTCCGCAAGCAGCAGCAACAGTCTCAGCAGACTGCCCAGGAGCTGGAGCAGCTACGCAAGGTACACACACACACACACACACACACACACACACACACACACACACACACACACACACACACACACACACACACACACACACACACACACACACACACGTTTCAGACTGTAGTGTCTCTGAGGGCCTGTCCACTCAAGTGGCTGGACTGGTGATGGCCGGCCTGCAGCTCCAGTAGCACCTCTCAGAGAGAAAGAGCAGTTTTAGCCCACAGCACAGGAACTGATGTTTCTTTTCCATTAGTGGAGACCCTCTAAGTACAGCAGGGTACATGCAAGCTGCCAGGAGCTCTGACTTCATGTCCAAAAAACACAGACTTCTTGAGGTCCATAGAGATAATCGTCTTAAAAACAAATAATGATATATTGGATTTATTTTTATTTTAGAGTAGTGATGAAGAAATGTGTAATCTCTTCAAGTTCCGCCTTATTATTAAACTGTAAACTTCCCTGTTCAAAGTACTACAAACATATATTCATCTTTAAAATATGAAATATAAGGTTGTGAGGGAATTGTCATTATTATTCAATGATTCTACATTTGTGTGAGACCTACTTCAGTCCACTAAAGAATACAAATGAAATGTTTAAGAATATATTTTTTAAATATAACAACGGCTTAAAAATGATATTCTCTTTCAATTACATTTTGGATAAAGATAGCCAGTTGTTGAAAGTCAACCTCAACTCTAAACCACATTTTCCTTTCCCGTAAACGTTCACAACATGTTCACTGTACTGATTGTATGTTGGCTCCGCCTGCAGGAGGCGCAGCAGAGCTCTCTGCTGGACATGGAGATGGCCGACTACGAGCGACTGGTGAAAGAACTCAACGCCAAACTCGTAGATGGGGAGGAGTGTGCCGTGGAGTTAAAGGCCCAAATAAACACACTGAACCAGAAGGAGGACACACTCAAACAGGAAATCCGTACGTGTGATACAATGTCAGCTGGGGTTGGCTGCAGCCCCTTCACACCCCTTTAAATATAGGCAGGTCTAGCTGAAGGATGGATATATAATTATGTAGAAAATGCATGAGAATAAGAACAGCGTGATTCCACAAAATTAGTATTTGAAGACTGTTCAGACCTGTACAACCTCAAAGGCTTTATGTGTCATATTCACATAGTTACAGTGCAGTTGTTGGCGATGAACAACTTGAATCTCAGACTCATCCAACAATTCAACATATCATGTATCAACAGAAAAATACATAAAATAGTTCAACACAATGGTGCAAGTAAGTGTCAGGAATAAAAACACTATATTAATATAAGGTAAATAAATAAACGGAATGAAAAATGAAATACTTGTAGGATAAATACTGTATACTGCTATAATAAATAATTGGAAACCTGTTTGTTATTTGACAATTATACAATAAATATGTATTGTACTGTAACAAATGAGACAAACCACATCAGAGCCATTGTATCAGGTATGGCTGAAACTGACCTGCTCAAATAGGATGTTTAATAAAAGGGAGTGTCTTTGTTTAAATGCAAGCCATAAAACCGCAACATCCCGGGTTTACATCCTGACTTGTGGTTAGACACACCCCCACCCCCCTGTCTCTCATCATTTTCTATACTACCCTCTTTCAAATCAGGGGGATTCACTTCAGGGAAATGATTTTTAATAAAAGACTGAACTCTAGGTCATTTATTTTTGACAAAGTGATATATGCTACAGGCCTGATAAGTAAGTGAGCAGTTTTAGTTCTCCATTAACTGAGGGTTAACATTTATTCTTCCTGCAAAGCCCTAATGATTTACTGCCTACCATATTACTGCAGGGTAGGGCTGCTCGATTATGGCAAAAATCATAATCTCGATTATTTGGGTCAATAATTGATATCACGATTATTAAAAACGATTATCCATTTACTTTCAAAACATCAATTTATTGAAAAAAAACAGTTGATTACCCTGAACTTTGAGTATAATTCAACTGAAAAACCAATCAATACAAAAAATAAAAATAATAATAAAAACAAAAAATCGTTTTATTTCGATTATGTTTTTTTCATAATCGTTGCAAGCCAAAATCGTAATTGCGATTAAAATACGATTAATTGAGCAGCCCTACTGCAGGGCCGTCTGTATTCTGCATGTCTTTTCTGTCACACTCCGTTTCCTGTTGTTTGACACTGTCAAGCTGTGAAAAAACTGTGTTTATTTCAGCTAAACCATTTGTATGTGTGTTCACATGTGCCTGTGTAATTGTGTCTCCAGAGACTTTGAAGTCCCAGCTGGACCAGGGGGAGGAGAAGACCTCCAAGATGAAACAGCTGCTGGTGAAGACCAAGAAGGAGTTGGCCGATGCCAAAATGCAGGTCTGATTTTGTGTGTGTGTGTCCCGCTGTGTTAGTGCAACACTGCTGCCTGATGAATGTAAATGGTGTCATGCAACCATGTGTGGGCATTATTGAGGGGTAGGCCTTGAAGATATAGGGTGTAGTTAATCATTTGTGCATGTTGCCGAGTTTGGTAATACGAGTGTATGAATTTCAATTTGTTTATGTGTGTGTGTTTTCAGGAAAGCTCCCTCATGATGCTGCAGGCCTCTCTGAAGGGAGATCTGGAGGCTAACCAACAGCAGCTAGAAAGCTCCAAGGTAACACAAGCACCAATCAGCACAACTTCTGTCAGCTATCCCTTTTGATCAAATATATAGTTCTACGAATGAATAAGTCACATGCTAAAGTGTGTGTGTGTTTGTGCATTGAGATTGAGGCATGTGAGCTGATGGCCGAGCGCCATCAACTGCAGGAGCAGCTGAGGTCTGCGCTGGAACAGCAGCAGAGAAGCAGCAGCTCCCTGCAGCAACGCATCAACAGCCTGCAGCAGGAGAGGGACATTGCTAAGGTACACACACACACACACACACACACACACACACACACACACACACACACACACACACACACACACACACACACACACACGCACACACAATGTCCATCCTTAATGTATGCAAAGTTCCTGGAGAGCGATGTAATATAGAGCTATGACTCATTACTATTTTCTTTAATAATCTCTCAGTTATTTCTGATGAATCGTTTAAGTCGTATGCTCAAATGACACCTTTGTTATTGCTTGTGTGCTATGACCATCAGTTAAAGAAGCTGGTAGCTGTAATGTTTTCGTACTTTTGCTTTGTGCATGAATACAACAGTCAATTATGAAACTTTGTTTGTTGTCGATTATCAAAGGACTGATCCATTCATTAGTTACTTGTTTTAGCAACAAGCGTGATGTGACGGGACCTTTTTGACTAAAAAGCAAGAAGTTTAAGATCATTCTTTAAAACACCCTAACATGAACTCTCTGTTAAAGTGCAAATGTTTAACCAACCAAAAAATAGCGAGCAAACTGATCATATTGTTTGTCTGTCACATATTTCCATGGATTTTGTATCGGTACGTAACAGTCTTCCATCTTTTTAGAGACATTTTTATATCATATGCATCTGCTCAAGCATGAGGTACATAGAATATTTTCATATTAAAATGTAGAATTGAATGAACATTTCTGAAATAGTTTCCTAATGGTGTTATCCCAGAGAGAGACATTCTGCAGTACAGTGAATGCACCATTGCACTGAAATAAAGTAGTTATGTAAAGGGGTATGATTCATCATCCTATTATATGACACACTTTTTGAACATAATTGGTGAACTAATTAAAATAGCTACAGGTCTTTAAACGTTTGGCCAAAGTCAAGTTACAGTTGTTTTTTCTAAACAAGTGAAAATAATATCCTAAAAATAAAAGTCCCTAGGTAAAGTTAAGTAAAATAAAGACCATCAGAATGATGTAATCCTCCAGTATTTCTCTTCAATTGTCAAACAGAGGGGCAACTACAAACTGGTTCATCTGTCACAGTATTTCAAATGTATGCTGTGTTATTCACTTTAAATGTCTTGTTCATCTTGGTGCTGATTCCAGGCTGAGCTGATGTCAACGACAAATGAGTTTGAGGGTTACAAGGTGCGAGTCCACAATGTGCTCAAACAGCAGAAGAGTAAAACCACGGCCCAGAGTGAAGGAGACTCTGACCGGTAAGGACAACACCTGTGTGACCAATTCCCATGACAAAGGAAGATGCAGGGAGGCACTCAGAAATAAGGGTGGTGATTTGCATGCTGTCAATCAAAACTATTCCATAGAAAGACGCACACAGGAAATTACCTGAATGCTAATGCGTTAATAGCTACACCATCACAAATATTAAACTATACAAAGAATATCTACATGTTATCCACACAATTATATAATTAAAGTAACTAAGTGAGTATAATATGTTTCTGTTACAAGCAGCTACTCAAATGACCTTATTAGACCAAGCATCATGTAGCAGAATGTGTCCGTTAACACACACAAAGAGTGATATGAATATACTGAATATGTGGTTATGTGTCTGGCAGGACGCAGTTGTCCTCTGAGGTGGAACAGCTGAGGTCCAGGCTGGCAGAGACTCAGCAGAGCCTTCAGAGCAGCACGGCAGAGCTGCAGCAGCTCCAGAGTGAGCACGACGCTCTGCTGGAGAGACACAACAGGATCTTCCAGGAGACCGTTAGCAAGGAGGCCGAGCTCCGCGAGAGGTCAGCTGGATTGGTCAAATTTGATTTGTCTCTAGTTGTTAATTTACCCTTGCTTGTCTTGATTTTGCCAAAGTACCATCTTGATTGATTGTAACTTCTCTCACACTCCCTATAAGCATTCTGACAGCAAGAGTTTGTGCTTTTTTCAAAATATTTGTATTTCATTTTTTGCAGACATGGCACTTTCAGCACATTAAACAAAGTACAGAACAATTTGTCGGTTAAAGGAAAGAAAAAATACCCATCCAGACTTAGAAAATAGCACCTGCCTCTCAGGGCTACTGTACATTTTGTACTGAATGAAAAGTCTCTAAATCATACTTTTAATCACCTCTTTCTCTGTCTCCCCCTCCAGGCTGCTGCAGTTGCAGGCGGAGAACATGGCTCTGAGGACAGACCTGACCCAGGCTCAGGCTGACCTGTCCTCACAGGTGGAGGCCCAGAGGCAGACCTACAGGGAGCAGCTGAGGAAGCTCCAGGACGACCACCGAGCCACCGTGGAGACCCTGCAGGGCCAGCTCACCCGCGTCGAGGAGCAGCTCTACAACCTGCAGAGCCAGAACAGTAAGTATGACGGCAAGTTCAAAACATGATCAGTTTAAAATAATCAGGCAATAACTACCTGATTCTATTTAAAAAGTGGCAGTGGACTAACATGAATCGTATAAAGATTGTCTAGGTTTTCTGTCTTGTTTTCTCTGCTACTCTATAAGAGAAATTATAAAAGAGAGAATACAGGAAGGGGCATGTTGGTGTGTTTATCAGTTGAGGGGCCCTGCATGCTCATTCATCACCTCCCACACAGCTGCCCCCTGGAGTCAAACAGCAAAAACACACGGTGATGACTCGGAAAGGAAAGTGTATGTGTGTGTGTGTGTTTCTTCTTCTGTCACTCAGCCTGGCCAGGTGTTGGCGAGGCTCCTCAGCTCCGTCCCCGCCTCTCAGTGTGGCACACGGCTCACTGTGGCATCTGGAGAGACTCATCATTAGCGGCTCACACATGCAGGACAGGATTAACTCGATATACGAGGCCAATCTTAGCATTTACTGAAAGTCATATTTCAGCCTTTTTACAGCTGTATTTGGATTTAATGGTAGTTAAAAAGCAGAAGGGTGTTCCAACATCAGTGTGTGTCCCTGGCCGTAGTGGACAGGTGGGTCGTAAAACTGCCGGCCCCTGGACAATTTTTACTAGCCTCATATTTTATTTTATGAATCAACTGTGACAAAACTGTGAAATTGATCGATGTTCAATATAATGTCTTGTCCCATTTGCTTTCTAATCTAAACAGCACATAAACACACAAATTAATTACAGAAACAGGCTTTTTTACAATTTAGAATTGGGTAAAAGCAACTGCTTTTTTATAGAGTAGTCCAGGAATTTTATTCCAGTAGGAATTGGTGCCCCCAACCCCCATTCCATATCTTTCTTTAACCAGATGCAACTTCATTCTCTTGAATCTGTCCTCCAGAGTGTTGTGTCAAGGGTCAGGGAAAGTACAGTAAAACAAAAGGCAACATTATGCAGACGCAGCATTATAGACTCAAGATATGTGTTACTGTTTCTGCTCTTGGCACTGTGAGCTCTCAAGTTTACTGTTCCACCTCAGCTTTGTACTGGCCTCGAGCCCGGGAAACCATCAACCTGATTGTACGTTTCTCTGAATCCAGACCACACATCAAAATCTGGTCTAAACTCAGATGCATTTGATCTGATAAATGCACCAGCGTCTTGCTCTTCTCACTCAGCTGCACGTGCAGAGGCAGCCACCTGGAGGTGGGAAGGTGAGGAGATTGGTTTAGTGTCTGTCTGCTCTTTTGGTTCAGAGTCAGGTGCATTAATCATAATCTTCTCTTTTGTCCGCCCACTCTTTCAAAGCACCTCACCCTTCCCTCTCGCCTTCTATTCACACTTGTTGTCATTGTTCATGCCAGCTGAACTGGTTAACAGCAGAGTGTGTCTGGTGCCCCCTCATGTCACAAAGAAGTAGGACACTGATTTACAATTTTGAGTAACTGCAAATGAATAGGGATTCTGCTCAGTGTGGGGATGGACCGATCATATTGCTTTAAACATCGCAAAAGGATATACACTAGCCTTTACTCTAAATATGTCTTGGTATATTTAAAGCCCTTATTTATTTACAGTTAATACTGCCACTACCTTGAACATTTGTATAATGCATATAGGATCAATTGTGTATATTATGTTAGGAGTAGGTTGTACATTTCTGTTGTTTAAGCACATTTTTGCTGTTTAGTATGCTTCTATTCATTTGAAAAACAATAAATAACAACATGTGGTGTTCTACCAACCCTTGAACTCTTTCAGATTCAGTGGTTGTGCAGTCCAGCCGTAAGTCCCTGATGTCGGACTCCCGCAGAAACACAGATCCCAACCAGGCGGGGCTGGGACTGATGACCCTCAGCGACCTGCAGTCTATGGCCAGGGAGGAGGGCGAGGGAATGGAGACCACCGAGACCGAGAACTCTTCTCCTGCCCGTACGCCCCTGCCCTCTCTGGAGCAGCTTCTCACCTCCCCCAACCCCAAACAAGGTGTGTTTGAAACAGGAAGTGCTCCTTTTAACACTTATCAGATGATAAAAGCAAAGTGTTTATTACAGTTTGAATTACGTTTACTATAATTGAGTATTTATATTCCCTGCGACTTTATAATTTTTCTCCAGTAAAATCAAGAAGCAAATATTGATATATTGAGTTACTTTGGAGATTCAGAAACAATAACACAATATAAGCAATGCTTTTTCAAACAGTGAGCTTTAACTAGTGGGTTTTTTGGTCTTCCCTTTAGAGCCATTCGTGTGGACCGTGGAGCCGACCAAAGAAGAGCTCAGTCAGAAGCTGAGCACGGCCACGCGGAGTATGGCGCATATGAACGGCCTCCTGCATGAAACGGAGGCCACCAATGCTGTTCTCATGGAGCAGATCACCGTACGTATATGCACACAAGTTCACACATTAAGAAGACACAAGAAACGATTGTCAGTTTGATTTCAAGCTAATTCAAATTGTTTGTTGGTTATATAATTAGATTTCAAATAAGTAGTTATTCTTAGTAGGGCTGTCACTATCAGATTTTCTCTTCTCTATTCTCCTGGCCAAAATAATTCACAATAATGATATAACTGGGATATCTATTTGGATTTAAAAAATAATAAGAAATAATAAGGCTTGTCAAATTCAGCTTTCTTGTTTTTGGCAAATAAATGACACACAAAATAGGAGTGTAAGGAGGAGGAGAACGAGTCTGTAACCATAGCGTGGGTAGGGAAGGGGAGAAAAAGAAGACAAACAAATGGTTTGAGATGCTGGATTATTTGCATATTATTATTTGTATTATTTTGATATCAATTTCATTTTTATCAATACCAGTATATCGCAACACCGCTCATCGTAAATGATATCTCAAATTTAACATCCTTCTTTAAATGATCGTCAATATCCAAATAACACATTTTATCTCATGATTTAATTGACAAAAGACAATCAAACAGAAACTGACATTTGTTTGGCAGAGCTATGTTAAATCACATACGTAGCATTAGGTGTCCAACAAAGTTTTGCTTTGCTTAAATTGACCGGTAGGCCCCAACAGTGACATCAAACAGCCTAGCATTGGTTATGGTCCCCTCATTGTCCAGAAGGAAGTAGAACTTGTGTCCTTTGACCCTGAGCGGGATGAATGAGGGGGACTCCTGCCTGTGAGCATAGCAGGCTACCTGGGACAGTGGGATTGTTATTGTTTGGCCTTGGCCTGGTCCCAGAGGGGACTGTGTGCAGACTGTCACCATCTTCCCCCCTTGGTGCAACACCACTTTGCTGACGGAGCGCCTGCAGAACAGCGCCCCGAGCCCGACAATCCATGCTCCTATTGCCACGCAGCCCACCGTGAAGCCGTACCTCCAGGTTTTGGAGCCCAGGTTCATCTCGAAGCTCCACATCCCGGCCAGTCCCGTGGTGCTGGGCTGCTTGACTTTCCCCTTACCCCCTGTGTCTCTGAGCCCGGTGAAAGCGAAGTAGCCCATGTACGTCCAGAAAAGTAACTGGGCGCCGCAGAAGGTCGAGAGGAGCCGGAAGAAGCGGGTCCTGTCGTGCTGGAACAGGGTGACATCTCTTGAGGGCTGGGCGGAGGAAGAGAGGCGGACAACAGGCTGTGTGTGAGCGGAGGCACCGCGGAGGCTTGTGGGGACGATAATCCTCCACAAACCTGCTGCACATGTAACCCGGTTAACCATGGTGGCCTTGCTCGATGTAGTCTGTGTGGACATCGACGCATTATGAAATACTTTTTGCTGAATATTAACGAGACGAAACTGTTTGGAGTAACACTGCAGTGCCCCGCTAAGCAGCCGCTCTAATCCCATTTTTCACGACGTTAAACAAATGTATTCCTCCAACACCTGTTAAAACTAAAGTATCTTATAATATCAATTTAGTAATCGTTGTTGTAACGTTTAACGCTTATCTCCCAAAACTCTTGACAGCCGCAGCTCAGAGGGCGCCGCCATATTTGTTATGCGTGACGTCGTTTTTTTAAACCAACTTTATTGAGACAAATACACAACCGGTTTACAAAAGTTGAAGTGTACAATTTGAGTCCATCCATTGTCTACATGCGGCAGATGGAAGACATTTTTATCAATAAATATCTAATAAAAAAACATAAATATCTTATTTGAGCATACAGTGGTTGCCTATTGAAAGAAAATAGTATTATTAATTAACAATGCTGATGTGTTCTACCTATTAGTTGTTGAAGAGTGAAGTGCGTCGTCTTGAGCGAAACCACGAGAGAGAGAAGAGTGTGGCCAACCTGGAGTATCTGAAGAACGTTCTACTGCAGTTCATCTTCCTGCAGTCTGGCAGCGAGAGGCAGGCGCTGCTCCCTGTCATCCACACTATGCTGCAGCTCAGTCCAGAGGAGAAAAGCAAACTGGCTGCCATTGCACAAGGTATGTATCAAGAGACCAGGTGAACACCAGCTGAAATTCAAAATAATATATCTCTTAATCATGATTACTATCAATTATTTCTCCCTAAAATCTGACCGGTCGTTCTTTGCTGTCCTTTGTGCAGGTGAGGAAGAGGGGTCTGGGTCTCGAGGCTCAGGATGGAGCTCCTATCTACACAGCTGGTCTGGGATCAGATAGAATTGATGATCAACCAACTTAAAAAAGTAAACAATAGGAGCATATTAAGATTGTTATTGCGCCTTTTTCTGTGAAAATGTGTGTTAAGATGTGATGCTGTTTATTCAAGTCACAAAGTGGTTGGTTAGGGCATTCTACAAAATATGAGTGTACGATAGAAGGGACCAAGAAATATATCAGAAAAAGGATGAGGAACTGAGTGTAAAAGATTCAACCAAACCTTTTTACATAAATATTGATTTTAATTTGCCGTTTGGTAGTTACATTAATCTCTTAATCTCTTGCAAATCAAGTGAACTGTGAACTATTTCCGTCTTCCTTACTCTAACAATTGAAAAATATATTTATACGATATTTACTGGACTTAAAGGTTCCTCGAAGTGGAGCTCATCGTGCATTGAGACATCCTTAGCACTTTGAAAAACATTGTATACCCCAATGTGCACATATTATGGGAGAATAATTAATTGAAGGGAAAACTGAGTGGGGTATGGCATGATACAACTTGAACATCACTTTTAGACTTATATTGGGCATGCTCTGTGTAGCAGTGCACTTAATGGACTATGCTTGCTCTTTTGGTTCATATCAAACACGCTTCACATTTCTTTTAAAGAAAGTTTAAGAGCATTTTACTACCTGAGAAAGCAGCCATGTTTTTCATTTTTGAAGTATGTAAATTCACATGAAACATGCTCTTTTTTTATTAATTGTGGCCTGGATGGTAGAAAAAAGACATCAAGAAAGCTTACATTCTTTAAAAAACAACAAGCAGTAAGTGTTTTTGTTGAATTTATGGGTTAAAACATGGTAAACCATAAATGTTTATCATAATCTCACTTAAAGTACGAAGGTGTGCATGTGTACAGTTTGACCGCATATGTAATCTTTTTTTTTTCACTGTTTTTGCATTTGTTAACTAATGCCTCATTCTGAGATTTGGACCGGTTCTTATTTTCATTCCTTGAGTTTTGATTCATCATATCCTGTAGTGATGTTTGGGATTTTTGTTCTGGTTACTGTGTAATTTGTCGTTACTGCTTGTTGTGGCTGATGTTATTATTTAATGCCCAATTATGATTTCAATGGTTTCTATGTCTATTTTGGGAATACTTTTGGTTTTGTCGGATGTTGCACTGTTGTTTAATCACTGAACAGGAAAGATTTGTTGCAACTTCATCTGCTCAACTGTCTTGTTGAAGGACGGGACATTAGGCACGTCCTCCCTGGGTGCTGCTCTTTACAGTGTCTGGCCATGACCTCTGACCTCCCTGTGAAGGTGGGAAAAGAGACAATTCTGCATAGAAAGCACATCTACCGCCTCTTACTTTACATTCATTCCACTTTGCTCATGCACAAACAAAATGAAGTTAATTTCCCATTTTTTTTTTCATTCCAGTGGCAGCTTTGTTTGTGATTGCATCAGCATAAGGGAATGTATTTGTATCAAAGGCTTTTATATTTATGATGGTTAATGTCAACAGAAGCTATGAGAGATTACCGTAACTATAACATTTAATCTGTAAGCAGTAACAGTATGTTAACTACTTCACAATTTATTTCAGGGACAGCTCTTGTTTATTGTTCCTGTTATTTATGACTGTAAACTAAAATAAAGTTAATGGAGAAGAAAATATTTCCGATTACTTTTATTTTAAAGCATTTTGCAACTTTGAATCTGCTGGTCAGCTGCCAGATTTGTATTTGTTTGTTGGTTTGTTTTTCAAAAATCACAGTCACACCTTTATTTCAGAATTATACTGTTGCCAAGCACCTTAAGCGTTCATTTTACAGATATTTAAAAAGATAGTGAATCAGGATGAAAACATCAACATAAAAGAACACCAAACTGCTTATATTGTTGACATCCTGATTTCAGATTTGGAAAACCTTGATTTTATGGCTGGACAGGGAGATTTTCCCCTTCTCTTCGCCTAGGAAGTCTTCTTCCTTATTGAAGGAGGCAAGGGGGATAGGGGCTTTCCTTTTAAGGAAATAAATGTGGTTTCTAGTGTCATGACGCAGTGAGGGGAGGAATCAACAATTAAAAGCTACTGTACGCCACTGGGAGTAAAGGTAAACATGATAGTATCTGGTCCTCCCCTACAGTGGAGCAGCACTAATAACCTCAACGGTTTAATCCTATTTATTATAATGTTTCATTTATATCCTCTTACTTTGCAGATACTTACAGAGTAGTGGTCTAATAGCCTATACATGCTCTTTTCACTACACCCACTCGCCGTGTTGAAGTTTTATAGTTTCCGGTGGTCAGAAAATGAAAAGTCAGACTTTCCATACATTCTGACCCGATGTATCATTTGTAAATAAAGAACACTACGTGGTAGGCTAAGGCAGCAACCTGCACCGATAACATATATGTATACGTTTCATATGTTGTTACGAATACACCCATCGGTGATTTGGCAGGGCGAGTGTTGTCGTTTTCAGGCTGAAAACTGAATTAGTATTTCTCCAGCTGTGGAAGCTCGCTCGTAGACTGAATGACAAGCTGCCACAGAAAAACAGTCAACAAGTGCGGTGTCCTTCAAAATAAAAGCACGGATGTTTGCAATTGATGAGTGTGTGTTTGTCTTCTTGGGTTACAGGACAGGTTACAAGTCCATAGTGTGAACCTGCTGCCCCCTGAATATCTATTATTTTCCCCCGCCATTTTAGCCCTTAGCCATTTATCACATCCTAAAAACATTATCAGGGACTTGCCTATGTCCTACTGAGACAAGTCTATTTGTAGAAGCTTTCATATAGTTCAAAAGAGAGTAGCAAAATTGGCTTTTGTAGAAACCTCAGAATCAGAAACATGTTTATTGCCAAGTAGGTTTGCGCATATGAGGAATTTGCCTTGGTGTATGTGGTGCATATGTAAACACTGTCAAAGAAGATACATTTTAAGAAAAGGATCAAACATTAAAAACAATTAAACAAAAACGATTTTAACATAAAAAATAGAGCAATCAGATTAAGCTGATTTTGTGAACATGTGCTCATGTCACAGATAGCTGAACAGATATTAAACCAAAACCAGCATTATTACATGTCAATATCAAATGTGAATCATTTTCAATTTATTCAAAACATTATTTTCATATTTTATATTCGTCATTCTTATTTATTATTTGTTTTTATTGTAAACATGCTGTATGGAGTAGTTTGTAATCACTGATTTAAAACACGTCTTAATGAAACTTATAGTATAATACTTATAATGTGTCATGTGTTGGTATTTTATTTTAATTTAGTTCGTTGTTTATTTTTAACAAAAATATAAATCTGGACTCAGTTGAAAGACATTTTCAAGCATTATAAGAATGGTTTTACTTTGAAAATCAGAACCGGAAGTGCAGTATTCAGTTGAGTCTGATTTAACGATTTGTGAACAGAGGCGAGGCCCGTCTTCGCCATTCTGCTCTCTGAGAGGAAACCAATAATACATCCCAGACATCAAACATCTGTACATCTGCAACTGGAGGCGGAAAACCTCAGCCTGGACCGGGAGAGAGCGGAGTCATGCTCGGCATCACCGAAATGACGAACGGGTAAGTGAGAAGTTTTACAAGTGTTTCCCTAAAAGAGACTTTTGCCCGAAAACTTGGGAAGTTGACAGTTTCTCGATGGATGAAAAAAGACGCAGCCCCGGTTTGTTCCATTCTCTCATGGTTCAGGGAAAACTGTTGGATAAAACATTTTAGAAAAACGGTCTTTTATCCCGGAAAGTTGTTGTTACATTAGCTACACACTAACTCTTTGGAGCTAGCTAATGTAGCTTAGTTACTTATAATGTTGTAAAGCAACAATCTCAGACTCAGTTAAAGTGCTTGCTAGCGCCCTCTACCGTCTTCATGATGAAAGCTTTTAGTTGGGAAAGACTGTATTTTAAGTGATCAAAATGTTCTATAATGATATATCCGTGGTGTGTATCAGATCTATACAGAAGTGAACAGTATCTAACGGTCTCGTGGACCGATTATCCATTTAAAATTATGATGTTATATTGTGGTTGGATTGAAGAGCATCTTTCTGTTGAGAAAGTCACCTGTATCCCATTGGGCTGTTTTGATATTTTCATCATGCTATGTAACATATTTCCAAAAATACAGCAATCATGTTCTACAAGTAGGATGCCACAGAGGCAACAGGGATTACATTTCTATATTACTGTGATGATTGAACAAATCACATAGTTATTGTAAAACAATTGTTATCTTGATGATCAGAATGAATTCCCTTACATTAAGTAAATTACTTTTACATTGTCCGTTTGTACTGGTGTTTTTATTTCAGATTGCTAACAAATGCACATGTATTTCAATATTATATCTCGCTATTGTATTACAATTAGCAGATGTCTGTGTTAGACTTAAGAAACAAATCTCCTTATTTTTTTAGTTGCTTTTTCAATTTCCATGCTTCTGCCCACTAAAATAAATCCTAGCTTTAGCAGGTGTTCCATTAGCCACACGTCTAGCTTAAAACAAATAATCACAGTGACAGTTTGGGAGAATCTCCAATTGCATATTATATAAGCAAAAGTTGTAATAATGAAATACCTGAACCGCTCTCACACTTTAGACAGGAGTGATACACTCGCAACAATGCAGCCAAAATACAAATGTAAAGGAAGAAGGAGGACGATCCTCTATGTTCTACAAATCATTCTACTCCCTGCACAGGAATGTCCACAGAACCTCACTGGACACTAGTTATTGCTTTTTCTGAACCCCTCCTGACCATCCGTTCCCGGGGGACTGCTTTAAAGAGCCGTATTATTTTCCACCAGTGTGAATGCTACTGTGTGCACCGCTGAGTTAATTATGGCCCGGGATGAATCTGGCTTTTATAAAGCTCTCTGGACACTAAAAGCTGTCAGAGGGCATGTCTTTGAAAGGCCTGAGGATCGCTGCTGCTGCATTCCCAACGTATTACATTTTCATCTGATTCTACACTGTGTTGATACAACCAGAGCTTAGAAGAATGTCCCGGGCTCCTCCAGTGTGGACTTGTCCTTGTTTGGAAGAGCGGTGCACTTGTGTGATTTAGGATTTGGACTGTGTGTGTGTGTGTACGAACTTGATGCATGTGGTGTGTGAAGAAGTGTTTATTGCTTATTGAGGCAGAAGGAAGTGTGGAACAAGAGGCAATGGTTGCAGCAGTTCCTCCTGCATGGTGTGTGTGTAAAGGGAACTTCAAATTGTTATGTCATGCTATTTCTATCCTACTTCTAAACATTTCTGCTATACTCCCGGATAAATCACTGGAAACAATGAGTTGCTTGTGTTAAGGCAGCGTGTCATTCAGCGAAGTCATCCTTCTAGTTAACAGTGACAAGTTATAAAAACATGTTAGTAATAAGTATACCAGAATCTTTGAGAAAACACGGAATCTTTTTTGTATACTGATACTAGGAAAATTCAAATATGTCATGTTGGACTTTAAGAATCTGCAATGGATTTTTTTAAACCTTTTTCGTGATATTTTATATATCAAACAGTTAGTCTAAATCAGTAAATCAAAAGAGGAATTGGCGGATGAGTCAACATATGGATTTGCAGTCTGACTATATTGCTATTAAAATGTAGTTACTAGTTTTGTTTTGCTTAATATCCCAGTGCATGACATTAAGGATTTTGGGAGATAGCCCTGTGGGCCATCTAAGCTAATTTACAGATGGCCCTGAGCCCAATAGAGATTGCCCTGAAAAATGCGCGCGGACGAAATGACGCACGAAGGGTTTGAGGGGCCTCCCCCTAGATTCGAACATTTAGATTTGTGTCGGTCTTAGATGCTGTCTGGTGCATTCTCTAGACTGAATTATAAGATGAACCACCACAATATTATATTGTACAATTTTATTCTTCATTTCACTTGTTTGTTTGTTCTTGTTGTGTTTGCTCGATTGCATGCGCTGCATATCTTTAAGAAATACTCAAGTTGTTGGTCAAAACACTTTCCATCTGATGAAGGCAAATGCCTTCCCAGATGTAAAAAAGTAGAAAACATTACATTCAGTTATAACTGCCAAAACAAACATTATTTACACTATTATGGCCCTTGTTAAAAATGTTTGTAATGTTATCTACTGTAAGTTGGTCGAACGAATGCCTCCTCATCCGGAAGCTGACCGGGCAGACCCGAGCAGCAGTCGAGAGGAGCCGAGCGCATCCGCGAAGCACACAAAATGGGACGTCTGAGTTCCCGTTAGCCGGCAAATCTAAATCTCTTCGGTCAAAATAATTTCCCTTTAGCGCAATACCGCTTCAGTTGCGCCACTTATGTGACAGACAAGAAGAGTATGTGACAGACAAGAAGAGTCAATTCTAATGTCTAACACGTAATATGGAGAAAGAGATGTCCTGTGTGGGTTGATTGTGCGTTGATCTGTTGGTAATGCCTTGGGGTTCCGGTGGGCATGTAAACAAATGCATAATGCTGCGCTATACTTTGTGGCCTCACCCAGTTGCATTGCGACACTTATTGTTTAGGTGTCTTTTAATAAGCAGGTAGTCATATCATTAGCTAGAACTAGCTGGATCTGATCGATATGGACAAAGACGCGAGTGAAGTCTAATCTGACGGGAGAGAGAGATCAGCTCTGCATGATCACCTGTAGCGGTGAGCGGAATAAAACACACACTTCAGTTTAGAATATCACACGTAGCTATTTTAACTACCTAAACTAGTTATAGATATGTTTAGTTTTACTGTCGGGTCACTCATTACTGGATCCGCGAGCTGCATGATACTGGCATAATAGATTGCCCGGTCGGGCAACCAGCAGGTGAGGCTTCATTGCCCGAGCTAAATACTAGATGGCCCCGGGCCATCGGGCAGTCCTTAATGTCGAGCCCTGTATCCTTATTCTGTAATCTGCATTGTGTTCCTACTAATACATTGTACATTTAAGTGTAAACATGTGGCATTTAGTTTAGGGGTTTTGAACGTTTTCTTTATTCCTATTTACCTATTTTCTTTAGTTAGACAGCCAACACCAACAAAGTTCCTCCAACTCGATTACTTTATTATGTTGTTGTCATGTTAACAGCCCAAAATAGTTGCGAAACAGTCAGTGAAGACAAAGCTTGGTTTCATATTTCAAGGCACACCCATGATTATAATGGATCATCCTCACTCCCAGTGGGTATACTGTGCCAGTGGCAGTCAGTGTGTGTGGTAACGTGGTTTAACCTCTCACCATTGAAGCTGGAGAGATAACATGGCAGGTCTATGAGAACTACCGGATCCTTCTTTCATCTCCCTGAATCTCCCCCCTCCTCACACCCCACCACCACCCTGCAACACGACACACACACAGGGCTACAAGTGTGTATGCTGGCTTTACGTCCACCCATCTCCCACACACATACTGGCACACGGACACAAGTCGGGACACACATTCACACACCACAGCAAACAGGAAGTGATGTGGTCTTGCAGACTAAGATAGCGGCATTAAGAGTGTTTGCAGTGACAGCAAAGCGACTTGAGCAACAACGACAAATATCCTCACTACGGTTGGTCACAAAGCGCTGGTAAGAAGATTTTATGTTAACGTTTAAACTATTTGTAATTGAAGCAGCAAATTAGGCTCCATTGCTTTCTTCAGGCTATGTTTTGGTATTACACTGTTTAAGGAGCTGCATGCTCACCTCGGTCTGTGAACCTTTTGAATATTGCATTGTGTATTTTGACTTTGAGAAGATTCCTAATAACACAAACACAACAGTGATTTGTGCTAGATATGTTGCTCTTTTCCTTCGTATACTTCTATAGGAATATCCGTAACATTTGCACGTTTAACAGACAGACCTTGTCATTGTGATACAAACAACCGTTGACAGCACTGCATGAAAAAAAAGTTGAAATGTAGATATATGAACTTACTGGTTGATGCTTGGTCGATCTAACGCTTTACGCATTCTCCTTCTTTAGTAAATGTATTAATTCATCAATACAGCACACATTTACAACATGAAATAAACAAAAATGTATAGAAGATAAGATTGATATATGTTGACAACAAACCATTTTGACTAATGCAATGAACTGAGAGACTGAACTGATGCTGAGAGGTTGAAGACTTTTAAAATGAGAACCACTATAATACATTGTAAATGAATGTGCCAAAGCATTTGTAATTTGTTTGCAAGATTGAGAATTGCTTTTACGATCTTCACATGTGGCTAGATTATCTGGATTAAACAAGTCGTTCTGAGAATTTCCATTCAGATCTGAGAATTGTACCAACATGCCTGAAAGCTGATAGATTAGCTGTTGTACCGGTGGTGTCCACACGGTGGCAGTGCACTCATGTGGCAGAGGTGTTGGTTCAGGGGCATCTTCTTGAAAATGTCTGCTCTGTTTTAACAGAGGCCCCGGCTGCAGTCGAATAGTCCAAAGATCAGCTCCTAAATTCTAACCCTATCGTCTATTCCTTGACCTCTGAGTGAAACGTCACGGGGTTAAGGGATAGTGGATAGGAGAATTCAAAAGGATTTAGGAGAAGAGACTGCGGTACTTTAGAGAATCCGAATGCACTTTCACTATCCGACGTGTTTATGATGCGCCAGCGGACGTCATGAATGTGCGTCTGCTGCTGTGGGGAAACTATGGAAACTACAGTTTTCTATACAGCGGACTACAACATGGATGTTTAATAAGAACGAGGGACTACCGTAAACTCATCTGGAGACTCTGCACCGTGCTCTGATGCTGCTGCTTTGCTTTATGAACGTGGACAACAGAGAAACATATTCTTCATGACCAAAGTTGGAATTGAAATAAAAAAGGAAAGTGAAACTTCTGCTCGTCACCCTCTCCCTCCGGTCCACATTAATACCAATGATCCCAATACGTATGATTGTATGAACTAAAGATCTTAAAATCAATACAAATGTATTTATTATAAACGTTAGTCCTTAACATCTATCACTGTGTATATCACCATTCAAACATCTTTTAAAAGTTGAACAAACTCCACACAGCTCAGTAAAGACTGAAATGTTGACTTTATTTGATAATTTCAGTAAAAACTAACGTTCATATTTCTCTTTTTGATTATAATACTGATGAACGTTCAAAACAAAGCACTTTGGCAACTTACCACCTATGTTTTAAAATGCTTAATAAGCACCGTAACTTTCATGATATCATTTCTCGGTCATAATCGGAACTTGGAATTCCACCGAGGCCGCGTCCTTGGTTTGGGGGTAATTTCGAGGCTGCACATGGGTAGACTTCGCGTCCTTCAAATCCCCACAATGCTTTGCGCACAGACCAATTTCCCCAAATCTGTGGCGGAAAATGTAAGGCGGGGCCTCTCATATGACGCACACCTGCACACTTGCTAGCCTGTTCCACTCTTCGTTTTCCGAATACCAGGAAAGATTCTTGCCTAGCTTCTGAAGGAAGTGACTCTGTCTGAAGACATGTGCTCCCAAGCAAGCATCTTCGCGATTGAGAAATACCCAGTGTGAGAGTTTGCAACAAAATAAATGATTACTAAGAAGTAAAAACTCCATCCAGGGGCACTGTTAGCTTTGAGGTCTCAGAGGGTTCATACTGTAGTGCCACACTGCGACCATTACTTTAATTAATTATAGCTTTACAAATGCTTTATTAATACCCACAGCTGCATTTAATTAGCTCTGACACACACACATAGGCCTGAGATACCTTTGTGCACAAACAGCACTTATACACGTTAATGGGGAGGTGTCCTATAAAGGGGGTTACCATCATTAGGCAGCCTAAAACACTTACATAAACACTGTGTGTGTTCCAGTGCACATAGCATACTGCGTGTCACTTTTAATAACCATAAGACATACCAGCGTAGAATTATGTGGTTATGAAAATTACCTTTTTTTAAATGTAATTGTAAGGGAAATCCACATTCCAACTGTAGTGAATAGTTAGTGAGGTGATCTCAGATAGAGCCTAAAGCGATGATTCATCATGAATGTTCTTGCATACTCAGACATGTCGGTCCCGCTACGGTGAGGCTGATTCTGAATCTCAACGATCACATTCTACGCTGCCACTTTCTGTGTTTTCATGTGGAATGCTGAACAGGTCAAGGCAAGCGCATGGTGGTGAGCTGTTCATAGGGCATGTACCTGTCTGTATGATAGGGAGAGACATGTATCAGCCTTTAGTACCCCCACAGCCATTTAACACCATCACACTTTCACTCCTTTGCCATCTATAATGATAGACAGGTACTGACTAAATGATGACGTGCATTTCAGATTGACTTGTCTCATCACACTGCATGTTTTCTCCACAGAGCTGCAGTGAGGGCTCTGTTTGCATCGGTTTCTCTTTAGCTGCTTGTTGATTCTGCTAGTTTGGTTCTTCTGACCAATCCCGTCGCTGCTTTTGATGACGTCACAGCTTCTCGCTTGTAATTAACATGCCTCAGAGGCAGCGTTCAGCTCCATCTGAAAATCTGCAGTGTTTTGTGTCTGTTTGGGAGGATCTCTTGTTCCCACATAACATTTTGATGAATTATTCATAGATTGACATTTTCCCCTTTTTTCAATCGTTTGTTGTTTCTGTGGGGATGAAGGAGCTCGAGTCAAATTGAAGAGGGGTGTATGATTGAAAATATGACTCCATAATAAGCGGGCATTGTTCAGCAGAGTGCCGCTTTATTCGACCCATATGTTCCCAGCCTTCTAAACAAGCTGCTGCTCTGACTGAAATGCTGACTCCTATTCGTAAATATAAATAATGCTACTTTTGATTATATTATATTATTAGGTATTAAGTAAACCAAATAGGCACACAATATTAAATAGATGAAATTAGACTCTAGACACATCTTTTTTATTTCCTGTGAATTTAACTGCCTAAAATGTACTATTATCTTGTACATATTAACTGTTTCTGTTATGATTGAACATAACGATTTGTATTTATCTATAGGAAATGACCAAGCATTAGGCATCCCTAAAAACATGTAATAATTATAAGAAAACACTGGTGTAATTGTTGTTAAGTATTGGTTTAAGCCTCACACTTCCAGTTTAGGAAGGGCTCAATAAGATAAGATAGGATGGAACTGTATTTATCCCCGTGGGGAAATTCAGGCGTTTAATATCAGCAACGGGGTCAGAGTGAAAAACAGGAAAAGGAAACAGGAAAATAGAATACAAATAAAGATAATAATACAAACATTTAAAATAAAGTGATATAGTAACTGTTGAAACAAGATATCACAGTCAAATGTTGATCATTTGAATGGACATATATACATATTTGGATTGTTAAATCATTCTTTTTTGTTATAGTCTATCTCAATTTCACATAACTAGCAATTACAGCTTTCCATTAGTGTGGGAAATGGCCTTTATACTGCTTGCATTGTCTCTTGTGAGCCAGGGAGAGTGGGAGGTCAATGGAGTCGTGGGGGTAAAGGCCAGAGAGGGCAACACTTTTCTCCGTATATGACTCTTTCTCCTTTTCTCCGAGGCATTCCCCCTCTACCTGCTGCAGGAGGAGGAGCTACACTTATCTGATAGGTGTGCATGCTGTGAAACCACGCCTCTGAATATGTCCTTCACCAAGGGTGTGTGAGCCCTGGAGGTGTGTTTGAGAGAGGGAACGAGCACAGCACAAGACTTCATCTTTCTATTTGACACACACACTTTCTCTGGAGTATTACAGTGCTTTCAGTACACGAGGAGTAGGAAGGAAGGAAGGAAGGAAGGGAGGCGAAGGGGGGATGAACTCTTTGAGGCTTAAAGAGTTGTCAAACTCAGACTTGTACAGACGGAGACAGGAGAGACCAGACAGCTATGGAAGTCTGGCAGGGGAGAGCCTCGGGTGAGTCTGGGAAGCTTTTCATCTTCTGTCAAATGATTGATAAGAACCTGTTTGACAAAAGTTCATTCAACGGCACCATTTATTGTATCGCCCCTCCACCTGCTTGTGAGTCCTTCCTAACTTTTACTCCACAGTGTACTCCTCATACCTAAAGGTGTTCTGTGATGACTAGTATCGCAACAAATCAGCTCTGATAAGTAGTTTTTAAATGGCTCCATATCTATGTTAAAAATTAACAACAAACATACGGGGCTTGTAAAAGTTGCCATTTTGTATGTGTGTCACAGTGACCAGCATCCCCATTGGCTCTCTAGGAATCTGTGGATATTTTGTTTTGGATTCTTTTTCAAAATACTGTGTTCAAATGCTTCTGATGCGCTTTCAAATCTGTCACTTTCTCCACAGCTTCTTCCTCTCATTGCAATGTTACTTTGCTGTGTCACACTTGTTGACCAGTAGTTTGTGGCGGCGTCGGGTCAGCTGACACATCTCTCTGCTTATTTTTGCTACCATATCTTTTGACTTTAATAGAATGTTCCATTTAGGTCTTGTGAAGTATTTTTGGTGAGCCATATCTTGTTCTAAGAATGTTGACTTTAAACATTTGGGTTGGTTGTGTTATTTTAGCTGGAGCTGATCGACACTGTCTTGCACCATGTGATGAGGGTTTGGTTGTGTTGCTACAGAAACGTGTTCCTTACCAAAGGACTTCTGAAGAAAACTCCTCCTGTGTGTCGTGTATTGACAAAGATAGATACGGAGAGATGTGAAGTATTTGATCAGTAAATACTGCAGCTGATGGCTGAATTCCTCCAAGTTGTGTGACCAGAAGCGTTGAACAATGTGCAGTCTTTTGCAACGCTCCTTTCACAACACAAGAACATCAGTTTTGGATGGCCTTTTTAATGTCTTTCACAATTACCTCTCTGGCTCTCTCATTGTCAGTCTCTCTCTTTTTATGTGTGCGTGCGTGTGTTCTTGTAATCCTGAAGTGATTAAAGGAATGCAGTAATGTGAGGAATGTGGACAGAAAGAAGGCGCTCTCTCTAGATGTGTCTTCGGTCAAATACTCAAGAGCTTCATGTCTTGCTTTGTAGCCTGATTCCCTCTGACATGCAAAAGATAGATACTATAGACTGGTTCTGAATTTCTCTTATGCAAAGTTGATCCTAATTTGCACTTTGAATCATTTATTGAGGCATAACTTTTTGAGAGGAAATACTATCTAAGGCGGTATCGGGTCACTGAGTTTAGCAAGCAAAGCCTCAGCCTCAGAAATGTCGGAAACTCCTCTGAGTTTTCTGGAATTTCTGCTTGTTTGCTTCAAACCAAGCATTCCGTTTATTTCTAAAGGAGGTTACATCAATAAATGACAGGACTACGATCAACCACAATTGTAGCAGAAACAATGAGAGGGGAAAACAAGAGGGTCGGAATCAAAGAAACCTGTGAGGAAGAAAATATACTTTTATAACTTTTGACCAAAAAAAACTAAGAATCCCATTCTGTGTGGATTTGAACAAATATGTAGTTATGATAATGACAGCCAAAATCATATTGGCACACAACCAAGTCCACAAAGCATCTTCTTTCCATACTTACAAGCACCGTTGTCAATAAATGGCAAGACTGTATCGAAGTGTGAAAGCAGATGTAATCATGTCCAACATGTCTTTCAAATGTGCCAAAATAACTTGCTTAACGAGCAACATTGTATCTTAAATCAGACTGTAATTGAGCAAGATAGCTCCTTTAATACTAATTGCTTCTGAGACATTAATAATAATAATAATAATAATACATTTAATTTCTAAGCATTTTTTCAGATGCTCAAAGACACTTTATAGTGGAATTAAATAGGAAATCAAATGTAAAAAATGGAATTAAAATATTAAAGCAACACAACATTATTCACACATTAAAAGCCGGTCTGAAGAGGTGTTTTGGTCAGTGTTTTGAAAGTGGGGAGGTCAGTACAGTCTCTGATGGTTTGTGGGAGTGAGTTCCAGAGTTACATTAGTGCTGAAAGATAGCTTTGATAGCTCTGTGTGTGTTCCTGGCTGTCCTGCACAGTGAAGTGTTTTCTGACCCTTGTCACATGGGCGTGGGGAATAAAGGAAATGTTAGTCATGAATTATGTTTGCACACTTAGTAAATGGATGTGTGTCACTGAGTCTTACGTGTGTGTTTGCATGTTTGTATGTGTGTACTCTAGTGTGTGTACTTTCATGCCTTACCAAAGGAAAAATGGTTTTCCCCAAGCAGCCCTCATATGAGTGGTTTCTGTTGACACAGTGTGTGAGCAGGGTGTGTTCGATTTGTTCCTTTGGCCTGAATCTGGTCGTCTCGCTCCGGATGAGAGTCACAGTTGTTGCATGGGTCTGGAAAATGTTCTGAAGATACAGATTTATTAAGCCAACCTCATTTCAAACAGACATGTCCTGTATTGCACATTTATTTTATCCGTATTTTATTGTTTCCCCCAACAATACAGGAAACATTTTGGATTGACTCAGTTATTTGAAATGTCACTGAGTTATGGGCTGATATGACCCAACCTCTTATGATACATTTTAGTTTTTTGTGGCTTACTTATAAAGAAATGTGGTATCATGTATATTTATATCTTTATCTGTCCTAAAAGGGTTCAATCAATATGAAGAAATACATCATTTTTGGCTCAAGAAACCATGAGGGATTACATGACAAGTGTATCTGACTAATCCAAATTGACCACCAACTAAAGACAAATACTTCCAGGATCAACTAGTGAATGGAGTTAAACCCTCGGCACATACGCACTGTCATTGTGCCAAGCAGATCAAGCAGTGATATTTTCCATAAGCCTTGCATTAGAAACAAACCCTTGTCTTATCATCCCTGGGGGTCCATGATGTGTACCATCATAAAGAACACTGCATTAAATATAATTCTCTTTTAGTTTGTAGTTACTTGGTTTCATTTAATCGTTTATTTGAACAGGGACAGTGCACATTAATGAACACTTTAGACAAATAAAGTGTAAATATGCCGGATTTGAGCTTTGAGCTAATTTCCATCCGTAGTCCCTGACATACAACATATAAGAACATGACATTTGTAAACATAGCAAAAAATACATGATATGCAAAAAGAGCAAGAGCAGCACACACACGTATTTACCACATGGCAGTACACTATGGCAGCAACGACATATTAAGTGCAAGAGAGGATACAAGAGCTACATAAAGTGCAAGGGGAGATACCCCTGTGTGAAAGTGCATTTAGAGGTGATTGCACGTCTGTTTGTTTCTCAACCATTCTTTGAGTTGACCTTTAAAACTATTGAGAGTGGGACAATCCCGTATCTCAGTTGGGAGGCTATTCCACAATGAGCTGCCTTTAATGGAGGACATTTAATGGAGGACATTTTGTCCACAAGTGCTCCGTCTCTACGGTGGACCTCACAGTCTCCTCTGGTTTCTGACCTAGTGCAGCGTCCAGTGTGTTTTGTGTGGATGAATTCCCCTAAGGGAGGGGGGGGGGGGGGGCAGTCCATGTAAACATTTATAAAAAAAGCACATACTTTTAAAAGACTTAAAATTGTCAAAACTCAAGAAATTGTGTTTATCAAGGATGGGACAGTGGTGGTATGAATGTGGCTTTCTGTCAAACACCTTGATAGCTCTCTTGTACAGCTGTTCTATGGGTTTCAGGTTTGTGGCTCAAGCAAACGACCAGTTTGTCAAACAGTACTCAATGTGGGATAGAATCATACAGTGGAGGTATGACTTTGCAGCATTGACAGTTAAGAAGGGTCTAATTTGTTTAAAATGTTGCAAGGTTTGGCTTACCTGTGTGCATGTTGTCTGTCAGCAGTGTTACAGGAAAACAACTGGCCTGATTTGTATTAAACTTGGTGGAGGCGGGTAGCATGGGCCAAGGAAGAACCCATTTTGGAGCAGATTCGCGGGATGGATACACAAATTGTTTCACTTTAGCTAATGTGGTGTCGTAATAAAGGGAACAAGTGGTTCCTTACTGGGAGGTTTGGGTGAACACCCCACCAGGGGATCCGCTATCAGCATGAACTCGGGAACAGCTATCAGCATGTTGTTTAAACACTCTGAGCAATAAAATACAACACATCCTAAAGTTCACAAACGGCTAAAGTCATAAAAACTGATTCCCAAATGGGGAGATGGGACCATCCAATATGTGAATGCACCATTTTCCTTGGCATTGACGTTTATTTAATGTTTTAGTTTTTAAGACTCCAACATTCTATGTCTTTCTGTTTAGCCTACTTATTCCCATTTATTATATTAGTTTTTCAAGAATACTTTTGTTTGGTTTTGTTATTGGGCCAAATATGTCTGACTTTAGGAGCCAAGCACACACATGTTGATGTAAATAACTGCATTTGATTAAATGCACAAATCCCCCCTTACATTTTCTGTCATTTTCCAAGTGACCTGCCTGTAACCTCCTCAGTGACCTTTTATGACCCCATAAGGAAGTCTCAAAATCCTATCCTGCAGGGGGGGGGGGGTGCACACCAGAGACACCTTGTCTGCTGCTGACAGTTGCTGTAGCCATTTTTAAGATCAGGTTGACACTCATATCATTACTCTTAGCTTGCGGAAAAATGTTGTCTAATCACTTGTTAATAGCTGTTGTTTAAAGTATTAAAAACAGTGTGGAGCTCTATTTGTTCTCAAATGTATGTATTTAAAACCTAAAAATGTTTAACTGAAGTTCATTAGAACAGTTTAAATGTGAATATTTGGTATTATGGACACCAGTGGGCTGAGTTCCAAAGCTCTGTTTTTTGGGTGGAACCATGGCAAGGTCTGTAATCTGTTGGAAAGATTACATGTGTTTCCTGTTGAGCCCCCACCCTCTGTCCATTATACCCCAGTCACTCAACAGTGGTTCCAAGTGGAGGAGATCCTCAACCGAGCCCAGGCTGAGAGCACAAGACTTCTCTGCAGTCATTGTTCTGTTTTGGAAAAGGCTCCTGAAGCTGAAGATGTTGCCTGGTGACATGGTTCATTATCACTTTTATCACATTATAACATTTTCTTGATAGAGACTAAATACTTAAAATAGTGTTAAAAAGGGAGGTGTTTTTCTAGTGGCACGACCCTTTCACACTATTGACACACTATACTAATTATTACACAACAATACACCACTGTTTGTGTTTAGAGTCGCCTCGAAAGAATACACACACTTAGAAAATATGATGCATTTCAGGGACCAATCGCCCCCTAATGAAAAACAATAATACAAAATAAAAATATGAATGGATGCTTTGGATGTTATATCTAGTTTTGTAGCTCTTTTAGAGAACATAGAGTTGGCCCCTACTATGTATACAAACTCTCACACATGCACAGAAAACAGCAGCTGCCAGCACCGAGTTTGGAGTTGGCTCCACTAGGTGTCTATTTGTAGAATTATGGAGTAATTCAGAAGACTGTAAAATAATAGAGGCACCCGGGGGTTGGACACACACTGACACAAACACACAGGCACATTGTTTTGACTTTTTAAAGACCGATGTGTTCATTGCACATCCCGTAGCTTTGCAGGATTAACCCACAGCTGCTTTCCATTGGAGCATGTCAAACATGTGTGTCTCTCTGCAGTGTATTTCCAGATCTGGCTTTGTGTTTTTTTGATGGTTTCTGGAAGTGGTCAATAATTTGAGATGCCAGCAGAGTTTAACCACATAAAGAGCTACCATTTACCCAGAGGAGACTCAGATCTGTGGGTTTAAGGGAATGTCTTTTGACCAACATGGGATTTCAGAGGACGATTAACATATTTTATAATTGTAGATCTATACCGCTTTAGATAGTTGTTCCAAACTGATATTCAAGTTGCTCCATTTGGAGAAGACACATACCATATTTACATTATGCTTTACATTAAGCAGCCAATAAACAAACACAACATGGTTTACAAGTAGGTGTGTTACAATACATTTGGAACGAACACAACCAACAAAGGAAACTCAAATCAGTTCAGGGACCAAACATTGCAGCATTGATTAGTCACTGTATAAACATGTAATTAACATATACCTAATCATCTCTGATAAGACAATATCTCCAGTGTGTTTTGCAATGACTCAAGTAAAAAGAAATATTGTAACTGTTCTGCTTCTATCTTAATGATTGACTTTATCGTCTCTGCCTTTTGTGTGACATTCCCAATTTGCCCAAAACTTGGAGTTGGAGCCACATTGTTATATTTACCAGAAAGCTGAGAGTTCCAGCTGTTTAACACCAAACACACACACACACACACACACACACACACACACACACACACACACACACACACACACACACACACACACACACACACACACACACACACACACACACACACACATAGATATGAGCCATAGACGAGTTACCAGGGATGCAAAACATTCAAATAAAAATTGTGTGTGTGTGTGTGTGTGTGTGTGTGTGTGTGTGTGTGTGTGTGTGTGTGTGTGTGTGTGTGTGTGTGTGTGTGTGTGTGTGTGTGTGTGTGTGTGTGTGTGTGTGTGTGTGTGTGTGTGTGTGTGTGTGTGTGTGTGTGTGTGTGTGTGTGTGTGTGTGTGTGTGTGTGTGGTGTGTGTGTGTGTGTGTGTGTGTGTGTGTGTGTGTGTGTGTGTGTGTGTGTGTGTGTGTGTGTGTGTGTGTGTGTGTGTGTGTGTGTGTGTGTGTGTGTGTGTGCGCACACAGTGACCTCGTCCATGGCAGGCGTCAGGGTGGGCTCTTCAGTTTCAGGAGCCTGCCCCAGAATAGACAGTGAGTGTGACAGGAGGGGAAACTGAGTGTGTGAGTATGTGAGAGAAAAAGAGTTGATGTGGGAATGAGAGAAAGAGGGTGTGTGTGTGAGGGAGAGAGAGAGAGAGAGGGAGAGTCCTCCCAGCGCAGTCTGATTAGTGTTTGGGTCTCCTTCTTGCTATGTGGATTACAGCTCCCAACGCGGACTGGACTGCTATCTCCATTACTGGAAACTTTGACTAACCAACCAGAGAGGATCTTCTATCGCCCGCAGTGACTGTGATTCAGGTGTTAGGCATTTTCTGCAGTGAATTTGGACTGTTGCAGACGAGTATGGAGATAAACGGTCGTGTCCTGCCTCCGTCGATACCTGAGGATGGAGAAGCCCCAGACTCAGTTGCTCACAGGGAGATAAACGGTTTCCACCAGAGGCTTCCAGGGGACGACGGCGGAGAGGCGGAGGTCCCAGTGTCAAAGTCCCAGAGACGAAAAAGCGATGTCAAAGTCTATAAGGAGTTTTGTGATTTTTATGCTCGCTTGTAAGTAAGCCGTTTATTGACAGGGATCAAAGCAATGCAGGTTGTTGTCGACCGAAATATAGGTTTTTACCAAATGATAACACTTGCAATTTGGTCCTTAAAACATAACTAGTGAAATCCTACTTGTGTGTTGTGAAAACATTTTCCTCAGCGCCCAGTAAAACAGGCAGTGGAGAAGAGTTGGTTTGGCTTTAACGTAATTGTTTTATTTTTCAAGGACACACCTCCACTCTCGAATGTCCTTATGTGTACTAACTGTAGTAGTGAGTATGACAGAGCATAAGCTTGTGGTTTGATGCCCTGGCTTATGATGGCTATGATTGGTCCATTATTTATCTAATATTACCCTGACAGATATTTTTCATTTCGGTGACCGACCTAACAGTCAAAATGATTGCAGGAAAAATGTTATGAGGTAGTGAATGTGTGTGTTAAGGGATTCGGTCTGCTCGTACACTGATTGGTATCACTGTGTGAGATTACTGTAGGGTAACAGAATGTGAAGAATTCTGATATTCTAGTAGCAAGGCTCACCAGCCAGTTTGGTTTGAAACCTTGGGGGCCATGTTTGTGCAGGAATAGCTGTGAGCGCCACAGGAGGGGAACACAGGATGGGATATTTTTGTGCGTAGCTGTTATGCAAAGTAGAGTATGTCAACTGGCATTCCAATTATGTGTGCATGACGGGCATGACGGCTAAATATACATACTTTATTTTGGACTAATGTAGCCCATCTTAGGCGGTAGGACAACATGCACATGGGTCACCTCCAGGTTTGTGAAGGGTCATTTGGAAGCCTGGAGATTTTATTTTGTTTAGACATACACAATCACATTTTGGAATGTTTCAGAGCTAAGGTGGGACACGCGGAATAGATTGTACACTAAGAGTCTGGTAGTCAAAAATACATTGAAGCCCCTATGTGTCCTATTTGAATTATTTTGTATAATTTGTATTTTTACTGAACAAGTGAGGGTTTGACTACGTTACATTCCAAAATGTCAAGATGACAAAAATGTAACTAGTAACGCATCAAAACACCAATCATATGCATCCTTTTACTAAAATGGATTTGTCTTTGGCAGGAGTTCAGATCTTAAAACCTAATCCGTGTCTGTCAATATGATTTCATAAACAAACTGGAGGTTTGGGCTTTACATTGAGTTAAAGAAAACACAAATGTACAATGACAATACATGCAGGAAGAATTGAGACAGGAAAGACATCGACTAAACTTTGAATATTACGACAGCTGTCAGCAATATATTGTTGCAAATTAAGATTGATTGTGTATGGACTATATCGCCTCATAGTGTTTGCAGATGTGTACAGATTCCTGAGAACAGAGGAGAAAGTTGCAGAGATGCAAAATAAGGGAACTGAAGACACATGGAGACCAGAGGAGGGAGGGTGGAGGCAACAGGAGGAATTCATCACAGGAGTGATAGTCTGCATCCTTTCCCGTAGCTGACAACCAGCCTCCATTTATAGTCGAAGAGCAGCATGCTAGTGGCTTCCATGGTGGAAGGAGAGTCATGTGGAGAGGCCTGCTCACAACCTACTTTCATCTCTGGTAACAATATTGGTCTTTACCAAAACAGATGCTTTTGTTAAATCAATAAACTATTATTTAAAAAAAATGCGGTAGACATCACACAAACCCTGAACAACTAAAAGTGGGTTCATTTTCACATATGTACAATTTGATCCACCACAAAAATACAAAGTCGTTTTGTGATTATTTTAAACTTGTTTAAAGTTGTGTTTAAGTAAACAACAAAAATTCTACTTAAAGTCAATAAAACTACTTAACTGTCAACAAATATTTTGTTCTGCAGAATAAACTCCCAATTGTACAATCACTTTTAAAATAGTTGATCGTGAATGCAATCGACAGAAGTAAGTAACTAACATAATGCTATCAACAAACTACAATACGGTCACATGACTTCACTTCACCACCGCTAAGCTAAATGCGGCTAATGTTCAGCCTGATGAAATTCATTATTATAGAGTCACTTGTTAGAAAACTACATTTGTTGAGCTTCAAACATTCACGAGTGGGGTATTTACCAACATGTAATTTATTTTGTAGTATAAAAGACTCCAATTGAGGGATTTCAGAAGTGCTAAAATGCTAACTAGCAATAGGGAAACTGATAATTTGCCATTGTATTGAATGAAATATAGAAACGCAACTTTGACTGCGTATGGGTTTATCTCCCCCTCAGGCAGGGTGCTACAGGCAGATAGGCAGGTGGAAATGCCTCAGAGATGTGTCACTTCCTCCTAAAAACCCTTTGGAAAGGGCAGGGCTGTCAGCGTGTGATATCGGGCCAGACAGGGTTTATGGACCAATATGTATTTGATAAGTGTGTGAGGAGTGGACCCAGATGGAAGATTTGCTTATCCCTGCATCTTGTAGCAGTTTTGAAATAAGTCCAACAAAATAAGAGTGATGAGCAGTGTATCTGGGAGTTTTTGAATTCTTGTTAATTCCCAGATTGATCTAACTAAGTTAATATGCACAGATGGCATCACTCCATTACAATCTTACAGAGTGTGTCTGTGTGGGTGTGTGTGTGTGTGTGTGTGTGTGTGTGTGGGTGGGTGTGTGTGGGTGGGTGTGTGTGTGTGTGTTGCCAAGATACACTTTGGTATTCTGACCTTTATAAACCAAGCATAGGAGCCAGGATGGTCCCACCATTCTCTTCAACACTTCGACTGTCCACATGTTCACCTTGATTGACTTAATAAGCAGTGTGGTTATTGTGTGCATTAGCATTTGTTTATTAATTAGTATGTGGCTGTTTAGTTAGTTTGTTGCTTATGCTTGTTTTAGACCAGTTTAACCATATTGTTTTTATCCTTCATATGATTTAGTCCGAGGTTGAGCCTAAACATAAATCTGACACAGAAGTAGGTTTGGCTAATGTATATTTACTATGGGACGATGATGTCCAGAGTTGCCTAATAATAAGATAGCTTAAGGCTAGTTAGATACATATTGAACAGATGAACAAGCAGGTGTGTTTCACTGATGGCGTGACGCCCCCTTCTCGCAAACAATGTCTATACAAATCAGGTTTCAAAATGTGAACATACCATTCGGATTCATTCAGTTGACAAGATATCAGGTTTCCAGATGAGAAGCATGATTTATAGTTTAAAAGCTTTAGCAAGCACCAGTGAGTTTGTTTTTCCTGTTGTATAAGGGGAGACAAATTAGTATGTCAATAATATAAAGGACTATATACCATATAATCTACTCTTAGCCATAAAGCCAATACATACCTGAAACTTCCCAGTTTCATATTATTTTCTAGTACTGACGTATTCAACATCTGAAAGTGATAAACAAAAACGTTTTTGCAAAGCACTGCGCAGGTCGTTGGGTGTGGCCACATTTGTGCCGCAGGTTCTGGCATCAACGCTTCCAATGGAAAAGATCATTAGCCTGGGGCCCGTCTTATTTATATATTACATAGCCTTGTTTTGAGGAGAGGAGGTCAAACAGTACTGATTGTTTGATTAAAGGGCAGGATTGGCTTCACATGTCACACCAGGGTTGTTTTTGTAACAGTCATTGGACTATGTGAGACTAGTGGTTTTGGCAGTTTCTTCCATGATATTGAACCGTATCAGTGTGCACACGCCACTCACTGATACACTGCTGCTGACACAGTGCAGATGTATACACTGTAACTTCAGCTTGACTCTCAAAAGGCAACAAGCAGGTTTCCCACCTACTCCCACACCCTGATAAGCAGAGCCAAAATAAACCTAGAACCAAGAGATGCATCAAAGTTTCCCTACTATCGTCTCCTTTCTTTTTGTGTTAAGAATATCTTCCAGATGTTTATGACAGGAGAAACATGGGATACATGTTACAATAGTTGTGTTAGATTTATCTTGACAGGACCTTGGCTAATGCCATTGATATTCCTAACAAAAATGGACTTACAGAAACAAATTGCCTATGTATTAAGATTTCTTTTTAAATCATACTGTATTTTAAACAGAGGAAATATATATTAAAAAGACCTGCATATTGCAAATGTCATTATGTGTTACATGGTATGGGCTACAGCATTTTTTGTATTTATTTGTATTTTTTTATTTAAGAAAGGACGATGCACATTAATTAACATGAGAGCTTCAGTCTATCATGTACATTTTCCAAGTTTAGCCATAGAGGCTCATACCACATATTATATTAACTATTTTTAAATGATTGTTTAAGTGTACACCGATCCTTATTATGCATTTGTTTTCCTTCTCAGCAACATGGCCAACGCTCTGGCCAATGCCATGTGTGAGCGCTGCAAGAGTGGCTTTGCCCCGGCGGAGAAGATAGTGAACAGCAACGGGGAGCTGTACCATGAGCAGTGCTTCGTGTGCGCCCAGTGCTTCCAGCAGTTCCCAGAGGGACTCTTCTACGAGGTAACACTTCGTCCTGACTAAACGTCTTATCGCTTTCATCTTCTTATAAAAGACGCAGTATGCAGCAATCGACAGGTTTAAATACACTAGGAGAGATTGTTATGGGTATTTGAAAAAAAAAAACAGTCAACATTAAAGCATTTGTGGGCAGATCAACATGTTAAGAAGATATTTAGGATTATAAACAGAGTGACTCTAAACATATAAATGTAACCATGGTAACACATTTGTCTTTTAAGCTTTATTTACATTTCCACTGGCCGTGTTGTCTGGCTTTCTCTTTCCAGACAGTTAGCTAACTGTTAAGTGCAAGGCTGTTGTTAAAGCACATTCCTTAGACGAATAATCTGAACACTTGGTCCTGCCGAAGTAAAGACGGGTGAGCTCAACCTTAATGCAGCATTGAATTTTTAGAAGCACATTCCAGTAAGCTGTTTGCATAGCAGCCTTGACACCAGGGCCAGATGTCTCTCCGTCAGAACCTGATGCTCCTCTGCTCTGTCAGTTCATCAATGAGAAGGAGGCTCTAATGCAACGGTCAAGATGAAAGGCAATGCATTACCTCTCATCCCCTGTAAAGATCTCTACCTGTTCCCATAAATACACATCCTGACGCTGTAATGAGCCGTCTTCTTAATCCTGCTAATGTACAGGAAAGTGACTAAATACTGCTTTTTCACATTTTAAGTGGAAATTCAAGCTGTGTAAACATTCTTAAAATATATCTTTAATACGTCTTATTATATTAAAGGTGGGGTAGGTAATTTTGGAGAAACCAGCTCGAGTGCGCTAGAATTTGAAAATACACAGCCGGAAAAAAACTGCCACTTCCTTTCAGAGCCCCTCCTCCAACACACACGAACGCGCACATGACCAATGAGGGCACGAGATAAGTTTGTGCACAGATAGAAGGCTGACAGGCAGGTAGGCCATCCAGTTACTTTAGCCGGGCCGGCTCAGATGATTGGTCGTGCTTTTTACAGTGCTACGGCTTCCACAGATGACATTTTTTCATGGATTTGTTGTCAAAGCACTTCAGATATTCATTGCTATCGGGATGTTAAGAGCATTCCATGGAATATAACAACAAGTGTATCTCGAGCCAGTTTCTCAAACGTACCTACCCCACCTTTAAGCCATGCTTTTGTCATGTAAATGTGAAGCTACCATGCGCTCATGGCAGTTTATCCAGTACATTATGGCCATGCTTGCATAGAGTTGTATCACATGCAGACTTGTTTTCTTTGGATATATGATTTAGATAATTATGCCCATTTTGCATTTTATGTTGCAAATCCTTACATAAGACTTAACCAATCATAAACATTTGAATCTTTACTGACCTTTTCCCCTTTGCTTTCTGCCTTTACCTAATTCTTTCAGCAGTGGAACCTTTTAACTGCGGGTTAATTTGAATGACCAAATATACGTATACAACCTAAAGGGTCTCCACTTTGATTCACACACTAATTTAACATGCTCTTTTTACTGTGTTACAACTGACATGTAGTTCATTAGAAAACTTCATACATTGAGTCATATTTTAAGACATTTCTGATCAAACAGTGTTCTCTGCAAAAATTATAAAATATATTTGTTAACCAAGGGGTTGAGGAAAATATTTTTTGGGGGATTATCCTGTTTATTAATGTGTTTGCTATAATATTGTGTTAATTTACATCTGTGCACATTATCGGTGGACATGTAAATGAATTGTGGACATTTTGTTTGAATTCTCTTGACAGTTTGAAGGCAGGAAGTACTGTGAGCATGACTTCCAGATGCTGTTCGCTCCCTGCTGCCACCAGTGTGGTAAGTTCAGGAACTGCATCAACAGAGAGTACATTCCATCCATCCTCTCTCTCTACCTGAGCCTCAAACATCACGGTCATATAGAGATGGAGCTTGGATTTGATGCCCTTTAAACCATTATCAATAAACAAGTTCTCCATAATCTTCCTTTCTTCTCCTAGGTGAGTTCATCATTGGCCGTGTGATCAAGGCCATGAACAACAGCTGGCATCCCGACTGCTTCTGCTGTGACATCTGCCAGGCTGTGCTCGCTGATGTGGGATTCGTTAAGAATGCTGGAAGGTCAGTTGCTGTTATTCCACTTGTGATTTTTATAATTATGACTTTATGTCACCTGCAAGGCAGGATGATGTTTTCTATGATGCTGGTTCTCTCATACTGATGTTTTTACAACTCCTAAACAACTATGTCAAGCAGTCTCACCACCTGTTCCTCCTTGTTTTATTGTCCTGCCTCCAAATATATGATGTAAGGGTCAGATGTGGTACAAACCAGTACTAGCCTTGTTGTTCTTGTTCTGTGAAGAAATGACTTTTATAATTCAACGAAAGCCAATATGAGAATTCAGCAGTTTGTGCTAGTTAAAAGTTGCTGTATTTCAATTTTACAGTGTTTTAGAAGAATATTCCTTATTTTAGTCGTCTTTGTTGAGCTTCTTTTGACTAAAATGCTGCTGCTTTAGAAGATCCAAAAGTAGGAATGATTACACTGACTTGTAGTAGAAGTTAGCAACCCCTGAAACACGTCATAACTGTCTAATCAAGTGTTTCTCTCTTGGTTCTATTTGTTTCTCTTTCTCATCTTGTCTGTACTTCTCTCTCCCATCAGGCACCTGTGTCGTCCATGTCACAACAGGGAGAAAGCTCGGGGCCTCGGCAAGTACATCTGTCAGAAGTGCCACGCCATTATTGAGGAGCAGCCCCTCCTGTTCAAGAATGACCCGTACCACCCTGATCACTTCAACTGCAACAACTGCGGGTAAACGCGCACACACACAAACCTGTCCAGCTGTGCAATTACACATTACACATAATACATGAAAAGGTCATTCCCGTGCTGTGATTTGACTGAAATTGTCTTCTTACATCTTGTGTTACCAAACCCTACTTTGTCTTTTTTCTCCAGATGTGTGTATTTATCTTTGTCCAGGCTCTGTTTGTACATCCAAACAGCTTTTTTAAATGTATTTTTCCGTCAACGGCATCAATGACCTTAGAAGCTTAAGTGTGTTTCAATCGTTTGTGTTTACATGCTATTTTGAATTGCCTAAGTGAAGGCAGAGCTTAAGTTTTGTTCTCCTCTTTCTCTTGCAGTAAGGAGCTGACGGCTGATGCCAGGGAGCTGAAGGGAGAGCTGTACTGTCTGCCATGCCACGACAAGATGGGGGTCCCCATCTGCGGGGCCTGCAGGAGACCCATTGAGGGCCGCGTGGTGAACGCCATGGGCAAGCAGTGGCATGTGGAGGTACGAGGCTTAGGGACCCTGGATTCAAAATAACATTCAAGAAAGTTAAAATTGTGAATGTGTTCATTTGTTTGGTATTGCATTTATATGTAAAACATGTTGAATAATGTTATATTACAAATAATTAGTATTCTGTTTTCTATATAAGTCTCTAAGGTTGAAATGCAATTCCGTTTGTAAATATTTGAGAATTTAAAAGTAGCCAATCATTCATTCTTGTTATCTCTATTCTTTAAAAAATGTGTATTTCTCTAAGATGATTTAACTTAAATAGTTGCCATGTGTGTAACTCGTACTTTTCCCAGCTTTATCTCCACAGTCCAAACGTTGTCTGTCTCTGTGAAACATTCTCTGTGGCGTTGGTCATTCTTCCACCTATCTTCATATGTTCACCTATCTTTCATTTTCCTTCCTCCACATGCAGCATCATGTGTGCACTGTATGTGAGCGCCCGTTTCAGGGCCACCCGTTCTATGAGCGAGGTGGCCGCGCCTATTGTGAGAAACACTTTGACATGGTGAGCGGAACAGGGGTCGTCCTGCCGTTGATTACCTGCATCATGTCTGGCTTCTCCCTGCCTGGCTAGAACCCCCCAACCTCCATACAAGGGTGACACTAATATATCAATTCCAACAACAGCTGTCTGTCCAACACTTCGGTCCAGAGCGAGATCTACGGTCCAGATTAGCAATATTTTTTGCCGTGATGCCAGATTATATTTTCAACCCAGTTACCTGAAATAAATTCCTAATTAAACATTTATATTGCCCACTATTTTGAAATAGCTTAAGGAATACAGTAATACCTGAGGTAATAATACAAAAAAATACTGCTTACTGTGTTTTATTTACAGAAAATGTGAGATAAAAGACATACATTTTAAGTCCAGGATGTCAAAGTGTTTAGTCCTATAATATCAAATGGCTCTGTCAAAGGCTTTTATACACCACAATAATATAATTGCATGGGAATATGTTCTTCATGTTGGGTATTTGAATGGTCAAATTTGAAAACATGGTTAAAAAAGAAAAAGGCTTGTAAAATCGTCCCCTTTTTTTATCTTTTGAAAAGTCAGATTGGGGCAATAATATTCAGTCAAGGGTGCCCTCATTCACAGACATACAGTATAAGTAGGCCATATTGAGTCATTCGTGAGGGCATTACAAGAAATAGCATATATTCCTTATTTTTCATCGTAGCCTAGCATCTATTCTTCATACCTCTGTGAGGAGGATTAGCACGCCCTCTAGTGCTCACTATCCTGCCACCGTCTCTCCTCTCTGTCTCCTGCCTGGACGCAGTGACAGGACATCTGGACTGCACTGATGCTGTTGTGGTCTGACCTGATAATGTCTAAACCAGACTGTGCTGCTGCCTGTAACACAGTCTGTGGGATGTGATAATGTACTGACTGACTGCTGTGTTAACCCTGTGTGCTTGGCCTTGGCTTTGTTTGCAGCATTTTGTGTGTGCTAAGTGTGAGAAACCCTTCCTGGGACACCGTCACTACGAACGCAAGGGCCTGGCCTACTGTGAGACGCACTATAACCAGGTAACATTCAGCAGGAATATGTTAAACTCAGTCAGAAATTAAAACGTGCTGTGCTAGGTTTTCCTGCCGTGAAATGTCTCCTAAAACTACATCGTGATTTGTTTTAAAGTTAATGTTTTAATAAAACTGAACCATTGAACCAATGAGGAGATATATGTTCCTGTTTCTGAACTCTTCTTAATATTTAAATATGACTATGTAAATAAACATATTTGAAGTAGTTACAGTTTGCACAGCTTGTTTGCTTTAAGATTGTAAAATAATTGCTTTTGACAACTCTCAGTCTGAATTATGCTCCATTAGAGGGTTCCACATGTAGTCAGTATAACGACTCCATCTAGTGTAAGTCGATTTTTCTCCACCTAAACCATTCTACGTTTTTTAAATGCCTCTGTAGCGTGTGTTTGTTTGCATGTTTTTTGACCATGGCATGTTATATGAGCCATGATTAAATGAAGAAAATAATTAAGACTGCGCTGCACTTTGCTCACTCTCGGTTTCTCTCCCTTCATCTCACTCAGCTGTTTGGAGACGTGTGCTACCACTGCAATCGTGTTATTGAAGGAGATGGTGAGAACATTTGAAATATATAATGTTTAAGTGGGTAGACTGCTCATGAGATTAGTGTTTATCAGAGCACTTTTTGTGTAACGTATTTTGATCTCTATATCGACACGAGTGCCGATTGCTTGACTTGTAGATTTCCCTTGAAAATGTTTTGAATTCCAGACTGAATCCATTTAACTTTTAGTCACATGATTTTAACCTCGAGCAGTGTCTCATGTGAGTGTTTCTTCTATTTTTATCAGTGGTGTCTGCCCTCAACAAGGCTTGGTGTGTCAACTGTTTTGCCTGCTCTACCTGCAACACCAAGCTCACCCTCAAGTAAGTAATACACACGTCTAAGATACACCATCACAGTATGTTTGGTACAGATGTAGTATTAGTTTAAGTCTCTGAAGACTCACAAGGCGAAGTCCACTCTTCTCTTGTACATTTTCTCTTTCTCAACTTTCCTGCATCTGTGACTATTTGCTGCAGTCTTAATCCCTTGTCTGGGGAACTGTTTGCTCCACATCTCCCCCTTCATCATCTCTCTTCTTTGTCCCCTTGTGTGTATTTCCTGCTTTACCTTTCCTTCCTTTACCTGCTCAAACTTTCTTCTCTCCTTTCCTTCTCGTCCTTCTTCTTTACTCCATTATTGCCTCTTCCTTCCCTCCTCTTTCTCCTTCACAACCCTTCCCATCTCCCCCCCCTCCCTGCTCCGTCAGGGATAAGTTTGTGGAGGTGGATCTGAAGCCGGTGTGTAAGCACTGCTACGAACGCCTGCCGGACGACATGAAACGCCGGCTGGCCAAGCGTGAACGCGACGTGAAAGACAAGAAGAAGAAATCACTGATACCCATGTGTTTGTGATCCGCTCTTTTTCCTTTCTCCTCACTTCCACTGTTCTTCCTTTGGTCAGTTTCCATCTTTATTTTCATAATTTTTCAAGCATGCTCCATGAAAACATTTAATTACTCATATCCCTGTAATACGTGGTCTAGGAGGTCAAATCATGAAAGCAAACATTTAATAGGTGAATAAGAACAGATTGTTTGAGTGGACACAAATTAGTTGATACCTCTTAGCCTGAAACAGTGTTTAGGATTAGGGCTTGTTACTGCTGCTATGCAAACAGGTCAGTCACATGGTGAGGGAATTGCGTTGTTTCTTGGGACTCCGAGACTCCCGGTCTGTCTGGGCGTAGAGAGTAAAGCCGTAATCACTTCCGGCAGCTTTCTGGCCACAGCTGTGGAATTGCTGAGGTCTCTCCAGGTTCAACACGTGCCCTGTCCTGCCAGAGATTAACTGCTTGGAGCAAATGTTTTCCGGGACAGCTGGGGTGAGAGCCTGCCAGAGTTAATGGAATAAAAAGGCATTAATTACAGAAAACAACTAAACATGATTGTTTTCATTCAAGCAATTGAAGCGGTTATACAAAATAGTCCATTTGCTACTAGAAATCGATTTAAATGTGTGTCTTTATATCTGTATCCAGGTTTACACAAACATGATTTTTTAACATTTTCCCAAGTTTTACTTGAAATTAGCTTCAAAATGGTGGCTTTAAAAGATGCACACAATAGGGGAAATTCAATTCAGAATGTTTTCACTGGGTTTATCAACAATTTGAATCTATAAAAGGCTATTTGTCAGGAACTCCTATGTTTACATTCATCATAACATAGTGGCATCATCATGTAACACTTGTGCTTCTATTGGCTAGCGCGACAACACATTGTTCGTGATAGGCTAAGGGGTAGGGCATCTTTAACCAGTTGACCAATCACAACAGAGCAGGACAGCGAACCAATCAGAGCACACTGGGTTCTGGTTTCATCTAAACTGTAACAGCGTCTGTCCCTCTCTCTTCCACAGGAACAAGTTTGTGGAGTTCGACATGAAGCCCGTGTGTAAGAAGTGCTACGAGAAGTTCCCTCTGGAGCTGAAGAAGAGACTGAAGAAGCTCTCTGAAACTGTTGCTCGGAAGTAAACACACAGCAGAGCAGCTATAGGAAGGGACAAATAGATTAGAGATGCAATTCCGAATTGACAATCGTATGTTACATTTTGGTCGGTTATTTCAGCAGAACACACCGCTTCTTGTCCTTTCAATCGCAGAGGATAATTTATCTAGCCTGAAACTGACAGATGGCCAACAGGCAGATTGTTGGTCAGTCAGCCAGGTTATACTTTAACCTCTTTAGTGCCTTTAAACATAAATACTGCACTGTATATCTTTCACATGCTTGCCTTATTTCACTATATGTATTAATCCTGGTCCTGTATTTCAAAATGGAATATTAGCTTTAAGAAAACATAGAAACATGAGAGTAATAAAAAAAGGCTGTTAAACTGTTTGCCACCTTGCTTCATAATGAAAATTACGTTTGACTTATTTTACTGATACTCTCGTATAAAAGCAGAGTTAACCCAAAGACAGTTGCGCAAAATACAGTTTTATTAAATGTGTATATAGTGTCTCAATAATGTCCTGTTTTCCACCAACATGTATTATTTTATAGATTATTAATGTGTATTTTCTTTAATATTATGCTAAATGAGATTTTGTTTAGCTCTATAAAGTTAGAATTTTCGACATCATACTGTCTTGATGAACTGGCTTGCTGCAGTGATGAACTCAGCCAGCAGTTCTTATGTGCAATGCATTAAATGTGTAAAACAATCTCTATGTGAACACTGAGTTGCTAGTTTTAACCCCTACAATCTAATATAAAATAATGCAGCAGCAAAAAATGTATATCCCAAGTGTAAACAGTTGAGTTTTATTTCATCAGCTTTAAAGTTACAGTAGAGATGATGAAGCAACACCTCTGAAATACTGTCAACAAATACTGAACATAATGAGATTCACAGTAACAGAACTTATTGCATGGCAACTGGTAACTGTGTGTCTGGCAGCATGTTCAGAAACCGGATGTAGGAGTATTATTAGACGTTGGAGAACATGTGTCTCTGCTGTTTGTAATCCAGAGAAAGTGATCCTCTTAGAGAGGTGTAGCGACTTCCTCAGGGCTCAGACCCTCTTAGGAGAGAGAAAGCCAACTGCCTAATGGAAAAGTAGTTTCACTAATCATCATAATTTCATCATAGAACGTTTATATTTGACATAGTTTAATAATAACACACATTCCACTATTTAATGGAAATACAAAGCCATTGTTGGTAATACTTTAACTATCTGTGTCACAAAATGCTTTAATGTCATGTAGAATTACAAGTGCCCTCTTAACGTCAGTTCCCATATCTTACTACCAGGGCAACTGAGATGACTCTACACAGACAAACAATGCTTTTATTCTGTATTTTATCATTACAATTCTTGTCAAGGAACAATATTTATTCATGTAATCACACCAAAGTGCATGTCCTAGACTATTTTTCATTATATCTAAGGTCATTTTGTCAACGCATCTGAATAAACATGTATGTCAATGCTACCCGTGTGTATGTTTTTGATTTGCATTGTCCTACTTTTCTAGGAGTGTAACATGACATTACAATTTGTTGTTATATATGGTTTCCACATGATATATTGAAGCATATAATAATAATAATCAGATGTTTTATGCTAAGATAACATTGCTCCGATAAGAATATAGGATCAAAAAGACATTGAGTAACTGTTGTGGTACAACTTTCCCCCCCATTTTAGCTGCATAAAGCACAGACAACACAGAAATAACACTATAGACACATAGTACTTGATTAATCCACTCTCTACTTTAACTCACACTGATGAAGGCAATATGCATGTTTTGAAAAATAGCATGCAACCTGGATGTCTATATTCCCCATATCAATAAAGAAACATAAATGGTTTGCAAAATATTATGTGCATTTCTATTGGTGTTTGATTGTTGTTATTTATAATAATTTCATAAATAGTGTTTCTTTCAGAATATTTCAATTACACTTTAATGCCAAAAGTACGAGGTCCAGAAGGTTCCCCCAGCCAGCCCACCACCTCTCCTTCAAAATAAAGTGCGTCACTGAATTATCGGTTTTCATTGGTTGGGAAGGGAACTCACGGCCCACGTGACCCGCTTGAAATTTGACGGTAATGAGACTGCGCAATGTCGCTATGGGGAGTTAACGTTACGGAGTAACCGATATTAATGTCATTTTTTATATTTTGTGAATTCACGGTAATACATGCCCATTAGTAAGCCATTTTGGAAGAATTCTCTGTTTGGAAGTCATGCGGCGGAGTAAGGTTGAGGTGGACCGGTACGTCTCCACAGTACAGAGTTCCTCTCCCTCACTCAAAGAGGTAAGTTGAGCCACCGGGGCTAATGTTAGCATGTTGCTGCCATCATGTCAGCCAGCATGTGTCAGCCAGCCGGTGTGAAGAACTAACTAGAGTCGACTTAACAGTACTTGTTGTTTTGATTTAGTTGCTGTTAAACCCGTTAGGTTGTATTTTGTGTTCCGTGTAACCGCTGGTCCCCGGCTAGCAGTGCCAGCTAACCGGCAGTTAACGGCTCGTCGTGTCCTCCCCTTTGCACTGAATCGCGCGGCAGCAGCGCTAGCTAAGGTAGCCATGCTACTTAACTCAGCCGTCACTCCCATATACTTTGGCTACTTGTACAACAACATGGCTTCAACCGCCTTGTTAACAATATTATATGTCGGTTGATAGGTGCTTCATGTCAAACCTTTATTCAGAAATCGTCTGCCTTTTAGCAGACTATATTATCTGTGAACATAAGTTACTGTACTGGTACACTACCAACTTTACGTTTAATTGCAATCAACATTATCTGAATCCTTTACGGTGGTGAAATTGACAGCACTAGGCCCACTTAGTTGTCTAGTTTGAGCTATTTGACATTGTAGGAATAAGGGCACTGTGTCACATTAAACTGTACGAATTATATATAATACAGAGCAGAGTTTGTATTACTTATATTGGGGTGTTTGTTGTGAAGAACCCATAGATGTGACCAACACAATACATACCTATATTGTCCTAAACACACGCTCTATTTGGCAAGGAAGGTAAAATAAGAGGTGAAGACAATCCTATAACCATAACAATATGTTTGTATGAGGCATTTGTTTTACCATGTCATCATCCCTTTGCCTGCTTGCTAACATAACAAGCAAAAATAATTAAGATTACCATTACTCACAACATTGCTGAATGGTTCACTGAAATGAAACTTCAATGTTTCTTTTTCCACAGAAGCCCATCAAAGGGTTTTTGTTCGCCAAGTTGTACTTTGAAGCCAAGGAATATGAACTTGCAAAAAGGTAAGCACACAAGCTTCCCCATGGTTTTCTCTTGTGTTATAGCTTCTTAAGAAGTCTCTTTTTATATTATATCTTGCATATTCTTTGCTCTTTTTAGACATGTATCAGAGTACCTCAAAGTCCAGGAAAGAGATCCGAAAGCCCACAAATTCCTTGGACAGCTCTACGAGAGAGAGGGAGACATCAACAAAGCAGTAGGATGTTACAAGGTAGGAAGAAGATGTCACTGAAAAAACAAACCTTTATTCCTAAAGAAAAAGATGATCGAAGTCTGCTACAAATCTATTTATCATGAACTGTATTGTACAATTCAAGTACCATCTTTTTTAGTTGTTGTTACATCAGGATTGAGACATTTTACAGTTTAAGTTACAAGATAAGTTTATTTTACATTATTTTTGTTTTTGCTGCACGACACATTCGATTTAGAATAAAACAAAGTACCAGTGATAAGCTTTAGAATAATTAATAGTAAAATAAATGGTCATGAAATATTAAATTGGTTCATAATGTCACATCAATTTAGGTGGGATTCATTAAAAAATAAGAATAAATGCATTTAACCAACAACAGTTAACACGGTTCGTGGTTAACTACGATCATTCTCGCCAGGATTTTAGGTAAGATAATGGGCATTTCATTCCCCTTCCTATTACACATACATACAAATGATTGAATGTCAAGGCAGCCAACCCTAAGGTGTGGATGGAAATCTGTGTCTTGCATTATTACAGATCCTTTGGCTGCCAGGATGCGACTCTTCCTTATTTCTAGTCATTCAGTTTCCTTTTATTTTTAACGTCAGACTCCCAATTAGGTGTGTCAGCATAAATGTGTACCTGTCTATCAGGTTAGCCTAAACACTTCTCACTTATGCCAGTCACGTCCCATTGAAAAGAGCTAAATAAATGCAATAACAGCTATGCACTAAACAATATCACTTAATTAATAAAGAATAATGTACACATGCATGATTAGTTCTTGCTGTTATGACTTTGAGTTTCAGTATACGGGCTAAAACATAATGAAGGCATACCTATGGTCATTGACATCCATCTAGCTCTAGTCTAAATAAATGTAGCCCGCACTCTGTTGTACATAGAAAATAATCAGACATGTATTTATCACAGTGTGAGGAGGAGGTGTCAAGTTTCTGTTATCACAAAGTAAAAAGGAAACCTCTGGCAGAGCATGCGATGGACATGAGAGGATTCCTTAAATAAACTGACCTCCACTACTGATAAATTGACATTGAATTCATTAGACGTACAATTTAAATAATTGTTTCCCACTTATTTCTAATGTTATAGATGTTGTTTTTGGAAGGGCATTGCCGTTTAATTAGATAACCTGACTGAATGCTTTTGTATAAACTGACACTAGTATGTCTGCACTTCTATGTGTGTTTGCAGCGGTCTGTGGACTTAAATCCAGGCCAGAGGGACCTGGTGCTGAAGGTGGCCGAGTTGCTGGTCAGTAAGCAGGAATGTGACAGCAGAGCAGAGTTTTGGGTGGAGAAAGCCGCCAAGCTCCTGCCAGGAAACCCTGCAGTCTTCAACCTGAAGGTGAATCTCCATTCTTCTGAGTCTCCAGTTATCCCTCCTTTAATCACTGCATCAGAGGTAGGGCTGCAACAAACGACTAATTTGATAATCGATTAATCTATCGATTAATGAAACGATTAATCGATTATTCGGATCGTTAAGGTTTTAACTGTACTACTACTTATATCGATACTGCTTATCGATCCGGTCCTTTTAACGATAGTATTAATGGTTCTTTTGACAAGAAATAAGCTAACTAAACAAATTGTGAACAAAACTAACATCGCTTTTTATTTTAATTAAATGCATAATATTTCACATCAAAAGAAACAACAATGTTTTAACAAATCTTATTAAATAATGTGATGACAGAACTGTAAACAGAATAGCTGAAACTTTAACAAAATAAATAACTCGGTTACCTCTAATCATTAACCCATGTTTTTATAACTGAGTTAACTCCGTGTGTTGCTGCTAGCATACATAACACCTGACGTGGAAACGTTACTCGTGGATGGGGATACAGAGCTGCTAGAAAGACAGTGGAACCCGGTGCATTTCTCCGTCTGGATCTGGAGCACTTTTGCTAAATGTTTAGACAAATTGCTCGTGTTACCGCCCTTACATGCTAAACTCTTATTGCACTTTTGGTAACGAGCATTGTCCACATCGAGACGGCTAAAGTTTAACCATACCTCGGAGCGCGTTCTCTCCGCCATCTCCTCCGTGTGTGTGTGTTGCATACATGTAGCAGCTGCGTGTGTGTGTGTAAACTGCCCCGCCCCCTCGCAAGCAGGCGGGGGAGAGATCTCTCGTCTGAATTGGGAAGATCGAAAATACATTATAGACGCATTTTGTAGTCATATTCAGTGTTGGGAAAGTTCACTTTCTACATGAACTAGTTCAGTTCACAGTTCACACATTTTAAAATGAACTAGTTCAGTTCATAGTTCATAATTCAAAATGTTGAACTAAAGTTCATGGTTTCAAAAATGAACTAATTTATAGTTTATAGTTCTTTTTTCAATACGTTGCTGCGAGCTATTATTTGTCTCCTGTACGATGTTAATGGGATCTGGGTGGTAGTGGATCTGTGTTGGCTCTCTTTTTTTATTCGCCACTCGCACATACCGTGAAAGGCTAGTCGTGTGCTTATTCTCAATGTGCCGTTTAAGGTTTGTTGTCGACGTCGTCGATGTACGGACTTGCTTTTTCAAACCGACACAGTTTACAGGCAAACGTTTGATTTTTTCCATCTGAGTCAGTACTGACTTTAACGTAAAACTCTTTTAAATGCTCATACGCTGACGCCGTAGAGCAGGGCTGGGGAACCTTTTTCCTCTCAAGGGCCATTTCAATTTTTACAATATCCTCAGAGGGCCGTACAAGTTATTGACCTCTGCTTAAACAAACAAAAATCACAGCCCATTCATTTCATTCTGTGCAAAGAAAAAGCAACCTCTTAATCCAGATATCTCACCATGACTCGCGTATGCATGCACGTGCAGGGTGTGGCGTGCTCCCCTGGGAAGATTTCTTTTAAATGTTGAAGTTAAAAGCATCAATCTGGTGCACTTTGAGAGCAACATTAGGAGATCTATGGACACATCTCTCAACACCCAAACACAACTGTAAGCAGATTTTCTTTTAATTTATGGATATTTGACAAATTACTCCCCTTTCAAACTGTATTCTTCTTTATTAATAACTGTCATATAGTATTTTATACCTGTTTACTTTATTCTCTTATTTTTTTTATAACTATAATGATCATATAAAGATGTGCCTTTACCTCACTGGTTGTAGAAAAAGCTTCTTATATTCGTTAGCATAGCTAGCTAACCAGATGCTAATAACAACACAGTTATTGACTGTCTGATCAGTATGACAGATGAGCAGATCGCCACTGGGCTTTCAACTAAAGACACAGACACGCAGAAACTGCGGCATGTGTATGGACTTATCGGTACTGCAATTTCTGAAGTGCTGGAGTGGCGTTCTGGTGCTCTCCGTCAGAACTGGACCCTGTCAGTGGAGACATATACCACGTGATGACACGTTAGGCTCGTGTTGTGTTCAAGGACCCTGACCTTGGCCAGGAAAAACAGGCACTCACTTGTTTAATTTGTTTGCGGTCTAGATTTCTTTCATTTTTTTATTTTTTGCGTGTGTTTATAAATGACATCGAGGGCCGTACCAAATTGTCTCGCGGGCCGTATACGGCCCGGAGGCCGGAGGTTCCCCACCCCTGCCGTAGAGTCTCACTCTGAGCGAGTGCTGCTTCAGCTGCTCTCGGCTTCGTCCATACTCATTCATTCATTCATTCAATGCTCGCCGGTTCCGCGGTTCCACATTGTTTGTTGTGAGGAGTCTGATATATTTAGTATATTTATATTTTAGTGCGACAGCCAGGGGTGACAGGCGCGTACGCGTCACAGGCAGCTTGCTGTTGCCAGATTGGGTGGTTTTCCGCATTATTTTGAAGCCTGTTTACGGTGTGTTTTAACTGGGATTTCGGCTGAAAGGCATATGAAATCTGGCACACTTTTGAACGCCGTTATAATACAGTGCTGAGAATGAACGCACTTTTGAACGCCGTTATACAGCGCTGAGAATGAACGCGTTCTCAATTACGTTCATCTAGCGGAAATACAGTACGTTCAGTTCACGTTCGCCCAAAATATGAACGCGTTCATGAACGATCGTTCATTGAACACGTTCAGGTACATCACTGGTCATATTGCATATTAGAAACGGAGTTGGTGACACTAAGACTGCGATATAACGTTTATGTAGCAATAATAGATATGACATATGTTTTAAATGTCTCCTGTACCGATAAAAAAGAGCGATAACGTTGGAGCTTAACGGGGTGTAGAACACATGTGATGACGTCACCAACGAATCGACGACTGAATTAGTTGCCAACTAATTTGGTAATCGATTTTAATCGATTAAGTCGATTAGTTGTTGCACCCCTAATCAGAGGCCACTCTTTTAACTAGTTTTGAACTCAAAGCACTCACTCTAACCCCTCCCACTTTATTTAAATTATATTTTCTAAATGTTCCTGAACAGGATTTTCCTTTGTCAGCATATATTTGCATATTATTTAAAGTAAGAGAGGCTGCCACACTGACTGTCTTTGGTCTATCTATGCTGCTCTGTACAGGAGCGTTTATTGAGTCGTCAGGGCCAGCCGGGATGGAACCGGTTGTTCGACCTCCTTCAGGCAGAGCTGGCAGTGCGGCCAGCTGACGCTCATGTTAACGTGAAGCTGGTGCAGCTGTTCTGTCAGGACGGACGGCTGGATGAAGCAGTTAAGCATTGCCTGGCTGCTGAGAAAAAGGGCATGCTGAGCAACAGCCTGGACTGGTACACAGTGGTGGTGCGCACACTGCAGGTCAGCAAGAAATGGCAGTAGTAGAAGTTTACATTTTAAAAGCTTCTATGGTGTTCTGTATTTCATATCTTTAAGTCTAACTTCCTAATAACACAAAAAACAAATGTACGGCCTTTTTGCAGGAGTATCTAGCTCAGCCCAGCATCACTAGCAATGACGAGATGTGTCGGCTGCTGCAGAGAGAGCTGCTGTTGGCCCACTGCGGCCTGCTGAGAATCACACTGTCTCAGAGCAGCATGCAGCCCAGCCTCGATGCACTCACAGGGTAGGTCAATTCCGCCCAACACACTTTCTATGTGTTACTTTCTTATGCTGCATTTATACATCCTAACTTATTGATCACAATCGTGTTTAAAGTCAAAATCTCCACACTTACAAAAGTCAAATAGAAAAATCAGGCATTTTGGATGTTAAATAAACTTTAACGGCATTAACACGTTAATACGTTTGACTTGGTGGTTGTCTTGTGTCTTCTAGAGTGTGTATTAAGTAAAGTAAGTCAAATTAGTTTAAGTCAAAAGGCAGGTTTTGGTGAGCCTTTGGGTTCAAATAAGTTGTCTTTTACAAAAACCATACCGTTTTAATTACTATACCATGGTTGTTTACGTGACCACGTCACCTTTATTTGTTTCATTGTATTACCAGGGTGTCCGCGGGGTCTTAAAAAGTATTAAAAGTTGACAAAATCAATTTAGCGAAAATTAAGGCTATTAAAAAGTATTAAACGGCATTTTCCAAGGTATTACATTTTGTAGCTTGTTTTCAATAAGTATATAAATTGTCCAAAGAGGTTGCATTCTAAAGTCTGCCTGAATGTAATCATGGCGTAGGTGTGTAGTGTGATTCTATGTAGTTTATTTATGGCATCCCGTTGGGTTTGACGTCATCTGAACAGGACATCACACGCTCACTGCTTGATAGCGCGCGAAGGTCCGTTTACGCAGGTTGTTAAACAACATCGATATGGGGGAGTGCAAGTCTGCGTCCAAATGGTTGGAAGATAAGGAGGAAGGACAATCAATACTGTATATAGTCAATGTGAGGTAAAGTGTGTCGCCAATGTAACCGGTTAGAACTCAAAGTGGCGATGAGGTCTTAAAATGTATGGAAAGGGTCTTAAAAAAGGTCTTGGAAGGTATTCAGGATTCCTGCATATACCCTGATTACACTAAAGCCACTACATGGCTGCAAGAACGGCTGTATGTTAAAGTGTGTTTGTGTGTGTTTAGTTTTGACCAGGTTATGCAGACGCTGAGCAGCATCGCTGGCCAGCAAGCAGACGATCTTTGCGAGGTGTTTGTGGAGATGCGAGGTCACCTCTACCTGCATGCTGGCACCCTGCTGCTGAAGCTGGCTCAGGATCACCAACAGACCTGGAGGGCCATCATTGACCTGGTTGCACTCTGCTACCTGCTGGCACACCAGGTACGGACACAAAAAGGGCTAGCCTTATACCACAGTCATTAACATATGTTATATTTTTGTTCAGGCTGATTCCTTTTAAGATGTCCAAAACTAATTATAAAAAAATCCTACACATGCTGTGTTTTTTTTTTTACTTCGCTTTTATAGAAATGTAATAGTCTGTTTAAAGATGATAATGTTGTATGTTTCCTTAGCTTTTTACTTTAAAAAACAAAACAAAAGCAAGTGTTGATAAAGTGGGAAATTGTTCCCTATTTATATTAAGGGGGGGGGAAAGCCTAAATATGGATATTAAAAGCTAAACGCTCTAATTCCCTTTTTTAGATGAATTTGAGTGATTTTATTTCTGCAGCCAAGACAAGAAACATTTGAATACAGTTGTTGTTTTTTGTCCTTCCACCAGGTCCCCAGACCAAAGCCTAAAGTCTCCAAAGGAGACCAGTCGGCCCCTCAGCTCCTGGAGCTGCTGGCCAACGACCGACAGAGTCAGGCCGGACACATGTTGCTCAATCTGAGCACAGATTCATCCACTTTGATCAGAGAGGTCTGTTTGTGTGTGCGGATACACTTTAGCTACATTTTGTAGCCTGCCCTGTGTATGCTTGAATGAAAAGTACATGACCGAGTCTGCATGTGCAAACTTGTGAAACTAAGATACGGTGCATGCTTCCCTCTAACAACTATGTAAGGTCCTGCATCAGACATATCACTGACATGCTGAACGTGTATGTTTATGAATGAATTGTACCTGATTTAATGATTTGTCTGCATAGGTGGTGGAGGCGTTTGGGAATCCTAAAGGTCTGGACTCTCTGTTTGAACTCCTGTTTGGACCACAGGCCTCCACCTCATCTTCCTTTATCGCCAACGATGACATTCGTTCCATCAACACCATGGCTCCAGAGCTCTCTCAACTCGCCAAATGTGATGCTGGTACGAAACTATCATTATTTTAATTATTATCCGCCTGAGCACTAAAGTAGCCACATCTCTTGAGGGGTTTTTAAGGTCCACATTTATTGTTAAATCTTGCAGATATTTTAGCATTTAGATGTTTTCATCGAGTCCGTATGTATCAGAAGTTGTATCATTGGCAAATAAAATTGGCATTGTAATTACAAGGACTGCACGATTATTAAAATGTACTAATTGCGATGATTTTGACAAGTATTGAAATTTCAATATAATTTACATTATTTAAGGGATTATTGTCGCTGCATTATTATTCCCATTTTCCTTGAAAAACATAAAAATAATCATTGTGGGGTATTTTAGGTGGATCTGTACTGAATAAAGACACTAGATATTAGGATATCAATAAAAGGGCAATTAATTGCGCAGCCCTAGTAATAACACAATCTTTACCATTTATTTGCCATTTAGTTAAAGCTCACGTATAGAAAATCTTTCTTAAAAGGCACTTTAATAACCTTGATGTCCTCCCCTCTGCAGGCTCCATCCTGCTGCATGCTGGAGACTTGCAACATCTGGGCTGGCTGGGGCTCCAGTGGACCCTCCTGGTCCAGAGGCCGGCCCTGCGGGACTGGCTCCAGCAGCTCTTTCCCAGGCTCACTCTGGACACCTCCAAACTGGACACCAACGCACCAGAATCCATCTGCCTGCTCGACCTGGAGGTAGGTGGACACATGTGGGACGGAGTTTCACAAGATGAAGCTTTGTAGGCAGGGTTCGTACGGGTGCTTGAAATCCTTGAAAATGCTTGAAATTTGACGTGGTGTTTTCAAGGTTGGGAAAGTGCTTGAATTTTGGGAATGGTGCTTGAAATTGAGATAAAGTACTTGAAAATGTAAATGCTTTACTTTTACAATAAATTGCTGTCTGACTGAATAGTTTGCTTTTTAGATTAAAAGAAAAGCATTGCTTCGCTTCTACATAAAACCGCTCCGCTGCGGCCTTCCCGCGCTATGCGCGCGATCTGCAAGTGTTTGTGTTACGTGTGACCTGGGCATTCTGATGAGAGATAGATGACTGTGTGCCAGGAGGTTGCAGTTTCAACGAGCGTTGGCTAGCAGAAGACAAATACAAGCCATGGCTATGACGAGGGTCAAGCCCACGAGTAGCCTCCTGCAAAGTTTTCAAAAATAACGATGCGAGAGTCTGCGCTGACGAGCCACATGAAAAGTATGCCGCAGTAGAGCATTTTAGATTAGGCTAACGTTGCATGTTACGTTTGTTAAGCTAACGTTAGCTAGCTGAATAGCGAACTCGATTGAGGGATAATAATAATTGCAGGGGACAATCATTTCAGAGGAGCGTCTATGTTATGTGCGTCGCCATCCTGTGGTGTTCAGAGGATGAAGCTCTCACGGCATTTCGTGTTATAGTCACGAAATATAATCTATTGATTCGACAGAGCGATTTTGAAAGCAATGTATTTCTACTGGTAGTATGTTTCGTGCCTAAACCAAATGTGACTTGCTCTATCGAAATCAGTCACATTGACCCGAAGAAACATTTTCGTTTGTATTACTGGTCTGGGGAAAGCTCGCGAGTGTGTTTGTGTATTTTTGCGTTTGTGTATTTTTGCGTTTTTGTCCCGGGGAAACACTTCAAAGAAACACCGGCTGTTGTTATGCTTGCTGTGACGTTACATTAGTCCGTTCCCTGCTTGTAATTATGCCGAAGCTTCAAAGTTGTATTTATCATCTGAATTTGCCAAAACAAGTTTAATATTCTGAAAACAGATAAAAACAAACTGTCTTTTATATAAAATTGAAGTATTATACAAGTAAAACTACATTTTGCTTTAATCCCATGTAATTGTAGAATGAACACAGTCTTCCTTTGAAGATGTATAAGTCCGGTGTCTTGAGTAGTCAACATTACCTACAAATCATTGTACACATTTGTAAATATTATTTCCACTTGTTACCATTGTGAGCCTATTTTTATGCAGCTCTGCGTGATTTTGTGGCTACAATTCAGACCAATACACTACCAGAGGTGGAATAAGTACTCAGATCTTGTACTTAGTAAAAGTAGAAGTACCCGAGTGTAGGAATACTCTGTTACAGTAAAAGTCCTGCATTCAAAATAATCCAGGTGTTTTTTTTCAAGTATAAGTATTCTCATCAAAATATAGTGAAAGTAGCAACAGTAAAAGTAGTCATTGTGCAGATTGGTCCATTTCAGAATAATATATATGATATGTTTTATAATAATTGATCATTAAATTGTTCTCAAAGCTGGTAAAGGTGCAGCTAGTTTGAATGACTCTGTATACTGCAGGGTAGCTTGTGGATTTACTCCAGGTGGAACTAAAGTCTGATTTAACACTTGATTATATTTCACATCATTCATCCAGATCTGTGAAGTAACTAAAGGTATTAAATACATGTAGTGGAGGAAAAGTACACCATGTACCTCTGACTTATGTTCACTGCCAACCTAAAAGTACCTCAACAATAGTAATCAATAATGTATTGAAAAGTTATTTGGCTGATTGTTGTATATTGGCTCAGACAGGTTATATGGGAGGCCTAGTCTATGTACAGATCACTAATTTTGAAATATTAAACTGAGTTTTCTTTTCTTTAATTTTTCATCCTCGTGTAGAATGCTATCACGAAACACACATGTGGTTGTTTATAGCATAAAGAACATCTGATTTAATGTGAGGTAGGGAAATAATCATTTGAGTATGTGTATATAAATATGTAATTTACAACAGCTGTAAGATGCTTGAAAAGCTGGAAAATGCACCTTGAAAATGCTTGAAAAGTGCTTGAATTTGACTTTGGAAAAGGTGTAAGAACCCTGTGTAGGGGAAGGTTACAGATGTACAGTTTTCACTCATCTCCCATACACTCCGCATCCCAAGAGTGTTACAAATGTTTGAAAAAGATTAAATGATGCAAGGTGTGGAAGGTGTGAAATAACAGGAACATGTATTTATACCATTCTATACAAGAAATGGTACATGGCGAGCGTGTGTATGTTTCTGGAAGTGAAACGAGGCAGCAGAAAAACAGGTCTGTGATGTATTTTGTGAAACAGAAGAACAACTAAATGCAACGGCCTCCCAAGAAGAGCTCGCCTCTCTCCAGTTATTTAAGCTACAGTGGGTTATTGAACCTGAAGCTTGTTGCTTCTGCCCTGGGAGACGGCAGACAGTCATCCCCCCTGTTTCCTCGACTACTGTCTGGGAGCCGACAGGAAAGTTCAACACACAGATGGCCAGTCCGCCCCTTTGTAGCATATTATTTCGATGAGAGATGAGCAGATGGACACTGGGCTTTCAACTAAAGACACAGCCACGCAAAAACTGCGGCATTTGTACAGCTCCTTATGGGTAGGCCTACTGCAATTAGTGAAGTGGTGAAACGATCAGCACTGTACCACAGAGGAAAGCGGCAGAAAGTCGCCTGGAGTTAAAGAGAGCGGGGCTGCGTTGCGTGCATGGCTTCCTTCTGCAGGTAACGGGTAGACGCGCTCGGTCTCGTTCAGGATCCGAAAATACAATTTAAATATTTTGCACACTTATTCCTAGTGTGCCACTGGTTACGGTGTCACGTACCAATGGTGGCACGCGTGCCAGGGGTTGCCTACCCCTGATTTAAAGTATAGCTTATATGATAATGTATACATAAATGCAATGGTTAAATGGTGCCTACATTAAATGTGTGAACGACTGTATCGAACAGTACTTTGCAGAGGTGTGGACTCGAGTCACATGGCTTGGTCTCGAGTCAGACTCGAGTCACCAATTTGATGACTTGAGACTCGACTTGACAAAATCACAAAACACTTGCGACTCGACTTGAACACCAATGACTCGGGACTTGACTTGGACTTGAGCCTTCTGACTTGAGGTGACTTGATACTTTAATTCAGAGGTCTCCAACACGTCGATCGCGAGCTGCCGCAAGGAGAGCAGACTCCCGTCGGGGAGAGCAGAATCTTCAGCCGCTCCTACTCTTGCTGAGAATCCTTGCAGGCAGGGGTGGGTCTTTATTTAGCTGGGCCACCATGCGGCCAATCATATGCGAGGACACACTTGGATCATACCATTATGTGAAAGACGGGTGGGGGGCAGACGCTCCAAAGACAGCAGGTGTAGTGGTACAGGCCAGCTGCACAGAGCGACGGGGAGACGGATTTAAATGCAAGCGCGTCGGAAAAAGTCAAGAAGTTAGCGAAAACCAAAAACGGAAGCAGCATCTGGCTGCATTTCAATGATATTGGAGAAAGCAAAGCTGAGTGCAGTATTTGTAAGATGAAAATAACCTTCAGAGCAGTTTGTTTTTTTGGTAACCACTCAGATTGTGGGTCCCTTATAACATGTTGTAATGTACACAGTGGAAATAAACATTCAGGTCACCTCAACATCAGGGATCTTATCCATTAAACTCCTTCTGAATCAAACCGTCACGGTAACCTTACCTTACCTATCCCTCTTAAATTATAAAAAAACACGTTACTTTACCAGCAGAGAGAAAATGGATTAATAAATTATTAATGTGACTAATAAAGAGCCGTTTGATTATTAAGTATTATTCTGTTGATCGATGTCATTACATTTGGTGAAAAGCACATAAGGACTTGTTTTGTCAAAGTTTAGGACTTGGACTTGACTTGAACTTGCCCATCCTGACTTGAGACTTGACTTGAACTTGCCCATCCTGACTTGAGACTTGACTTGGACTTGAGCGCAAAGACTTGAGACTTGACTCGGACTTGCAAAACAATGACTTGGTCCCACCTCTGGTACTTTGTGATAAAATAGCACTTTAACTTGTCAGTTCTTGTGGTTAGTGTGCAATTGCACAAATATCTATCAAAATGTTAAATCCTCTTGTCTCTTGTCTGCTTTACTCCACCCAGGTGTTTTTATACGGTGTTGTATTCTGTAGCCACTGTCAGCTCCAGGAAACTGCAAAGATCAACAGCGGAGGGAACCAGCAGCAACAACAGCAGCTGTACGAGCCTCGCTGCCTCCCCCTTCCTCTCCTCCGCCTCCTGACCACCGACAGACAGAGGGAGTGGTGGGACGCCATCTACAGCCTCATTCACAAACAAGCAGCGTGAGTAAAATTGGGCCTACAAATATGCAGTATGTTTACCAAAATATCAGCTTTTAAGTGGCATACAACTACCAGTTACAGGGTCTCATATAATCATTAGTATGACCATTACATAGTGAGTATGCAAATAAGTTGTGCTAGTGAAACATGGATAGAGTTTTAAGTTTATAAATGTAAGCATTAAACGTGAATTGTCTTCGCTTAATGCCCTTAATCAAAGTTATTTATGGATCCACATATTTTGGCTTTCAACAGTTTGAACTTAAGAAAAACATTTAAAGCAAGAACAGTGTTCAAACTGGTTGACAGCAGGATTCAATCAACATTGAACCTCTTTGCGACAATTTCAATGATAAGGCAAAAACATGACATTTTCACTATAGCACTTGGCTACCTGCTTCACCTACTCTTTGTCCCCACTTCATCCCAAAGTCAAAGAAACAGGTTCAAACAGAGCAATTGTTTATTTGTGTGTTCATATTTGTATCTGTTTAGTATTCAGTGATTTTGTTGAATGTCTCCTTGTAGTGCTGGCATGTCGGCTAAACTGCGGATGATTGTGCAGCACGGACTGAGCACTCTGAGGGCCGGAGAGAAAAATGGGCTCCAACCAGCGCTGGCCATCCACTGGGCACAGTGTCTCAGCCAGACGGTAAATACACACTAGGCGCGTTCACACCGCAGTACTTTTCCCACTTTAGTTCCGATATAGTTCCGATGCGTTCACACCAAAAAGAGCCAGAACTAAAATTAGTTCATGAGAACCTTTTCACCCCCTTTTCCGCCCCTGCTAGAGAGCAGGTACTTTCGTGGGAGAAAAAGGTTCCTATGTCTGATTGGCTCGGCGGATTGCAAACCGCGCCCCTTAAAACTCCCAAAAAGTGTTGTGAAGCCGCCATTTTATTATCCTCGCATTAGCATTATTAGCATTAGCCCAGCGCACAAACACAGAGAGACTAACTTATGGCAACACAAAAGAAAACATGGGAGCGGTGGAGATGAGGAGGTGTCGGCGTTCTGGCGATTTACTCGGAAGGCTTCAGTAGAAGCTGCTGGGAGTCCCAGCAGCTTCTACTGAAGCCAGTCCCTAACTCCGGGGACTTCCGGTCGGGGACTTGGGGTGACAGTATTCGCCGTGAAGTTGTTTGCGGCCTGCCAGTAAATCCAACGCAGAAGAAGTGACGTCAGCGTCTTCATTTGCCTAATCCTTCCCCAGGAACCTTTGTGGGAAAAGTACTATTGCCTATTGCAGGGGTGGCCAACCAGTCAGAGGTTAAGAGCCACATTTTTTCTATTTTACTGCAAAGAGCCACATCAAACACACAGTCACTGATACCGCTTGTTTCAGTTTTTTGTTTTCTGGAGACAAGATTTCAACCACGTCACTGATGCGTTTGTGTGGCATTGGGATATATTCTTTAAATCCTCTGGAGCAGAGAGAGGAGCTGTGGATTATTGTTATTGATTAATGCATCAGTGTTTCTGAGGGTCAAAAACACTAAGCTCACAATTTAAAATGAAAGCGTTTAGTTTATTTAATAAAAGAGCACATGTTCAATGTGAAAAGTGACAGTAGTTATAGATTATTTGCAATTTGGTGCTACATATATATTTAAAAAATAAAAATAGTTATATATATTTTTTAAACACCTTGAATTTCAGTGGGGGGCGCGGGGCTCCGTTGGCGGGGCGCAGCGCCCCTCCAAGACAATGGCAGGGGAAACACTGGATAGTGTTTAATCAACGATAGGTTTCCCCCCGCCTCAAAGGTGATTGGTTCACTGCATCGCATGTATTATTGTGATTAGCTCTTGGGCCACATCAAAATTAGACGCGCTGTCATCCGCTCATACTGACACCTGACACCACACATACACACGTAGGGAGAGCCGGGACGAAAGTAACACGGGACGAAAGTAACGGAGCGATTTTATCCGAGCCCAAACAACTTTGACCGGCCAAATGACGTCAGAATTATCAGCATTCAATACTTAACAGAACTACTAAATATCAGGTGTAACTGTCAGGAGTAGCTAGTGTTGTCACGATACCAACATTTTGGTTTCGATACCAAGTCAAGAATTGCGATTCCGATTATTTTTCGATACTTTTCTTAAAAAAAGGTAAACAGTCTTAAATGTAATTATTGTGCTTTATTTCACACCAGAACCATAACACAAACTTTTAAACAATGAGAACAATAAATAAATGACAAGAATTCGTATTAAATTAATACATTTCTTACAGACAGGCCTCGTGGTGTCCGTAGGCTTGCCCTCGCTGTCAGAGATATCGCTAAAATACTTCCAAATTTCGCTTCTGTCGTCTTTTTTGTCACCAAGCCGAGGCGCAGCGGCAGTTGCACTCCCACTTGCAGCCATGCTTCTCGTTTTGTCACATGCTCTGGCAGCTAGCGCGTGCACGAGAGAGGGGAGGCACTTGAGCGTGCTTGAGAGAGGCGGGACTGCAGGCACGGCTGCAGTGCAGGGAGTGGAAGCAGAGCGCTGAACATACACGGCTCTTATTAAACGGCGCTTTCTCACCGGAGTACTTTCCCCCGTCATTCTTAAAGTACCGATACTAATGAAACGGAGGAATAGTAACGTTTTTAACGGGAGGGTATCGCGGTACCTTTCAAGTATCGGTACACCGTCAACACTAGTCAGGAGTCAGTGTCTCTCCCCCAAACTCACACATATACAATTCGATATGAACTGAAGAGCCGCATGAAACTAGACAAAGAGCCGCATGCGGCTCGAGAGCCGCGGGTTGGCCACCCCTGGCCTATTGCCTATTGCTTCTAGAAATGTAGTGTGAACCAGCTAAAAATAAAGGATGTGTCTTCAATATTTGAGTTCAGAATCTTAGGTGGGGTTGCAGGAGATTTTCAATATCTGACATTTTTGCTTGACTCATTCTACAGCAGGGGTGCCCACACTTTTTGGGCCGGTGGGCTACTTTTGAAATGACCAGCTCACCGAGACCTACCAACCAAAAATAAAATCCCAAATTGCAAGGGGCTGAATAACACGTTTTATGTATACATGGGATAACTACAACAACTCTATTTGGGTTCTTGAACAGAA